>NW_027646306.1:1200000-1526884 GCF_951394435.1 Stenella coeruleoalba
TTTTTCCTGAATATATTCAGGAAAAAACGCATACGCCCTTTTTGGCCAACCAAGCAAGCTTGCAAAGGAAATCTGCACTACAATGAAGTCTCACTTCCCCCCGGTCAAAAGGGCCATCTGAAAAAAGTGTAAAATCCAGAAAGGCAGGACAGGCCATGGAGAACTGGGAGCCTTGTTATGCTGATGGGCGGGATGTAAATTGCCAACAACCACTCGGGAGAAGTGTATGGTGTTTCCTGAAACATCTAAAAAACAAAGCAACAGAACCTAGGGCACTTCCACTTATGGTCCTATAGCTTAGGGAAATTAAAATCAAAAAGACACAGCCACCCCAAAGTTTGGAACGGCTCTGTTTACAAGAACCTCGTTTACAGTACAAGTTCAACATCGCAGAAAGTGAAAAATGGATAAAGAAGTTGTGGTATTTACTTACAAAGCAATATCACTCAGCAATGAAATCTGTGTCATCAGGCCCGTAGCAGCACAATGAGTGGATTCAGGTATGATGATTCTAACTGAAGTAAGTCACACAGAAAAAGAAACATCATAAGATATCAGTAATACACGGAATGTAAACTTGGCTACACAGGAACTGAATTACAGAACAGAACAGGGTCTCAAATTTAGAAAACCAACTTATGCTTGCTTAAGGGGAAAGGTGAGTTGGGGTGCTGCATAAAACCAGAGATTGAAATGAGCACAGATAAAGTTCCTTAAGCCAAATATGGAATAGACAAGAGCTACTCCTTGCTCAACGAAATGGACTCAACACCCCATATTAAACGCCTAAGAATGTTCCTGACTAGTAAGTATCTTAAAACCTATGGATTGCTATGTCTCCAAAAGAGAATCAAGCATGTGTACAGGGGCATAAACGCAGCAGTGATAGGATTGGAGAGGTTCGGTGCGCAAATGAAGACACTTTGAAGTCATATTGCATGGTACCCATTCCACGGGTTTCAACTACCCAGGTTTAAGGTATTCTTCCTTCAGCTAAAACATGCATGTGGAACCTAGAGTATGATCAACCATGTGATCGGGAGACGTGTTCAAATATGTCTCAGTTTTCGTACCCTGGTACTCGGGTGCAACATTTCAGACGCTTTACTAACACTCTCCCGACTTGGAGAGTCAGTCCCTTTAACCTCCTGTTTGGCCCAGTTTGCAATTTCTGCGGAAGATGAACAGGAATAGCGAGAACCAATGAGAGACTAGCTGGAGGTGTCTGGACGGGCAAATTTAACTCTCATTTCCCACCAGGAAGAGGAAATAACCAAAGGCTCAGCGTGCCGTGCCGGAACCAGATTAGGTCCTGAAGCCATCCTGCGGTGTTGCGGCCAGGTCACAAGAAAGCGAGTTGAAGAAAGGAGCTCAGGGGCACTGTAATTCACAAACCTGCAGAGTTATAAATGACAGCTATCGTCCAAAAATAGACTGAAGTAAGGCTGCCAAGAGGACTTGAAAGCGGGGCAGAATTGCAGGAAACCGATTTCAGGAGGTAGACTGGAATTGCATTGAAAGCATAGGAAAAGAGGCAGAACGTCCACAATGATGCACTTGGCCAAAAAGGGCGTATGCGTTTTTTCCTGAATATATTCAGGAAAAAACGCATACGCCCTTTTTGGCCAACCAAGCAAGCTTGCAAAGGAAATCTGCACTACAATGAAGTCTCACTTCCCCCCGGTCAAAAGGGCCATCTGAAAAAAGTGTAAAATCCAGAAAGGCAGGACAGGCCATGGAGAACTGGGAGCCTTGTTATGCTGATGGGCGGGATGTAAATTGCGAACAACCACTCGGGAGAAGTGTATGGTGTTTCCTGAAACATCTAAAAAACAAAGCAACAGAGCCTAGGGCACTTCCACTTATGGTCCTATAGCTTAGGGAAATTAAAATCAAAAAGACACAGCCACCCCAAAGTTTGGAACGGCTCTGTTTACAAGAACCTCGTTTACAGTACAAGTTCAACATCGCAGAAAGTGAAAAATGGATAAAGAACTTGTGGTACTTACGTACAATGCAGTATCACTCAGCAATGAAATCTATGTCATCAGGCCCGTAGCAGCATAATGAGTAGATTCAGGTACGATGATTCTAACTGAAATAAGTCACACAGAAAAAGAAACATCATAAGATATCAGTAATACACAGAATGTAAACTTGGCTACACAGGAACTGAATTCCAAAACAGAACAGGGTCTCAAATTTAGAAAAGCAACTTATGCTTGCTTAAGGGTAAAGGTGAGTTGGGTTGCTGCATAAAACCAGAGATTGAAATGAGCACAGATAAAGTTCCTTAAGCCAAATATGGAATAGACAAGAGCTACTCCTTGCTCAATGAAATGGACTCAACACCGCATTTTAAACGCCTAAGAATGTACCTGACTAGTAAGTATCTTAAAACCTATGGATTGCTATGTCTCCAAAAGAGAATCAAGCATGTGTACAGGGGCATAAACGCAGCAGTGATAGGATTGGAGAGGTTCGGTGAGCAAATGAAGACCCTTTGAAGTCATATTGCATGGTACCCATTCCACGGGTTTCAACTACCCAGGTTTTAGGTATTCTTCCTTCAGCTAAAACATGCATGTGGAACCCAAGTATGATCAACCATGTGAACGGGAGACGTGTTCAAATATGTCTCAGTTTTCCTCCCCTGGTACTCGGGTGCAACATTCCAGACGCTTTACTAACACTCTCCCCACTTGGAGAGTCAGCGCCTTTAACCTCCTGTTTGGCCCAGTTTGCAATTTCTGCGGAAGATGAACAGGAATAGCGAGAACCAATGAGAGGCTAGCTGGAGGTGTCTGGACGGGCAAATTTAACTCTCATTTCCCACCAGGAAGAGGAAATAACCAAAGGCTCAGCGTGCCGTACCGGAACCAGATTAGGGCCTGAAGCCATCCTGCGGTGTTGCGGCCAGCTCAAAAGAAAGCGAGTTGAACAAAGGAGCTCAGGGGCACTGTAATTCACAAACCTGCAGAGTTATAAATGACAGCTATCGTCCAAAAATAGACTGAAGTAAGGCTGCCAAGAGGACTTGAAAGCGGGGCAGCATTGCAGGAAACCGATTTCAGGAGGTAGACTGGAATTGCATTGAAAGCATAGGAAAAGAGGCAGAACGTCCACAATGATGCACTTGGCCAAAAAGGGCGTATGCGTTTTTTCCTGAATATATTCAGGAAAAAACGCATACGCCCTTTTTGGCCAACCAAGCAAGCTTGCAAAGGAAATCTGCACTACAATGAAGTCTCACTTCCCCCCGGTCAAAAGGGCCATCTGAAAAAAGTGTAAAATCCAGAAAGGCAGGACAGGCCATGGAGAACTGGGAGCCTTGTTATGCTGATGGGCGGGATGTAAATTGCCAACAACCACTCGGGAGAAGTGTATGGTGTTTCCTGAAACATCTAAAAAACAAAGCAACAGAACCTAGGGCACTTCCACTTATGGTCCTATAGCTTAGGGAAATTAAAATCAAAAAGACACAGCCACCCCAAAGTTTGGGACGCCTCTGTTTACAAGAACCTCGTTTACAGTACAAGTTCAACATCGCAGAAAGTGAAAAATGGATAAAGAAGTTGTGGTATTTACTTACAAAGCAATATCACTCAGCAATGAAATCTGTGTCATCAGGCCCGTAGCAGCACAATGAGTGGATTCAGGTATGATGATTCTAACTGAAGTAAGTCACACAGAAAAAGAAACATCATAAGATATCAGTAATACACGGAATGTAAACTTGGCTACACAGGAACTGAATTACAGAACAGAACAGGGTCTCAAATTTAGAAAACCAACTTATGCTTGCTTAAGGGGAAAGGTGAGTTGGGGTGCTGCATAAAACCAGAGATTGAAATGAGCACAGATAAAGTTCCTTAAGCCAAATATGGAATAGACAAGAGCTACTCCTTGCTCAACGAAATGGACTCAACACCCCATATTAAACGCCTAAGAATGTTCCTGACTAGTAAGTATCTTAAAACCTATGGATTGCTATGTCTCCGAAAGAGAATCAAGCATGTGTACAGGGGCATAAACGCAGCAGTGATAGGATTGGAGAGGTTCGGTGCGCAAATGAAGACACTTTGAAGTCATATTGCATGGTACCCATTCCACGGGTTTCAACTACCCAGGTTTAAGGTATTCTTCCTTCAGCTAAAACATGCATGTGGAACCCAAGTATGATCAACCATGTGAACGGGAGACGTGTTCAAATATGTCTCAGTTTTCCTCCCCTGGTACTCGGGTGCAACATTCCAGACGCTTTACTAACACTCTCCCCACTTGGAGAGTCAGCGCCTTTAACCTCCTGTTTGTCCCAGTTTGCAATTTCTGCGGAAGATGAACAGGAATAGTGAGAACCAATGAGAGGCTAGCTGGAGGTGTCTGGACGGGCAAATTTAACTCTCATTTCCCACCAGGAAGAGGAATTAACCAAAGGCTCAGCGTGCCGTACCGGAACCAGATTAGAGCCTGAAGCCATCCTGCGGTGTTGCGGCCAGCTCAAAAGAAAGCGAGTTGAACAAAGGAGCTCAGGGGCACTGTAATTCACAAACCTGCAGAGTTATAAATGACAGCTATCGTCCAAAAATATACTGAAGTAAGGCTGCCAAGAGGACTTGAAAGCGGGGCAGAATTGCAGGAAACCGATTTCAGGAGGTAGACTGGAATTGCATTGAAAGCATAGGAAAAGAGGCAGAACGTCCACAATGATGCACTTGGCCAAAAAGGGCGTATGCGTTTTTTCCTGAATATATTCAGGAAAAAACGCATACGCCCTTTTTGGCCAACCAAGCAAGCTTGCAAAGGAAATCTGCACTACAATGAAGTCTCACTTCCCCCCGGTCAAAAGGGCCATCTGAAAAAAGTGTAAAATCCAGAAAGGCAGGACAGGCCATGGAGAACTGGGAGCCTTGTTATGCTGATGGGCGGGATGTAAATTGCCAACAACCACTCGGGAGAAGTGTATGGTGTTTCCTGAAACATCTAAAAAACAAAGCAACAGAACCTAGGGCACTTCCACTTATGGTCCTATAGCTTAGGGAAATTAAAATCAAAAAGACACAGCCACCCCAAAGTTTGGGACGCCTCTGTTTACAAGAACCTCGTTTACAGTACAAGTTCAACATCGCAGAAAGTGAAAAATGGATAAAGAAGTTGTGGTATTTACTTACAAAGCAATATCACTCAGCAAGGAAATCTGTGTCATCAGGCCCTTAGCAGCACAATGAGTGGATTCAGGTATGATGATTCTAACTGAAGTAAGTCACACAGAAAAAGAAACATCATAAGATATCAGTAATACACGGAATGTAAACTTGGCTACACAGGAACTGAATTACAGAACAGAACAGGGTCTCAAATTTAGAAAACCAACTTATGCTTGCTTAAGGGTAAAGGTGAGTTGGGGTGCTGCATAAAACCAGAGATTGAAATGAGCACAGATAAAGTTCCTTAAGTCAAATATGGAATAGACAAGAGCTACTCCTTGCTCAATGAAATGGACTCAACACCGCATATTAAACGCCTAAGAATGTACCTGACTAGTAAGTATCTTAAAAACCTATTGATTGCTATGTCTCTGAAAGAGAATCAAGCATGTGTACAGGGGCATAAACGCAGCAGTGATAGGATTGGAGAGGTTCGGTGAGCAAATGAAGACCCTTTGAAGTCATATTGCATGGTACCCATTACACGGGTCTTAACTCTCCAGGTTTAAGGTATTCTTCCTTCAGCTAAAACATGCATGTGGAACCCAAGTATGATCAACCATGTGAACGGGAGACGTGTTCAAATATGTCTCAGTTTTCCTCCCCTGGTACTCGGGTGCAACATTCCAGACGCTTTACTAACACTCTCCCCACTTGGAGAGTCAGTGCCTTTAACCTCCTGTTTGGCCCAGTTTGCAATTTCTGTGGAAGATGAACAGGAATAGCGAGAACCAATGAGAGGCTAGCTGGAGGTGTCTGGACGGGCAAATTTAACTCTCATTTCCCACCAGGAAGAGGAAATAACCAAAGGCTCAGCGTGCCGTGCCGGAACCAGATTAGGGCCTGAAGCCATCCTGCGGTGTTGCGGCCAGGTCACAAGAAAGCGAGTTGAAGAAAGGAGCTCAGGGGCACTGTAATTCACAAACCTGCAGAGTTATAAATGACGGCTATCGTCCAAAAATAGACTGAAGTAAGGCTGCCAAGAGGACTTGAAAGCGGGGCAGCATTGCAGGAAACCGATTTCAGGAGGTAGACTGGAATTGCATTGAAAGCATAGGAAAAGAGGCAGAACGTCCACAATGATGCACTTGGCCAAAAAGGGCGTATGCGTTTTTTCCTGAATATATTCAGGGAAAAACGCATACGCCCTTTTTGGCCAACCAAGCAAGCTTGCAAAGGAAATCTGCACTACAATGAAGTCTCACTTCCACCCGGTCAAAAGGGCCATCTGAAAGAAGTGTAAAATCCAGAAAGGCAGGACAGGCCATGGAGAACTGGGAGCCTTGTTATGCTGATGGGCGGGATGTAAATTGCCAACAACCACTCGGGAGAAGTGTATGGTGTTTCCTGAAACATCTAAAAAACAAAGCAACAGAACCTAGGGCACTTCCACTTATGGTCCTATAGCTTAGGGAAATTAAAATCAAAAAGACACAGCCACCCCAAAGTTTGGAACGGCTCTGTTTACAAGAACCTCGTTTACAGTACAAGTTCAACATCGCAGAAAGTGAAAAATGGATAAAGAAGTTGTGGTATTCACTTACAAAGCAATATCACTCAGCAATGAAATATATGTCATCAGGCCCTTAGCATCGCAATGAGTGGATTCAGGTATGATGATTCTAACTGAAGTAAGTCACACAGAAAAAGAAACATCATAAGATATCACTAATACACGGAATGTAATCTTGCACACACAGGAACTGAATTACAGAACAGAACAGGGTCTCAAATTTAGAAAACCAACTTATGCTTGCTTAAGGGTAAAGGTGAGTTGGGGTGCTGCATAAAACCAGAGATTGAAATGAGCACAGATAAAGTTCCTTAAGCCAAATATGGAATAGACAAGAGCTACTCCTTGCTCAACGAAATGGACTCAACACCCCATATTAAACGCCTAAGAATGTACCTGACTAGTAAGTATCTTAAAACCTATGGATTGCTATGTCTCCGAAAGAGAATCAAGCATGTGTACAGGGGCATAAACACAGCAGTGATAAGATTGGAGAGGTTCGGTGAGCAAATGAAGACCCTTTGAAGTCATATTGCATGGTACCCATTCCACGGGTTTCAACTACCCAGGTTTAAGGTATTCTTCCTTCAGCTAAAACATGCATGTGGAACCTAGAGTATGATCAACCATGTGATCGGGAGACGTGTTCAAATATGTCTCAGTTTTCGTACCCTGGTACTTGGGTGCAACATTCCAGACGCTTTACTAACACTCTCCCGACTTGGAGAGTCAGTCCCTTTAACCTCCTGTTTGGCCCAGTTTGCAATTTCTGCGGAAGATGAACAGGAATAGCGAGAACCAATGAGAGGCTAGCTGGAGGTGTCTGGACGGGCAAATTTAACTCTCATTTCCCACCAGGAAGAGGAATTAACCAAAGGCTCAGCGTGCCGTGCCGGAACCAGATTAGGTCCTGAAGCCATCCTGCGGTGTTGCGGCCAGGTCACAAGAAAGCGAGTTGAAGAAAGGAGCTCAGGGGCACTGTAATTCACAAACCTGCAGAGTTATAAATGACAGCTATCGTCCAAAAATAGACTGAAGTAACGCTGCCCAGACGACTTGAAAGCGGGGCAGAATTGCAGGAAACCGATTTCAGGAGGTAGACTGGAATTGCATTGAAAGCATAGGAAAAGAGGCAGAACGTCCACAATGATGCACTTGGCCAAAAAGGGCGTATGCGTTTTTTTCCTGAATATATTCAGGAAAAAACGCATACGCCCTGTTTGGCCAACCAAGCAAGCTTGCAAAGGAAATCTGCACTACAATGAAGTCTCACTTCCCCCCGGTCAAAAGGGCCATCTGAAAAAAGTGTAAAATCCAGAAAGGCAGGACAGGCCATGGAGAACTGGGAGCCTTGTTATGCTGATGGGCGGGATGTAAGTTGCCAACAGACACTCGGGAGAAGTGTATGGTGTTTCGTGAAACATCTAAAAAACAAAGCAACAGAGCCTAGGGCACTGCCACTTATGGTCCTATAGCTTAGGGAAATTAAAATCAAAAAGACACAGCCACCCCAAAGTTTGGAACGGCTCCGTTTACAAGCACCTCGTTTACAGTACAAGTTCAACATCGCAGAAAGTGAAAAATGGATAAAGAAGTTGTGGTATTTACTTACAAAGCAATATCACTCAGCAATGAAATCTGTGTCATCAGGCCCTTAGCAGCACAATGAGTGGATTCAGGTATGATGATTCTAACTGAAGTAAGTCACACAGAAAAAGAAACATCATAAGATATCAGTAATACACGGAATGTAAACTTGGCTACACAGGAACTGAATTACAGAACAGAACAGGGTCTCAAATTTAGAAAACCAACTTATGCTTGCTTAAGGGTAAAGGTGAGTTGGGGTGCTGCATAAAACCAGAGATTGAAATGAGCACAGATAAAGTTCCTTAAGTCAAATATGGAATAGACAAGAGCTACTCCTTGCTCAACGAAATGGACTCAACACCGCATATTAAACGCCTAAGAATGTACCTGACTAGTAAGTATCTTAAAACCTATGGATTGCTATGTCTCCGAAAGAGAATCAAGCATGTGTACAGGGGCATAAACGCAGCAGTGATAGGATTGGAGAGGTTCGGTGAGCAAATGAAGACCCTTTGAAGTCATATTGCATGGTACCCATTACACGGGTCTCAACTCTCCAGTTTTAAGGTATTCTTCCTTCAGCTAAAACATGCATGTGGAACCCAAGTATGATCAACCATGTGAACGGGAGACGTGTTCAAATATGTCTCAGTTTTCCTCCCCTGGTACTCGGGTGCAACATTCCAGACGCTTTACTAACACTCTCCCCACTTGGAGAGTCAGCGCCTTTAACCTCCTGTTTGGCCCAGTTTGCAATTTCTGCGGAAGATGAACAGGAATAGCGAGAACCAATGAGAGACTAGCTGGAGGTGACTGGACGGGCAAATTTAACTCTCATTTCCCACCAGGAAGAGGAAATAACCAAAGGCTCAGCGTGCCGTGCCGGAACCAGATTAGGGCCTGAAGCCATCCTGCGGTGTTGCGGCCAGGTCAAAAGAAAGCAAGTTGAAGAAAGGAGCTCAGGGGCACTGTAATTCACAAACCTGCAGAGTTATAAATGACAGCTATCGTCCAAAAATAGACTGAAGTAAGGCTGCCAAGAGGACTTGAAAGCGGGGCAGAATTGCAGGAAACCGATTTCAGGAGGTAGACTGGAATTGCATTGAAAGCATAGGAAAAGAGGCAGAACGTCCACAATGATGCACTTGGCCAAAAAGGGCGTATGCGTTTTTTCCTGAATATATTCAGGAAAAAACGCATACGCCCTTTTTGGCCAACCAAGCAAGCTTGCAAAGGAAATCTGCACTACAATGAAGTCTCACTTCCCCCCGGTCAAAAGAGCCATCTGAAAAAAGTGTAAAATCCAGAAAGGCAGGACAGGCCATGGAGAACTGGGAGCCTTGTTATGCTGATGGGCGGGATGTAAATTGCCAACAGACACTCGGGAGAAGTGTATGGTGTTTCCTGAAACATCTAAAAAACAAAGCAACAGAACCTAGGGCACTTCCACTTATGGTCCTATAGCTTAGGGAAATTAAAATCAAAAAGACACAGCCACCCCAAAGTTTGGGATGCCTCCGTTTACAAGAACCTCATTTACCGTACAAGTTCAATATCACAGAAAGTGAAAAATGGATAAAGAACTTGTGGTACTTACGTACAATGCAGTATCACTCAGCAATGAAATCTATGTCATCAGGCCCGTAGCAGCATAATGAGTGGATTCAGGTACAATGATTCTAACTGAAATAAGTCACACAGAAAAAGAAACATCATAAGATATCACTAATACACGGAATGTAAACTTGGCTACACAGGAACTGCATTCCAAAACAGAACAGGGTCTCAAATTTAGAAAACCAACTTATGCTTGCTTAAGGGGAAAGGTGAGTTGGGGTGCTGCATAAAACCAGAGATTGAAATGAGCACAGATAAAGTTCCTTAAGTCAAATATGGAATAGACAAGAGCTACTCCTTGCTCAACGAAATGGACTCAACACCGCATATTAAACGCCTAAGAATGTACCTGACTAGTAAGTATCTTAAAAACCTATGGATTGCTATGTCTCCGAAAGAGAATCAAGCATGTGTACAGGGGCATAAACGCAGCAGTGATAGGATTGGAGAGGTTCGGTGAGCAAATGAAGACCCTTTGAAGTCATATTGCATGGTACCCATTACACGGGTCTTAACTCTCCAGGTTTAAGGTATTCTTCCTTCAGCTAAAACATGCATGTGGAACCCAAGTATGATCAACCATGTGAACGGGAGACGTGTTCAAATATGTCTCAGTTTTCCTCCCCTGGTACTCGGGTGCAACATTCCAGACGCTTTACTAACACTCTCCCCACTTGGAGAGTCAGCGCCTTTAACCTCCTGTTTGGCCCAGTTTGCAATTTCTGCGGAAGATGAACAGGAATAGCGAGAACCAATGAGAGACTAGCTGGAGGTGTCTGGACGGGCAAATTTAACTCTCATTTCCCACCAGGAAAAGGAAATAACCAAAGGCTCAGCGTGCCGTGCCGGAACCAGATTAGGGCCTGAAGCCGTCCTGTGGTGTTGCGGCCAGGTCACAAGAAAGCAAGTTGAAGAAAGGAGCTCAGGGGCACTGTAATGCACAAACCTGCAGAGTTATAAATGACAGCTATCGTCCAAAAATAGACTGAAGTAAGGCTGCCAAGAGGACTTGAAAGCGGGGCAGAATTGCAGGAAACCGATTTCAGGAGGTAGACTGGAATTGCATTGAAAGCATAGGAAAAGAGGCAGAACGTCCACAATGATGCACTTGGCCAAAAAGGGCGTATGCGTTTTTTCCTGAATATATTCAGGAAAAAAACGCATACGCCCTTTTTGGCCAACCAAGCAAGCTTGCAAAGGAAATCTGCACTACAATGAAGTCTCACTTCCCCCCGGTCAAAAGGGCCATCTGAAAAAAGTGTAAAATCCAGAAAGGCAGGACAGGCCATGGAGAACTGGGAGCCTTGTTATGCTGATGGGCGGGATGTAAATTGCCAACAACCACTCGGGAGAAGTGTATGGTGTTTCCTGAAACATCTAAAAAACAAAGCAACAGAACCTAGGGCACTTCCACTTATGGTCCTATAGCTTAGGGAAATTAAAATCAAAAAGACACAGCCACCCCAAAGTTTGGAACGGCTCCGTTTACAAGCACCTCGTTTACAGTACAAGTTCAACATCGCAGAAAGTGAAAAATGGATAAAGAAGTTGTGGTATTTACTTACAAAGCAATATCACTCAGCAATGAAATCTGTGTCATCAGGCCCTTAGCAGCACAATGAGTGGATTCAGGTATGATGATTCTAACTGAAGTAAGTCACACAGAAAAAGAAACATCATAAGATATCAGTAATACACGGAATGTAAACTTGGCTACACAGGAACTGAATTACAGAACAGAATAGGGTCTCAAATTTAGAAAACCCACTTATGCTTGCTTAAGGGTAAAGGTGAGTTGGGGTGCTGCATAAAACCAGAGATTGAAATGAGCACAGATAAAGTTCCTTAAGTCAAATATGGAATAGACAAGAGCTACTCCTTGCTCAACGAAATGGACTCAACACCGCATATTAAACGCCTAAGAATGTACCTGACTAGTAAGTATCTTAAAACCTATGGATTGCTATGTCTCCGAAAGAGAATCAAGCATGTGTACAGGGGCATAAACACAGCAGTGATAAGATTGGAGAGGTTCGGTGAGCAAATGAAGACCCTTTGAAGTCATATTGCATGGTACCCATTCCACGGGTTTCAACTACCCAGGTTTAAGGTATTCTTCCTTCAGCTAAAACATGCATGTGGAACCTAGAGTATGATCAACCATTTGATCGGGAGACGTGTTCAAATATGTCTCAGTTTTCGTACCCTGGTACTCGGGTGCAACATTCCAGACGCTTTACTAACACTCTCCCGACTTGGAGAGTCAGTCCCTTTAACCTCCTGTTTGGCCCAGTTTGCAATTTCTGCGGAAGATGAACAGGAATAGCGAGAACCAATGAGAGGCTATCTGGAGGTGTCTGGACGGGCAAATTTAACTCTCATTTCCCACCAGGAAGAGGAAATAACCAAAGGCTCAGCGTGCCGTGCCGGAACCAGATTAGGGCCTGAAGCCATCCTGCGGTGTTGCGGCCAGGTCACAAGAAAGCGAGTTGAAGAAAGGAGCTCAGGGGCACTGTAATTCACAAACCTGCAGAGTTATAAATGACAGCTATCGTCCAAAAATAGACTGAAGTAAGGCTGCCAAGAGGACTTGAAAGCGGGGCAGAATTGCAGGAAACCGATTTCAGGAGGTAGACTGGAATTGCATTGAAAGCATAGGAAAAGAGGCAGAACGTCCACAATGATGCACTTGGCCAAAAAGGGCGTATGCGTTTTTTCCTGAATATATTCAGGAAAAAACGCATACGCCCTTTTTGGCCAACCAAGCAAGCTTGCAAAGGAAATCTGCACTACAATGAAGTCTCACTTCCCCCCGGTCAAAAGGGCCATCTGAAAAAAGTGTAAAATCCAGAAAGGCAGGACAGGCCATGGAGAACTGGGAGCCTTGTTATGCTGATGGGCGGGATGTAAATTGCCAACAGACACTCGGGAGAAGTGTATGGTGTTTCCTGAAACATCTAAAAAACAAAGCAACAGAGCCTAGGGCACTTCCACTTATGGTCCTATAGCTTAGGGAAATTAAAATCAAAAAGACACAGCCACCCCAAAGTTTGGGACGCCTCTGTTTACAAGAACCTCGTTTACAGTACAAGTTCAACATCGCAGAAAGTGAAAAATGGATAAAGAAGTTGTGGTATTTACTTACAAAGCAATATCACTCAGCAATGAAATCTGTGTCATCAGGCCCTTAGCAGCACAATGAGTGGATTCAGGTATGATGATTCTAACTGAAGTAAGTCACACAGAAAAAGAAACATCATAAGATATCAGTAATACACGGAATGTAAACTTGGCTACACAGGAACTGAATTACAGAACAGAACAGGGTCTCAAATTTAGAAAACCAACTTATGCTTGCTTAAGGGTAAAGGTGAGTTGGGGTGCTGCATAAAACCAGAGATTGAAATGAGCACAGATAAAGTTCCTTAAGTCAAATATGGAATAGACAAGAGCTACTCCTTGCTCAACGAAATGGACTCAACACCGCATATTAAACGCCTAAGAATGTACCTGACTAGTAAGTATCTTAAAAACCTATGGATTGCTATGTCTCCGAAAGAGAATCAAGCATGTGTACAGGGGCATAAACGCAGCAGTGATAGGATTGGAGAGGTTCGGTGAGCAAATGAAGACCCTTTGAAGTCATATTGCATGGTACCCATTACACGGGTCTTAACTCTCCAGGTTTAAGGTATTCTTCCTTCAGCTAAAACATGCATGTGGAACCCAAGTATGATCAACCATGTGAACGGGAGACGTGTTCAAATATGTCTCAGTTTTCCTCCCCTGGTACTCGGGTGCAACATTCCAGACGCTTTACTAACACTCTCCCCACTTGGAGAGTCAGCGCCTTTAACCTCCTGTTTGGCCCAGTTTGCAATTTCTGCGGAAGATGAACAGGAATAGCGAGAACCAATGAGAGACTAGCTGGAGGTGTCTGGACGGGCAAATTTAACTCTCATTTCCCACCAGGAAAAGGAAATAACCAAAGGCTCAGCGTGCCGTGCCGGAACCAGATTAGGGCCTGAAGCCATCCTGTGGTTTACGGCCCGGTCACAAGAAAGCAAGTTGAAGAAAGGAGCTCAGGGGCACTGTAATGCACAAACCTGCAGAGTTATAAATGACAGCTATCGTCCAAAAATAGACTGAAGTAAGGCTGCCAAGAGGACTTGAAAGCGGGGCAGAATTGCAGGAAACTGATTTCAGGAGGTAGACTGGAATTGCATTGAAAGCATAGGAAAAGAGGCAGAACGTCCACAATGATGCACTTGGCCAAAAAGGGCGTATGCGTTTTTTCCTGAATATATTCAGGAAAAAACGCATACGCCCTTTTTGGCCAACCAAGCAAGCTTGCAAAGGAAATCTGCACTACAATGAAGTCTCACTTCCCCCCGGTCAAAAGGGCCATCTGAAAAAAGTGTAAAATCCAGAAAGGCAGGACAGGCCATGGAGAACTGGGAGCCTTGTTATGCTGATGGGCGGGATGTAAATTGCCAACAACCACTCGGGAGAAGTGTATGGTGTTTCCTGAAACATCTAAAAAACAAAGCAACAGAACCTAGGGCACTGCCACTTATGGTCCTATAGCTTAGGGAAATTAAAATCAAAAAGACACAGCCACCCCAAAATTTGGATCGGCTCCGTTTACAAGAACCTCGTTTACAGTACAAGTTCAACATCGCAGAAAGTGAAAAATGGATAAAGAAGTTGTGGTATTTACTTACAAAGCAATATCACTCAGCAATGAAATCTGTGTCATCAGGCCCTTAGCAGCACAATGAGTGGATTCAGGTATGATGATTCTAACTGAAGTAAGTCACACAGAAAAAGAAACATCATAAGATATCAGTAATACACGGAATGTAAACTTGGCTACACAGGAACTGAATTACAGAACAGAACAGGGTCTCAAATTTAGAAAACCAACTTATGCTTGCTTAAGGGGAAAGGTGAGTTGGGGTGCTGCATAAAACCAGAGATTGAAATGAGCACAGATAAAGTTCCTTAAGTCAAATATGGAATAGACAAGAGCTACTCCTTGCTCAACGAAATGGACTCAACACCGCATATTAAACGCCTAAGAATGTACCTGACTAGTAAGTATCTTAAAAACCTATGGATTGCTATGTCTCCGAAAGAGAATCAAGGATGTGTACAGGGGCATAAACGCAGCAGTGATAGGATTGGAGAGGTTCGGTGAGCAAATGAAGACCCTTTGAAGTCATATTGCATGGTACCCATTACACGGGTCTTAACTCTCCAGGTTTAAGGTATTCTTCCTTCAGCTAAAACATGCATGTGGAACCAAGTATGATCAACCATGTGAACGGGAGACGTGTTCAAATATGTCTCAGTTTTCCTCCCCTGGTACTCGGGTGCAACATTCCAGACGCTTTACTAACACTCTCCCCACTTGGAGAGTCAGCGCCTTTAACCTCCTGTTTGGCCCAGTTTGCAATTTCTGCGGAAGATGAACAGGAATAGCGAGAACCAATGAGAGACTAGCTGGAGGTGTCTGGACGGGCAAATTTAACTCTCATTTCCCACCAGGAAAAGGAAATAACCAAAGGCTCAGCGTGCCGTGCCGGAACCAGATTAGGGCCTGAAGCCATCCTGTGGTGTTGCGGCCAGGTCACAAGAAAGCAAGTTGAAGAAAGGAGCTCAGGGGCACTGTAATGCACAAACCTGCAGAGTTATAAATGACAGCTATCGTCCAAAAATAGACTGAAGTAAGGCTGCCAAGAGGACTTGAAAGCGGGGCAGAATTGCAGGAAACCGATTTCAGGAGGTAGACTGGAATTGCATTGAAAGCATAGGAAAAGAGGCAGAACGTCCACAATGATGCACTTGGCCAAAAAGGGCGTATGCGTTTTTTCCTGAATATATTCAGGAAAAAACGCATACGCCCTTTTTGGCCAACCAAGCAAGCTTGCAAAGGAAATCTGCACTACAATGAAGTCTCACTTCCCCCCGGTCAAAAGGGCCATCTGAAAAAAGTGTAAAATCCAGAAAGGCAGGACAGGCCATGGAGAACTGGGAGCCTTGTTATGCTGATGGGCGGGATGTAAATTGCCAACAACCACTCGGGAGAAGTGTATGGTGTTTCCTGAAACATCTAAAAAACAAAGCAACAGAACCTAGGGCACTTCCACTTATGGTCCTATAGCTTAGGGAAATTAAAATCAAAAAGACACAGCCACCCCAAAGTTTGGAACGGCTCCGTTTACAAGCACCTCGTTTACAGTACAAGTTCAACATCGCAGAAAGTGAAAAATGGAAAAAGAAGTTGTGGTATTTACTTACAAAGCAATATCACTCAGCAATGAAATCTGTGTCATCAGGCCCTTAGCAGCACAATGAGTGGATTCAGGTATGATGATTCTAACTGAAGTAAGTCACACAGAAAAAGAAACATCATAAGATATCAGTAATACACGGAATGTAAACTTGGCTACACAGGAACTGAATTACAGAACAGAACAGGGTCTCAAATTTAGAAAACCAACTTATGCTTGCTTAAGGGGAAAGGTGAGTTGGGGTGCTGCATAAAACCAGAGATTGAAATGAGCACAGATAAAGTTCCTTAAGTCAAATATGGAATAGACAAGAGCTACTCCTTGCTCAACGAAATGGACTCAACACTGCATATTAAACGCCTAAGAATGTACCTGACTAGTAAGTATCTTAAAACCTATGGATTGCTATGTCTCCGAAAGAGAATCAAGCATGTGTACAGGGGCATAAACACAGCAGTGATAGGATTGGAGAGGTTCGGTGAGCAAATGAAGACCCTTTGAAGTCATATTGCATGGTACCCATTACACGGGTCTCAACTCTCCAGGTTTAAGGTATTCTTCCTTCAGCTAAAACATGCATGTGGAACCCAAGTATGATCAACCATGTGAACGGGAGACGTGTTCAAATATGTCTCAGTTTTCCTCCCCTGGTACTCGGGTGCAACATTCCAGACGCTTTACTAACACTCTCCCCACTTGGAGAGTCAGCGCCTTTAACCTCCTGTTTGGCCCAGTTTGCAATTTCTGCGGAAGATGAACAGGAATAGCGAGAACCAATGAGAGACTAGCTGGAGGTGTCTGGACGGGCAAATTTAACTCTCATTTCCCACCAGGAAGAGGAAATAACCAAAGGCTCAGCGTGCCGGGCCGGAACCAGATTAGGGCCTGAAGCCATCCTGCGGTGTTGCGGCCAGGTCAAAAGAAAGCAAGTTGAAGAAAGGAGCTCAGGGGCACTGTAATTCACAAACCTGCAGAGTTATAAATGACAGCTATCGTCCAAAAATAGACTGAAGTAAGGCTGCCAAGAGGACTTGAAAGCGGGGCAGAATTGCAGGAAACCGATTTCAGGAGGTAGACTGGAATTGCATTGAAAGCATAGGAAAAGAGGCAGAACGTCCACAATGATGCACTTGGCCAAAAAGGGCGTATGCGTTTTTTTCCTGAATATATTCAGGAAAAAACGCATACGCCCTTTTTGGCCAACCAAGCAAGCTTGCAAAGGAAATCTGCACTACAATGAAGTCTCACTTCCCCCTGGTCAAAAGGGCCATCTGAAAAAAGTGTAAAATCCAGAAAGGCAGGACAGGCCATGGAGAACTGGGAGCCTTGTTATGCTGATGGGCGGGATGTAAATTGCCAACAACCACTCGGGAGAAGTGTATGGTGTTTCCTGAAACATCTAAAAAACAAAGCAACAGAGCCTAGGGCACTTCCACTTATGGTCCTATAGCTTAGGGAAATTAAAATCAAAAAGACACAGCCACCCCAAAGTTTGGAATGGCTCTGTTTACAAGAACCTCGTTTACAGTACAAGTTCAACATCGCAGAAAGTGAAAAATGGATAAAGAACTTGTGGTACTTACGTACAATGCAGTATCACTCAGCAATGAAATCTATGTCATCAGGCCCGTAGCAGCATAATGAGTAGATTCAGGTACGATGATTCTAACTGAAATAAGTCACACAGAAAAAGAAACATCATAAGATATCAGTAATACACGGAATGTAAACTTGGCTACACAGGAACTGAATTCCAAAAGAGAACAGGGTCTCAAATTTAGAAAACCAACTTATGCTTGCTTAAGGGTAAAGGTGAGTTGGGTTGCTGCATAAAACCAGAGATTGAAATGAGCACAGATAAAGTTCCTTAAGCCAAATATGGAATAGACAAGAGCTACTCCTTGCTCAACGAAATGGACTCAACACCGCATATTAAACGCCTAAGAATGTACCTGACTAGTAAGTATCTTAAAACCTATGGATTGCTATGTCTCCAAAAGAGAATCAAGCATGTGTACAGGGGCATAAACGCAGCAGTGATAGGATTGGAGAGGTTCGGTGAGCAAATGAAGACCCTTTGAAGTCATATTGCATGGTACCCATTCCACGGGTTTCAACTACCCAGGTTTTAGGTATTCTTCCTTCAGCTAAAACATGCATGTGGAACCCAAGTATGATCAACCATGTGAACGGGAGACGTGTTCAAATATGTCTCAGTTTTCCTCCCCTGGTACTCGGGTGCAACATTCCAGACGCTTTACTAACACTCTCCCGACTTGGAGAGTCAGTCCCTTTAACATCCTGTTTGGCCCAGTTTGCAATTTCTGCGGAAGATGAACAGGAATAGCGAGAACCAATGAGAGGCTAGCTGGAGGTGTCTGGACGGGCAAATTTAACTCTCATTTCCCACCAGGAAGAGGAATTAACCAAAGGCTCAGCATGCCGGGCCGGAACCAGATTAGGGCCTGAAGCCATCCTGCGGTGTTGCAGCCAGGTCACAAGAAAGCGAGTTGAAGAAAGGAGCTCAGGGGCACTGTAATTCACAAACCTGCAGAGTTATAAATGACAGCTATCGTCCAAAAATAGACTGAAGTAAGGCTGCCAAGAGGACTTGAAAGCGGGGCAGAATTGCAGGAAACCGATTTCAGGAGGTAGACTGGAATTGCATTGAAAGCATAGGAAAAGAGGCAGAACGTCCACAATGATGCACTTGGCCAAAAAGGGCGTATGCGTTTTTTCCTGAATATATTCAGGAAAAAACGCATACGCCCTTTTTGGCCAACCAAGCAAGCTTGCAAAGGAAATCTGCACTACAATGAAGTCTCACTTCCCCCCGGTCAAAAGGGGCATCTGAAAAAAGTGTAAAATCCAGAAAGGCAGGACAGGCCATGGAGAACTGGGAGCCTTGTTATGCTGATGGGCGGGATGTAAATTGCCAACAACCACTCGGGAGAAGTGTATGGTGTTTCCTGAAACATCTAAAAAACAAAGCAACAGAGCCTAGGGCACTTCCACTTATGGTCCTATAGCTTAGGGAAATTAAAATCAAAAAGACACAGCCACCCCAAAGTTTGGAACGGCTCTGTTTACAAGAACCTCGTTTACAGTACAAGTTCAACATCGCAGAAAGTGAAAAATGGATAAAGAAGTTGTGGTATTCACTTACAAAGCAATATCACTCAGCAATGAAATCTATGTCATCAGGCCCTTAGCATCGCAATGAGTGGATTCAGGTATGATGATTCTAACTGAAATAAGTCACACAGAAAAAGAAACATCATAAGATATCACTAATACACGGAATGTAATCTTGCCCACACAGGAACTGAATTACAGAACAGAACAGGGTCTCAAATTTAGAAAACCAACTTATGCTTGCTTAAGGGTAAAGGTGAGTTGGGGTGCTGCATAAAACCAGAGATTGAAATGAGCACAGATAAAGTTCCTTAAGCCAAATATGGAATAGACAAGAGCTACTCCTTGCTCAACGAAATGGACTCAACACCCCATATTAAACGCCTAAGAATGTACCTGACTAGTAAGTATCTTAAAACCTATGGATTGCTATGTCTCCGAAAGAGAATCAAGCATGTGTACAGGGGCATAAACACAGCAGTGATAAGATTGGAGAGGTTCGGTGAGCAAATGAAGACCCTTTGAAGTCATATTGCATGGTACCCATTCCACGGGTTTCAACTACCCAGGTTTAAGGTATTCTTCCTTCAGCTAAAACATGCATGTGGAACCCAAGTATGATCAACCATGTGAACGGGAGACGTGTTCAAATATGTCTCAGTTTTCCTCCCCTGGTACTCGGGTGCAACATTCCAGACGCTTTGCTAACACTCTCCCCACTTGGAGAGTCAGCGCCTTTAACCTCCTGTTTGGCCCAGTTTGCAATTTCTGCGGAAGATGAACAGGAATAGCGAGAATCAATGAGAGACTAGCTGGAGGTGTCTGGACGGGCAAATTTAACTCTCATTTCCCACCAGGAAGAGGAATTAACCAAAGGCTCAGCGTGCCGGGCCGGAACCAGATTAGAGCCTGAAGCCATCCTGCGGTGTTGCGGCCAGCTCAAAAGAAAGCGAGTTGAAGAAAGGAGCTCAGGGGCACTGTAATTCACAAACCTGCAGAGTTATAAATGACAGCTATCGTCCAAAAATAGACTGAAGTAAGGCTGCCAAGAGGACTTGAAAGCGGGGCAGAATTGCAGGAAACCGATTTCAGGAGGTAGACTGGAATTGCATTGAAAGCATAGGAAAAGAGGCAGAACGTCCACAATGATGCACTTGGCCAAAAAGGGCGTATGCGTTTTTTCCTGAATATATTCAGGAAAAAACGCATACGCCCTTTTTGGCCAACCAAGCAAGCTTGCAAAGGAAATCTGCACTACAATGAAGTCTCACTTCCCCCCGGTCAAAAGGGCCATCTGAAAAAAGTGTAAAATCCAGAAAGGCAGGACAGGCCATGGAGAACTGGGAGCCTTGTTATGCTGATGGGCGGGATGTAAATTGCCAACAACCACTCGGGAGAAGTGTATGGTGTTTCCTGAAACATCTAAAAAACAAAGCAACAGAACCTAGGGCACTTCCACTTATGGTCCTATAGCTTAGGGAAATTAAAATCAAAAAGACACAGCCACCCCAAAGTTTGGGACGCCTCTGTTTACAAGAACCTCGTTTACAGTACAAGTTCAACATCGCAGAAAGTGAAAAATGGATAAAGAAGTTGTGGTATTTACTTACAAAGCAATATCACTCAGCAATGAAATCTGTGTCATCAGGCCCTTAGCAGCACAATGAGTGGATTCAGGTATGATGATTCTAACTGAAGTAAGTCACACAGAAAAAGAAACATCATAAGATATCAGTAATACACGGAATGTAAACTTGGCTACACAGGAACTGAATTACAGAACAGAACAGGGTCTCAAATTTAGAAAACCAACTTATGCTTGCTTAAGGGGAAAGGTGAGTTGGGGTGCTGCATAAAACCAGAGATTGAAATGAGCACAGATAAAGTTCCTTAAGTCAAATATGGAATAGACAAGAGCTACTCCTTGCTCAACAAAATGGACTCAACACCGCATATTAAACGCCTAAGAATGTACCTGACTAGTAAGTATCTTAAAAACCTATGGATTGCTATGTCTCCGAAAGAGAATCAAGCATGTGTACAGGGGCATAAACGCAGCAGTGATAGGATTGGAGAGGTTCGGTGAGCAAATGAAGACCCTTTGAAGTCATATTGCATGGTACCCATTTCACGGGTCTTAACTCTCCAGGTTTAAGGTATTCTTCCTTCAGCTAAAACATGCATGTGGAACCCAAGTATGGTCAACCATGTGAACGGGAGACGTGTTCAAATATGTCTCAGTTTTCCTCCCCTGGTACTCGGGTGCAACATTCCAGACTCTTTACTAACACTCTCCCCACTTGGAGAGTCAGCGCCTTTAACCTCCTGTTTGGCCCAGTTTGCAATTTCTGCGGAAGATGAACAGGAATAGCGAGAAGCAATGAGAGACTAGCTGGAGGTGTCTGGACGGGCAAATTTAACTCTCATTTCCCACCAGGAAAAGGAAATAACCAAAGGCTCAGCGTGCCGTGCCGGAACCAGATTAGGGCCTGAAGCCAACCTGCGGTGTTGCGGCCAGGTCACAAGAAAGCAAGTTGAAGAAAGGAGCTCAGGGGCACTGTAATGCACAAACCTGCAGAGTTATAAATGACAGCTATCGTCCAAAAATAGACTGAAGTAAGGCTGCCAAGAGGACTTGAAAGCGGGGCAGAATTGCAGGAAACCGATTTCAGGAGGTAGACTGGAATTGCATTGAAAGCATAGGAAAAGAGGCAGAACGTCCACAATGATGCACTTGGCCAAAAAGGGCGTATGCGTTTTTTCCTGAATATATTCAGGAAAAAACGCATACGCCCTTTTTGGCCAACCAAGCAAGCTTGCAAAGGAAATCTGCACTACAATGAAGTCTCACTTCCCCCCGGTCAAAAGGGCCATCTGAAAAAAGTGTAAAATCCAGAAAGGCAGGACAGGCCATGGAGAACTGGGAGCCTTGTTATGCTGATGGGCGGGATGTAAATTGCCAACAACCACTCGGGAGAAGTGTATGGTGTTTCCTGAAACATCTAAAAAACAAAGCAACAGAACCTAGGGCACTTCCACTTATGGTCCTATAGCTTAGGGAAATTAAAATCAAAAAGACACATCCACCCCAAAGTTTGGAACGGCTCCGTTTACAAGAACCTCGTTTACAGTACAAGTTCAACATCGCAGAAAGTGAAAAATGGATAAAGAAGTTGTGGTATTTACTTACAAAGCAATATCACTCAGCAATGAAATCTGTGTCATCAGGCCCTTAGCAGCACAATGAGTGGATTCAGGTATGATGATTCTAACTGAAGTAAGTCACACAGAAAAAGAAACATCATAAGATATCAGTAATACACGGAATGTAAACTTGGCTACACAGGAACTGAATTACAGAACAGAACAGGGTCTCAAATTTAGAAAACCAACTTATGCTTGCTTAAGGGGAAAGGTGAGTTGGGGTGCTGCATAAAACCAGAGATTGAAATGAGCACAGATAAAGTTCCTTAAGCCAAATATGGAATAGACAAGAGCTACTCCTTGCTCAACGAAATGGACTCAACACCGCATATTAAACGCCTAAGAATGTACCTGACTAGTAAGTATCTTAAAACCTATGGTTTGCTATGTCTCCGAAAGAGAATCAAGCATGTGTACAGGGGCATAAACGCAGCAGTGATAGGATTGGAGAGGTTCGGTGAGCAAATGAAGACCCTTTGAAGTCATATTGCATGGTACCCATTCCACGGGTTTCAACTACCCAGGTTTAAGGTATTCTTCCTTCAGCTAAAACATGCATGTGGAACCTAGAGTATGATCAACCATTTGATCGGGAGACGTGTTCAAATATGTCTCAGTTTTCGCACCCTGGTACTCGGGTGCAACATTCCAGACGCTTTACTAACACTCTCCCGACTTGGAGAGTCAGTCCCTTTAACCTCCTGTTTGGCCCAGTTTGCAATTTCTGCGAAAGATGAACAGGAATAGCGAGAACCAATGAGAGACTAGCTGGAGGTGTCTGGACGGGCAAATTTAACTCTCATTTCCCACCAGGAAGAGGAAATAACCAAAGGCTCAGCGTGCCGTGCCAGAACCAGATTAGGGCCTGAAGCCATCCTGCAGTGTTGCGGCCAGGTCACAAGAAAGCGAGTTGAAGAAAGGAGCTCAGGGGCACTGTAATTCACAAACCTGCAGAGTTATAAATGACAGCTATCGTCCAAAAATAGACTGAAGTAAGGCTGCCAAGAGGACTTGAAAGCGGGGCAGTATTGCAGGAAACCGATTTCAGGAGGTAGACTGGAATTGCATTGAAAGCATAGGAAAAGAGGCAGAACGTCCACAATGATGCACTTGGCCAAAAAGGGCGTATGCGTTTTTTCCTGAATATATTCAGGAAAAAACGCATACGCCCTTTTTGGCCAACCAAGCAAGCTTGCAAAGGAAATCTGCACTACAATGAAGTCTCACTTCCCCCCGGTCAAAAGGGCCATCTGAAAAAAGTGTAAAATCCAGAAAGGCAGGACAGGCCATGGAGAACTGGGAGCCTTGTTATGCTGATGGGCGGGATGTAAATTGCCAACAACCACTTGGGAGAAGTGTATGGTATTTCCTGAAACATCTAAAAAACAAAGCAACAGAGCCTAGGGCACTTCCACTTATGGTCCTATAGCTTAGGGAAATTAAAATCAAAAAGACACAGCCACCCCAAAGTTTGGAACGGCTCTGTTTACAAGAACCTTGTTTACAGTACAAGTTCAACATCGCAGAAAGTGAAAAATGGATAAAGAAGTTGTGGTATTTACTTACAAAGCAATATCACTCAGCAATGAAATCTGTGTCATCAGGCCCTTAGCAGCACAATGAGTGGATTCAGGTATGATGATTCTAACTGAAGTAAGTCACACAGAAAAAGAAACATCATAAGATATCAGTAATACACGGAATGTAAACTTGGCTACACAGGAACTGAATTACAGAACAGAACAGGGTCTCAAATTTAGAAAACCAACTTATGCTTGCTTAAGGGTAAAGGTGAGTTGGGGTGCTGCATAAAACCAGAGATTGAAATGAGCACAGATAAAGTTCCTTAAGTCAAATATGGAATAGACAAGAGCTACTCCTTGCTCAACGAAATGGACTCAACACCGCATATTAAACGCCTAAGAATGTACCTGACTAGTAAGTATCTTAAAAACCTATGGATTGCTATGTCTCCGAAAGAGAATCAAGCATGTGTACAGGGGCATAAACGCAGCAGTGATAGGATTGGAGAGGTTCGGTGAGCAAATGAAGACCCTTTGAAGTCATATTGCCTGGTACCCATTACACGGGTCTTAACTCTCCAGGTTTAAGGTATTCTTCCTTCAGCTAAAACATGCATGTGGAACCCAAGTATGGTCAACCATGTGAACGGGAGACGTGTTCAAATATGTCTCAGTTTTCCTCCCCTGGTACTCGGGTGCAACATTCCAGATGCTTTACTAACACTCTCCCCACTTGGAGAGTCAGCGCCTTTAACCTCCTGTTTGGCCCAGTTTGCAATTTCTGCGGAAGATGAACAGGAATAGCGAGAACCAATGAGAGACTAGCTGGAGGTGTCTGGACGGGCAAATTTAACTCTCATTTCCCACCAGGAAGAGGAAATAACCAAAGGCTCAGCGTGCCGTGCCGGAACCAGATTAGGGCCTGAAGCCATCCTGCGGTGTTGCGGCCAGGTCACAAGAAAGCAAGTTGAAGAAAGGAGCTCAGGGGCACTGTAATGCACAAACCTGCAGAGTTATAAATGACAGCTATCGTCCAAAAATAGACTGAAGTAAGGCTGCCAAGAGGACTTGAAAGCGGGGCAGAATTGCAGGAAACCGATTTCAGGAGGTAGACTGGAATTGCATTGAAAGCATAGGAAAAGAGGCAGAACGTCCACAATGATGCACTTGGCCAAAAAGGGCGTATGCGTTTTTTCCTGAATATATTCAGGAAAAAACGCATACGCCCTTTTTGGCCAACCAAGCAAGCTTGCAAAGGAAATCTGCACTACAATGAAGTCTCACTTCCCCCCGGTCAAAAGGGCCATCTGAAAAAAGTGTAAAATCCAGAAAGGCAGGACAGGCCATGGAGAACTGGGAGCCTAGTTATGCTGATGGGCGGGATGTAAATTGCCAACAACCACTCGGGAGAAGTGTATGGTGTTTCCTGAAACATCTAAAAAACAAAGCAACAGAACCTAGGCACTTCCACTTATGGTCCTATAGCTTAGGGAAATTAAAATCAAAAAGACACATCCACCCCAAAGTTTGGAACGGCTCCGTTTACAAGAACCTCGTTTACAGTACAAGTTCAACATCGCAGAAAGTGAAAAATGGATAAAGAAGTTGTGGTATTTACTTACAAAGCAATATCACTCAGCAATGAAATCTGTGTCATCAGGCCCTTAGCAGCACAATGAGTGGATTCAGGTATGATGATTCTAACTGAAGTAAGTCACACAGAAAAAGAAACATCATAAGATATCAGTAATACACGGAATGTAAACTTGGCTACACAGGAACTGAATTACAGAACAGAACAGGGTCTCAAATTTAGAAAACCAACTTATGCTTGCTTAAGGGTAAAGGTGAGTTGGGGTGCTGCATAAAACCAGAGATTGAAATGAGCACAGATAAAGTTCCTTAAGTCAAATATGGAATAGACAAGAGCTACTCCTTGCTCAACGAAATGGACTCAACACCGCATATTAAACGCCTAAGAATGTACCTGACTAGTAAGTATCTTAAAAACCTATGGATTGCTATGTCTCCGAAAGAGAATCAAGCATGTGTACAGGGGCATAAACGCAGCAGTGATAGGATTGGAGAGGTTCGGTGAGAAAATGAAGACCCTTTGAAGTCATATTGCATGGTACCCATTACACGGGTCTTAACTCTCCAGGTTTAAGGTATTCTTCCTTCAGCTAAAACATGCATGTGGAACCCAAGTATGGTCAACCATGTGAACGGGAGACGTGTTCAAATATGTCTCAGTTTTCCTCCCCTGGTACTCGGGTGCAACATTCCAGATGCTTTACTAACACTCTCCCCACTTGGAGAGTCAGCGCCTTTAACCTCCTGTTTGGCCCAGTTTGCAATTTCTGCGGAAGATGAACAGGAATAGCGAGAACCAATGAGAGACTAGCTGGAGGTGTCTGGACGGGCAAATTTAACTCTCATTTCCCACCAGGAAGAGGAAATAACCAAAGGCTCAGCGTGCCGTGCCGGAACCAGATTAGGGCCTGAAGCCATCCTGCGGTGTTGCGGCCAGGTCACAAGAAAGCAAGTTGAAGAAAGGAGCTCAGGGGCACTGTAATGCACAAACCTGCAGAGTTATAAATGACAGCTATCGTCCAAAAATAGACTGAAGTAAGGCTGCCAAGAGGACTTGAAAGCGGGGCAGAATTGCAGGAAACCGATTTCAGGAGGTAGACTGGAATTGCATTGAAAGCATAGGAAAAGAGGCAGAACGTCCACAATGATGCACTTGGCCAAAAAGGGCGTATGCGTTTTTTCCTGAATATATTCAGGAAAAAACGCATACGCCCTTTTTGGCCAACCAAGCAAGCTTGCAAAGGAAATCTGCACTACAATGAAGTCTCACTTCCCCCCGGTCAAAAGGGCCATCTGAAAAAAGTGTAAAATCCAGAAAGGCAGGACAGGCCATGGAGAACTGGGAGCCTAGTTATGCTGATGGGCGGGATGTAAATTGCCAACAACCACTCGGGAGAAGTGTATGGTGTTTCCTGAAACATCTAAAAAACAAAGCAACAGAACCTAGGCACTTCCACTTATGGTCCTATAGCTTAGGGAAATTAAAATCAAAAAGACACAGCCACCCCAAAGTTTGGAACGGCTCCGTTTATAAGAACCTCGTTTACAGTACAACTTCAACATCGCAGAAAGTGAAAAATGGATAAAGAAGTTGTGGTATTTACTTACAAAGCAATATCACTCAGCAATGAAATCTGTGTCATCAGGCCCTTAGCAGCACAATGAGTGGATTCAGGTATGATGATTCTAACTGAAGTAAGTCACACAGAAAAAGAAACATCATAAGATATCAGTAATACACGGAATGTAAACTTGGCTACACAGAAACTGAATTACAGAACAGAACAGGGTCTCAAATTTAGAAAACCAACTTATGCTTGCTTAAGGGTAAAGGTGAGTTGGGGTGCTGCATAAAACCAGAGATTGAAATGAGCACAGATAAAGTTCCTTAAGTCAAATATGGAATAGACAAGAGCTACTCCTTGCTCAACGAAATGGACTCAACACCGCATATTAAACACCTAAGAATGTACCTGACTAGTAAGTATCTTAAAACCTATGGTTTGCTATGTCTCCGAAAGAGAATCAAGCATGTGTACAGGGGCATAAACGCAGCAGTGATAGGATTGGAGAGGTTCGGTGAGCAAATGAAGACCCTTTGAAGTCATATTGCATGGTACCCATTCCACGGGTTTCAACTACCCAGGTTTAAGGTATTCTTCCTTCAGCTAAAACATGCATGTGGAACCTAGAGTATGATCAACCATTTGATCGGGAGACGTGTTCAAATATGTCTCAGTTTTCGTACGCTGGTACTCGGGTGCAACATTCCAGACGCTTTACTAACACTCTCCCGACTTGGAGAGTCAGTCCCTTTAACCTCCTGTTTGGCCCAGTTTGCAATTTCTGCGGAAGATGAACAGGAATAGCGAGAACCAATGAGAGGCTAGCTGGAGGTGTCTGGACGGGCAAATTTAACTCTCATTTCCCACCAGGAAGAGGAAATAACCAAAGGCTCAGCGTGCCGTGCCGGAACCAGATTAGGGCCTGAAGCCATCCTGCGGTGTTGCGGCCAGGTCACAAGAAAGCGAGTTGAAGAAAGGAGCTCAGGGGCACTGTAATTCACAAACCTGCAGAGTTATAAATGACAGCTATCGTCCAAAAATAGACTGAAGTAAGGCTGCCAAGAGGACTTGAAAGCGGGGCAGAATTGCAGGAAACCGATTTCAGGAGGTAGACTGGAATTGCATTGAAAGCATAGGAAAAGAGGCAGAACGTCCACAATGATGCACTTGGCCAAAAAGGGCGTATGCGTTTTTTCCTGAATATATTCAGGAAAAAACGCATACGCCCTTTTTGGCCAACCAAGCAAGCTTGCAAAGGAAATCTGCACTACAATGAAGTCTCACTTCCCCCCGGTCAAAAGGGCCATCTGAAAAAAGTGTAAAATCCAGAAAGGCAGGACAGGCCATGGAGAACTGGGAGCCTTGTTATGCTGATGGGCGGGATGTAAATTGCCAACAGACACTCGGGAGAAGTGTATGGTGTTTCCTGAAACATCTAAAAAACAAAGCAACAGAGCCTAGGGCACTTCCACTTATGGTCCTATAGCTTAGGGAAATTAAAATCAAAAAGACACAGCCACCCCAAAGTTTGGGACGCCTCTGTTTACAAGAACCTCGTTTACAGTACAAGTTCAACATCGCAGAAAGTGAAAAATGGATAAAGAAGTTGTGGTATTTACTTACAAAGCAATATCACTCAGCAATGAAATCTGTGTCATCAGGCCCTTAGCAGCACAATGAGTGGATTCAGGTATGATGATTCTAACTGAAGTAAGTCACACAGAAAAAGAAACATCATAAGATATCAGTAATACACGGAATGTAAACTTGGCTACACAGGAACTGAATTACAGAACAGAACAGGGTCTCAAATTTAGAAAACCAACTTATGCTTGCTTAAGGGTAAAGGTGAGTTGGGGTGCTGCATAAAACCAGAGATTGAAATGAGCACAGATAAAGTTCCTTAAGTCAAATATGGAATAGACAAGAGCTACTCCTTGCTCAACGAAATGGACTCAACACCGCATATTAAACGCCTAAGAATGTACCTGACTAGTAAGTATCTTAAAAACCTATGGATTGCTATGTCTCCGAAAGAGAATCAAGCATGTGTACAGGGGCATAAACGCAGCAGTGATAGGATTGGAGAGGTTCGGTGAGCAAATGAAGACCCTTTGAAGTCATATTGCATGGTACCCATTACACGGGTCTTAACTCTCCAGGTTTAAGGTATTCTTCCTTCAGCTAAAACATGCATGTGGAACCCAAGTATGATCAACCATGTGAACGGGAGACGTGTTCAAATATGTCTCAGTTTTCCTCCCCTGGTACTCGGATGCAACATTCCAGACGCTTTACTAACACTCTCCCCACTTGGAGAGTCAGCGCCTTTAACCTCCTGTTTGGCCCAGTTTGCAATTTCTGCGGAAGATGAACAGGAATAGCGAGAACCAATGAGAGACTAGCTGGAGGTGTCTGGACGGGCAAATTTAACTCTCATTTCCCACCAGGAAAAGGAAATAACCAAAGGCTCAGCGTGCCGTGCCGGAACCAGATTAGGGCCTGAAGCCATCCTGTGGTGTTACGGCCAGGTCACAAGAAAGCAAGTTGAAGAAAGGAGCTCAGGGGCACTGTAATGCACAAACCTGCAGAGTTATAAATGACAGCTATCGTCCAAAAATAGACTGAAGTAAGGCTGCCAAGAGGACTTGAAAGCGGGGCAGAATTGCAGGAAACTGATTTCAGGAGGTAGACTGGAATTGCATTGAAAGCATAGGAAAAGAGGCAGAACGTCCACAATGATGCACTTGGCCAAAAAGGGCGTATGCGTTTTTTCCTGAATATATTCAGGAAAAAACGCATACGCCCTTTTTGGCCAACCAAGCAAGCTTGCAAAGGAAATCTGCACTACAATGAAGTCTCACTTCCCCCCGGTCAAAAGGGCCATCTGAAAAAAGTGTAAAATCCAGAAAGGCAGGACAGGCCATGGAGAACTGGGAGCCTTGTTATGCTGATGGGCGGGATGTAAATTGCCAACAACCACTCGGGAGAAGTGTATGGTGTTTCCTGAAACATCTAAAAAACAAAGCAACAGAACCTAGGGCACTGCCACTTATGGTCCTATAGCTTAGGGAAATTAAAATCAAAAAGACACAGCCACCCCAAAGTTTGGATCGGCTCCGTTTACAAGAACCTCGTTTACAGTACAAGTTCAACATCGCAGAAAGTGAAAAATGGATAAAGAAGTTGTGGTATTTACTTACAAAGCAATATCACTCAGCAATGAAATCTGTGTCATCAGGCCCTTAGCAGCACAATGAGTGGATTCAGGTATGATGATTCTAACTGAAGTAAGTCACACAGAAAAAGAAACATCATAAGATATCAGTAATACACGGAATGTAAACTTGGCTACACAGGAACTGAATTACAGAACAGAACAGGGTCTCAAATTTAGAAAACCAACTTATGCTTGCTTAAGGGGAAAGGTGAGTTGGGGTGCTGCATAAAACCAGAGATTGAAATGAGCACAGATAAAGTTCCTTAAGTCAAATATGGAATAGACAAGAGCTACTCCTTGCTCAACGAAATGGACTCAACACCGCATATTAAACGCCTAAGAATGTACCTGACTAGTAAGTATCTTAAAACCTATGGATTGCTATGTCTCCGAAAGAGAATCAAGCATGTGTACAGGGGCATAAACGCAGCAGTGATAGGATTGGAGAGGTTCGGTGAGCAAATGAAGACCCTTTGAAGTCATATTGCATGGTACCCATTCCACGGGTCTCAACTCTCCAGGTTTAAGGTATTCTTCCTTCAGCTAAACATGCATGTGGAACCCAAGTATGATCAACCATGTGAACGGGAGACGTGTTCAAATATGTTTCAGTTTTCCTCCCCTGGTACTCGGGTGCAACATTCCAGACGCTTTACTAACACTCTCCCCACTTGGAGAGTCAGCGCCTTTAACCTCCTGTTTGGCCCAGTTTGCAATTTCTGCGGAAGATGAACAGGAATAGCGAGAACCAATGAGAGACTAGCTGGAGGTGTCTGGACGGGCAAATTTAACTCTCATTTCCCAGCAGGAAGAGGAAATAACCAAAGGCTCAGCGTGCCGTGCCGGAACCAGATTAGGGCCTGAAGCCATCCTGCGGTGTTGCGGCCAGGTCAAAAGAAAGCAAGTTGAAGAAAGGAGCTCAGGGGCACTGTAATTCACAAACCTGCAGAGTTATAAATGACAGCTATCGTCCAAAAATAGACTGAAGTAAGGCTGCCAAGAGGACTTGAAAGCGGGGCAGAATTGCAGGAAACCGATTTCAGGAGGTAGACTGGAATTGCATTGAAAGCATAGGAAAAGAGGCAGAACGTCCACAATGATGCACTTGGCCAAAAAGGGCGTATGCGTTTTTTCCTGAATATATTCAGGAAAAAACGCATACGCCCTTTTTGGCCAACCAAGCAAGCTTGCAAAGGAAATCTGCACTACAATGAAGTCTCACTTCCCCCCGGTCAAAAGAGCCATCTGAAAAAAGTGTAAAATCCAGAAAGACAAGACAGGCCATGGAGAACTGGGAGCCTTGTTATGCTGATGGGCGGGATGTAAATTGCCAACAACCACTCGGGAGAAGTGTATGGTGTTTCCTGAAACATCTAAAAAACAAAGCAACAGAGCCTAGGGCACTTCCACTTATGGTCCTATAGCTTAGGGAAATTAAAATCAAAAAGACACAGCCACCCCAAAGTTTGGAACGGCTCTGTTTACAAGAACCTCGTTTACAGTACAAGTTCAACATCGCAGAAAGTGAAAAATGGATAAAGAACTTGTGGTACTTATGTACAATGCAGTATCACTCAGCAATGAAATCTTTGTCATCAGGCCCGTAGCAGCATAATGAGTAGATTCAGGTACGATGATTCTAACTGAAATAAGTCACACAGAAAAAGAAACATCATAAGATATCAGTAATACACGGAATGTAAACTTGGCTACACAGGAACTGAATTCCAAAACAGAACAGGATCTCAAATTTAGAAAAGCAACTTATGCTTGCTTAAGGGTAAAGGTGAGTTGGGTTGCTGCATAAAACCAGAGATTGAAATGAGCACAGATAAAGTTCCTTAAGCCAAATATGGAATAGACAAGAGCTACTCCTTGCTCAACGAAATGGACTCAACACCGCATATTAAACGCCTAAGAATGTACCTGACTAGTAAGTATCTTAAAACCTATGGATTGCTATGTCTCCAAAAGAGAATCAAGCATGTGTACAGGGGCATAAACGCAGCAGTGATAGGATTGGAGAGGTTCGGTGAGCAAATGAAGACCCTTTGAAGTCATATTGCATGGTACCCATTCCACGGGTTTCAACTACCCAGGTTTTAGGTATTCTTCCTTCAGCTAAAACATGCATGTGGAACCCAAGTATGATCAACCATGTGAACGGGAGACGTGTTCAAATATGTCTCAGTTTTCCTCCCCTGGTACTCGGGTGCAACATTCCAGACGCTTTACTAACACTCTCCCCACTTGGAGAGTCAGCGCCTTTAACCTCCTGTTTGGCCCAGTTTGCAATTTCTGCGGAAGATGAACAGGAATAGCGAGAACCAATGAGAGGCTAGCTGGAGGTGTCTGGACGGGCAAATTTAACTCTCATTTCCCACCAGGAAGAGGAAATAACCAAAGGCTCAGCGTGCCGTACCGGAACCATATTAGGGCCTGAAGCCATCCTGCGGTGTTGCGGCCAGCTCAAAAGAAAGCGAGTTGAACAAAGGAGCTCAGGGGCACTGTAGTTCACAAACCTGCAGAGTTATAAATGACAGCTATCGTCCAAAAATATACTGAAGTAAGCCTGCCAAGAGGACTTGAAAGCGGGGCAGAATTGCAGGAAACCGATTTCAGGAGGTAGACTGGAATTGCATTGAAAGCATAGGAAAAGAGGCAGAACGTCCACAATGATGCACTTGGCCAAAAAGGGCGTATGCGTTTTTTCCTGAATATATTCAGGAAAAAACGCATACGCCCTTTTTGGCCAACCAAGCAAGCTTGCAAAGGAAATCAGCACTACAATGAAGTCTCACTTCCCCCCGGTCAAAAGGGCCATCTGAAAAAAGTGTAAAATCCAGAAAGGCAGGACAGGCCATGGAGAACTGGGAGCCTTGTTATGCTGATGGGCGGGATGTAAATTGCCAACAACCACTCGGGAGAAGTGTATGGTGTTTCCTGAAACATCTAAAAAACAAAGCAACAGAACCTAGGGCACTTCCACTTATGGTCCTATAGCTTAGGGAAATTAAAATCTAAAAGACACAGCCACCCCAAAGTTTGGAACGGCTCTGTTTACAAGAACCTCGTTTACAGTACAAGTTCAACATCGCAGAAAGTGAAAAATGGATAAAGAAGTTGTGGTATTTACTTACAAAGCAATATCACTCAGCAATGAAATCTGTGTCATCAGGCCCTTAGCAGCACAATGAGTGGATTCAGGTATGATGATTCTAACTGAAGTAAGTCACACAGAAAAAGAAACATCATAAGATATCAGTAATACACTGAATGTAAACTTGGCTACACAGGAACTGAATTATAGAACAGAACAGGGTCTCAAATTTAGAAAACCAACTTATGCTTGCTTAAGGGTAAAGGTGAGTTGGGGTGCTGCATAAAACCAGAGATTGAAATGAGCACAGATAAAGTTCCTTAAGTCAAATATGGAATAGACAAGAGCTACTCCTTGCTCAACGAAATGGACTCAACACCGCATATTAAACGCCTAAGAATGTACCTGACTAGTAAGTATCTTAAAAACCTATGGATTGCTATGTCTCCGAAAGAGAATCAAGCATGTGTACAGGGGCATAAACGCAGCAGTGATAGGATTGGAGAGGTTCGGTGAGCAAATGAAGACCCTTTGAAGTCATATTGCATGGTACCCATTCCACGGGTTTCAACTACCCAGGTTTAAGGTATTCTTCCTTCAGCTAAAACATGCATGTGGAACCTAGAGTATGATCAACCATTTGATCGGGAGACGTGTTCAAATATGTCTCAGTTTTCATACCCTGGTACTCGGGTGCAACATTCCAGACGCTTTACTAACACTCTCCCGACTTGGAGAGTCAGTCCCTTTAACCTCCTGTTTGGCCCAGTTTGCAATTTCTGCGGAAGATGAACAGGAATAGCGAGAACCAATGAGAGACTAGCTGGAGGTGTCTGGACGGGCAAATTTAACTCTCATTTCCCACCAGGAAGAGGAAATAACCAAAGGCTCAGCGTGCCGTGCCGGAACCAGATTAGGGCCTGAAGCCATCCTGCGGTGTTGCGGCCAGGTCACAAGAAAGCGAGTTGAAGAAAGGAGCTCAGGGGCACTGTAATTCACAAACCTGCAGAGTTATAAATGACAGCTATCGTCCAAAAATAGACTGAAGTAAGGCTGCCAAGAGGACTTGAAAGCGGGGCAGAATTGCAGGAAACCGATTTCAGGAGGTAGAGTGGAATTGCATTGAAAGCATAGGAAAAGAGGCAGAACGTCCACAATGATGCACTTGGCCAAAAAGGGCGTATGCGTTTTTTCCTGAATATATTCAGGAAAAAACGCATACGCCCTTTTTGGCCAAGCAAGCAAGCTTGCAAAGGAAATCTGCACTACAATGAAGTCTCACTTCCCCCCGGTCAAAAGGGCCATCTGAAAAAAGTGTAAAATCCAGAAAGGCAGGACAGGCCATGGAGAACTGGGAGCCTTGTTATGCTGATGGGCGGGATGTAAATTGCCAACAGACACTCGGGAGAAGTGTATGGTGTTTCCTGAAACATCTAAAAAACAAAGCAACAGAGCCTAGGGCACTGCCACTTATGGTCCTATAGCTTAGGGAAATTAAAATCAAAAAGACACAGCCACCCCAAAGTTTGGGACGCCTCTGTTTACAAGAACCTCATTTACAGTACAAGTTCAACATCGCAGAAAGTGAAAAATGGATAAAGAAGTTGTGGTATTTACTTACAAAGCAATATCACTCAGCAATGAATTCTATGTGATCAGGCCCTTAGCATCACAATGAGTGGATTCAGGTATGATGATTCTAACTGAAATAAGTCACACAGAAAAAGAAACATCATAAGATATCAGTAATACACGGAATGTAAACTTGGCTACACAGGAACTGAATTACAGAACAGAACAGGGTCTCAAATTTAGAAAACAAACTTATGCTTGCTTAAGGGGAAAGGTGAGTTGGGGTGCTGCATAAAACCAGAGATTGAAATGAGCACAGATAAAGTTCCTTAAGCCAAATATGGAATAGACAAGAGCTACTCCTTGCTCAACGAAATGGACTCAAAACCCCATATTAAACCCCTAAGAATGTACCTGACTAGTAAGTATCTTAAAACCTATGGATTGCTATGTCTCCAAAAGAGAATCAAGCGTGTGTACAGGGGAATAAACACAGCAGTGATAGGATTGGAGAGGTTCGGTGAGCAAATGAAGACCCTTTGAAGTTATATTGCATGGTACCCATTGCACGGGTCTCAACTCTCCAGTTTTAAGGTATTCTTCCTTCAGCTAAAACATGCATGTGGAACCCAGAGTATGATCAACCATGTGAACGGGAGACGTGTTCAAATATGTCTCAGTTTTCCTCCCCTGGTACTCGGGTGCAACATTCCAGACGCTTTACTAACACTCTCCCGACTTGGAGAGTCAGTCCCTTTAACATCCTGTTTGGCCCAGTTTTCAATTTCTGCGGAAGATGAACAGGAATAGCGAGAACCAATGAGAGGCTAGCTGGAGGTGTCTGGACGGGCAAATTTAACTCTCATTTCCCACCAGGAAGAGGAATTAACCAAAGGCTCAGCATGCCGGGCCGGAACCAGATTAGGGCCTGAAGCCATCCTGCGGTGTTGCAGCCAGGTCACAAGAAAGCGAGTTGAAGAAAGGAGCTCAGGGGCACTGTAATTCACAAACCTGCAGAGTTATAAATGACAGCTATCGTCCAAAAATAGACTGAAGTAAGGCTGCCAAGAGGACTTGAAAGCGGGGCAGAATTGCAGGAAACCGATTTCAGGAGGTAGACTGGAATTGCATTGAAAGCATAGGAAAAGAGGCAGAACGTCCACAATGATGCACTTGGCCAAAAAGGGCGTATGCGTTTTTTCCTGAATATATTCAGGAAAAAACGCATACGCCCTTTTTGGCCAACCAAGCAAGCTTGCAAAGGAAATCTGCACTACAATGAAGTCTCACTTCCCCCCGGTCAAAAGGGCCATCTGAAAAAAGTGTAAAATCCAGAAAGGCAGGACAGGCCATGGAGAACTGGGAGCCTTGTTATGCTGATGGGCGGGATGTAAATTGCCAACAACCACTCGGGAGAAGTGTATGGTGTTTCCTGAAACATCTAAAAAACAAAGCAACAGAACCTAGGGCACTTCCACTTATGGTCCTATAGCTTAGGGAAATTAAAATCAAAAAGACACAGCCACCCCAAAGTTTGGGACGGCTCTGTTTACAAGAACCTCGTTTACAGTCCAAGTTCAACATCGCAGAAAGTGAAAAATGGATAAAGAAGTTGTGGTATTTACTTACAAAGCAATATCACTCAGCAATGAAATCTGTGTCATCAGGCCCTTAGCAGCACAATGAGTGGATTCAGGTATGATGATTCTAACTGAAGTAAGTCACACAGAAAAAGAAACATCATAAGATATCAGTAATACACGGAATGTAAACTTGGCTACACAGGAACTGAATTACAGAACAGAACAGGGTCTCAAATTTAGAAAACCAACTTATGCTTGCTTAAGGGGAAAGGTGAGTTGGGGTGCTGCATAAAACCAGAGATTGAAATGAGCACAGATAAAGTTCCTTAAGTCAAATATGGAATAGACAAGAGCTACTCCTTGCTCAACAAAATGGACTCAACACCGCATATTAAACGCCTAAGAATGTACCTGACTAGTAAGTATCTTAAAAACCTATGGATTGCTATGTCTCCGAAAGAGAATCAAGCATGTGTACAGGGGCATAAACGCAGCAGTGATAGGATTGGAGAGGTTCGGTGAGCAAATGAAGACCCTTTGAAGTCATATTGCATGGTACCCATTACACGGGTCTTAACTCTCCAGGTTTAAGGTATTCTTCCTTCAGCTAAAACATGCATGTGGAACCCAAGTATGGTCAACCATGTGAACGGGAGACGTGTTCAAATATGTCTCAGTTTTCCTCCCCTGGTACTCGGGTGCAACATTCCAGACGCTTTACTAACACTCTCCCCACTTGGAGAGTCAGCGCCTTTAACCTCCTGTTTGGCCCAGTTTGCAATTTCTGCGGAAGATGAACAGGAATAGCGAGAAGCAATGAGAGACTAGCTGGAGGTGTCTGGACGGGCAAATTTAACTCTCATTTCCCACCAGGAAAAGGAAATAACCAAAGGCTCTGCGTGCCGTGCCGGAACCAGATTAGGGCCTGAAGCCAACCTGCGGTGTTGCGGCCAGGTCACAAGAAAGCAAGTTGAAGAAAGGAGCTCAGGGGCACTGTAATGCACAAACCTGCAGAGTTATAAATGACAGCTATCGTCCAAAAATAGACTGAAGTAAGGCTGCCAAGAGGACTTGAAAGCGGGGCAGAATTGCAGGAAACCGATTTCAGGAGGTACACTGGAATTGCATTGAAAGCATAGGAAAAGAGGCAGAACGTCCACAATGATGCACTTGGCCAAAAAGGGCGTATGCGTCTTTTCCTGAATATATTCAGGAAAAAACGCATACGCCCCTTTTGGCCAACCAAGCAAGCTTGCAAAGGAAATCTGCACTACAATGAAGTCTCACTTCCCCCCGGTCAAAAGGGCCATCTGAAAAAAGTGTAAAATCCAGAAAGGCAGGACAGGCCATGGAGAACTGGGAGCCTTGTTATGCTGATGGGCGGGATGTAAATTGCCAACAACCACTCGGGAGAAGTGTATGGTGTTTCCTGAAACATCTAAAAAACAAAGCAACAGAACCTAGGGCACTTCCACTTATGGTCCTATAGCTTAGGGAAATTAAAATCAAAAAGACACATCCACCCCAAAGTTTGGAACGGCTCCGTTTACAAGAACCTCGTTTACAGTACAAGTTCAACATCGCAGAAAGTGAAAAATGGATAAAGAAGTTGTGGTATTTACTTACAAAGCAATATCACTAAGCAATGAATTCTATGTCATCAGGCCCTTAGCATCACAATGAGTGGATTCAGGTATGATGATTCTAACTGAAATAAGTCACACAGAAAAAGAAACATCATAAGATATCAGTAATACACGGAATGTAAACTTGGCTACACAGGAACTGAATTACAGAACAGAACAGGGTCTCAAATTTAGAAAACCAACTTATGCTTGCTTAAGGGGAAAGGTGAGTTGGGGTGCTGCATAAAACCAGAGATTGAAATGAGCACAGATAAAGTTCCTTAAGCCAAATATGGAATAGACAAGAGCTACTCCTTGCTCAACGAAATGGACTCAAAACCCCATATTAAACCCCTAAGAATGTACCTGACTAGTAAGTATCTTAAAACCTATGGATTGCTATGTCTCCAAAAGAGAATCAAGCGTGTGTACAGGGGAATAAACACAGCAGTGATAGGATTGGAGAGGTTCGGTGAGCAAATGAAGACCCTTTGAAGTTATATTGCATGGTACCCATTACACGGGTCTCAACTCTCCAGTTTTAAGGTATTCTTCCTTCAGCTAAAACATGCATGTGGAACCCAGAGTATGATCAACCATGTGAACGGGAGACGTGTTCAAATATGTCTCAGTTTTCCTCCCCTGGTACTCGGGTGCAACATTCCAGACGCTTTACTAACACTCTCCCGACTTGGAGAGTCAGTCCCTTTAACCTCCTGTTTGGCCCAGTTTGCAATTTCTGCGGAAGATGAACAGGAATAGCGAGAACCAATGAGAGGCTAGCTGGAGGTGTCTGGACGGGCAAATTTAACTCTCATTTCCCACCAGGAAGAGGAATTAACCAAAGGCTCAGCGTGCCGTGCCGGAACCAGATTAGGGCCTGAAGCCATCCTGCGGTGTTGCGGCCAGGTCACAAGAAAGCAAGTTGAAGAAAGGAGCTCAGGGGCACTGTAATGCACAAACCTGCAGAGTTATAAATGACAGCTATCGTCCAAAAATAGACTGAAGTAAGGCTGCCAAGAGGACTTGAAAGCGGGGCAGAATTGCAGGAAACCGATTTCAGGAGGTAGACTGGAATTGCATTGAAAGCATAGGAAAAGAGGCAGAACGTCCACAATGATGCACTTGGCCAAAAAGGGCGTATGCGTTTTTTCCTGAATATATTCAGGAAAAAACGCATACGCCCTTTTTGGCCAACCAAGCAAGCTTGCAAAGGAAATCTGCACTACAATGAAGTCTCACTTCCCCCCGGTCAAAAGGGCCATCTGAAAAAAGTGTAAAATCCAGAAAGGCAGGACAGGCCATGGAGAACTGGGAGCCTTGTTATGCTGATGGGCGGGATGTAAATTGCCAACAACCACTCGGGAGAAGTGTATGGTGTTTCCTGAAACATCTAAAAAACAAAGCAACAGAACCTAGGGCACTTCCACTTATGGTCCTATAGCTTAGGGAAATTAAAATCAAAAAGACACAGCCACCCCAAAGTTTGGAACGGCTCCGTTTACAAGAACCTCGTTTACAGTACAAGTTCAACATCGCAGAAAGTGAAAAATGGATAAAGAAGTTGTGGTATTTACTTACAAAGCAATATCACTCAGCAATGAAATCTGTGTCATCAGGCCCTTAGCATCACAATGAGTGGATTCAGGTATGATGATTCTAACTGAAGTAAGTCACACAGAAAAAGAAACATCATAAGATATCAGTAATACACGGAATGTAAACTTGGCTACACAGGAACTGAATTACAGAACAGAACAGGGTCTCAAATTTAGAAAACCAACTTATGCTTGCTTAAGGGGAAAGGTGAGTTGGGGTGCTGCATAAAACCAGAGATTGAAATGAGCACAGATAAAGTTCCTTAAGTCAAATATGGAATAGACAAGAGCTACTCCTTGCTCAACGAAATGGACTCAACACCGCATATTAAACGCCTAAGAATGTACCTGACTAGTAAGTATCTTAAAACCTATGGTTTGCTATGTCTCCGAAAGAGAATCAAGCATGTGTACAGGGGCATAAACGCAGCAGTGATAGGATTGGAGAGGTTCGGTGAGCAAATGAAGACCCTTTGAAGTCATATTGCATGGTACCCATTCCACGGGTTTCAACTACCCAGGTTTAAGGTATTCTTCCTTCAGCTAAAACATGCATGTGGAACCTAGAGTATGATCAACCATTTGATCGGGAGACGTGTTCAAATATGTCTCAGTTTTCGTACCCTGGTACTCGGGTGCAACATTCCAGACGCTTTACTAACACTCTCCCGACTTGGAGAGTCAGTCCCTTTAACCTCCTGTTTGGCCCAGTTTGCAATTTCTGCGAAAGATGAACAGGAATAGCGAGAACCAATGAGAGACTAGCTGGTGGTGTCTGGACGGGCAAATTTAACTCTCATTTCCCACCAGGAAGAGGAAATAACCAAAGGCTCAGCGTGCCGTGCCAGAACCAGATTAGGGCCTGAAGCCATCCTGCAGTGTTGCGGCCAGGTCACAAGAAAGCGAGTTGAAGAAAGGAGCTCAGGGGCACTGTAATTCACAAACCTGCAGAGTTAGAAATGACAGCTATCGTCCAAAAATAGACTGAAGTAAGGCTGCCAAGAGGACTTGAAAGCGGGGCAGAATTGCAGGAAACCGATTTCAGGAGGTAGACTGGAATTGCATTGAAAGCATAGGAAAAGAGGCAGAACGTCCACAATGATGCACTTGGCCAAAAAGGGCGTATGCGTTTTTTCCTGAATATATTCAGGAAAAAACGCATACGCCCTTTTTGGCCAACCAAGCAAGCTTGCAAAGGAAATCTGCACTACAATGAAGTCTCACTTCCCCCCGGTCAAAAGGGCCATCTGAAAAAAGTGTAAAATCCAGAAAGGCAGGACAGGCCATGGAGAACTGGGAGCCTTGTTATGCTGATGGGCGGGATGTAAATTGCCAACAACCACTTGGGAGAAGTGTATGGTGTTTCCTGAAACATCTAAAAAACAAAGCAACAGAGCCTAGGGCACTGCCACTTATGGTCCTATAGCTTAGGGAAATTAAAATCAAAAAGACACAGCCACCCCAAAGTTTGGGACGCCTCTGTTTACAAGAACCTCGTTTACAGTACAAGTTCAACATCGCAGAAAGTGAAAAATGGATAAAGAAGTTGTGGTATTTACTTACAAAGCAATATCACTCAGCAATGAATTCTATGTCATCAGGCCCTTAGCATCACAATGAGTGGATTCAGGTATGATGATTCTAACTGAAATAAGTCACACAGAAAAAGAAACATCATAAGATATCAGTAATACACGGAATGTAAACTTGGCTACACAGGAACTGAATTACAGAACAGAACAGGGTCTCAAATTTAGAAAACCAACTTATGCTTGCTTAAGGGGAAAGGTGAGTTGGGGTGCTGCATAAAACCAGAGATTGAAATGAGCACAGATAAAGTTCCTTAAGCCAAATATGGAATAGACAAGAGCTACTCCTTGCTCAACGAAATGGACTCAAAACCCCATATTAAACCCCTAAGAATGTACCTGACTAGTAAGTATCTTAAAACCTATGGATTGCTATGTCTCCAAAAGAGAATCAAGCGTGTGTACAGGGGAATAAACACAGCAGTGATAGGATTGGAGAGGTTCGGTGAGCAAATGAAGACCCTTTGAAGTTATATTGCATGGTACCCATTACACGGGTCTCAACTCTCCAGTTTTAAGGTATTCTTCCTTCAGCTAAAACATGCATGTGGAACCCAGAGTATGATCAACCATGTGATCGGGAGACGTGTTCAAATATGTCTCAGTTTTCGTACCCTGGTACTCGGGTGCAACATTCCAGACGCTTTACTAACACTCTCCCGACTTGGAGAGTCAGTGTCTTTAACCTCCTGTTTGGCCCAGTTTGCAATTTCTGCGGAAGATGAACAGGAATAGCGAGAACCAATGAGAGACTAGCTGGAGGTGTCTGGACGGGCAAATTTAACTCTCATTTCCCACCAGGAAGAGGAATTAACCAAAGGCTCAGCGTGCCGTGCCGGAACCAGATTAGGGCCTGAAGCCATCCTGCGGTGTTGCGGCCAGGTCACAAGAAAGCGAGTTGAAGAAAGGAGCTCAGGGGCACTGTAATGCACAAACCTGCAGAGTTATAAATGACAGCTATCGTCCAAAAATAGACTGAAGTAAGGCTGCCAAGAGGACTTGAAAGCGGGGCAGAATTGCAGGAAACCGATTTCAGGAGGTAGACTGGAATTGCATTGAAAGCATAGGAAAAGAGGCAGAACGTCCACAATGATGCACTTGGCCAAAAAGGGCGTATGCGTTTTTTCCTGAATATATTCAGGAAAAAACGCATACGCCCTTTTTGGCCAACCAAGCAAGCTTGCAAAGGAAATCTGCACTACAATGAAGTCTCACTTCCCCCCGGTCAAAAGGGCCATCTGAAAAAAGTGTAAAATCCAGAAAGGCAGGACAGGCCATGGAGAACTGGGAGCCTTGTTATGCTGATGGGCGGGATGTAAATTGCCAACAACCACTCGGGAGAAGTGTATGGTGTTTCCTGAAACATCTAAAAAACAAAGCAACAGAACCTAGGGCACTTCCACTTATGGTCCTATAGCTTAGGGAAATTAAAATCAAAAAGACACAGCCACCCCAAAGTTTGGAACGGCTCCGTTTACAAGAACCTCGTTTACAGTACAAGTTCAACATCGCAGAAAGTGAAAAATGGATAAAGAAGTTGTGGTATTTACTTACAAAGCAATATCACTCAGCAATGAAATCTGTGTCATCAGGCCCTTAGCATCACAATGAGTGGATTCAGGTATGATGATTCTAACTGAAGTAAGTCACACAGAAAAAGAAACATCATAAGATATCAGTAATACACGGAATGTAAACTTGGCTACACAGGAACTGAATTACAGAACAGAACAGGGTCTCAAATTTAGAAAACCAACTTATGCTTGCTTAAGGGGAAAGGTGAGTTGGGGTGCTGCATAAAACCAGAGATTGAAATGAGCACAGAAAAAGTTCCTTAAGTCAAATATGGAATAGACAAGAGCTACTCCTTGCTCAACGAAATGGACTCAACACCGCATATTAAACGCCTAAGAATGTACCTGACTAGTAAGTATCTTAAAACCTATGGATTGCTATGTCTCCAAAAGAGAATCAAGCATGTGTACAGGGGCATAATCGCAGCAGTGATAGGATTGGAGAGGTTCGGTGAGCAAATGAAGACCCTTTGAAGTCATATTGCATGGTACCCATTACACGGGTCTCAACTCTCCAGGTTTAAGGTATTCTTCCTTCAGCTAAAACATGCATGTGGAACCCAAGTATGATCAACCATGTGAACGGGAGACGTGTTCAAATATGTCTCAGTTTTCCTCCCCTGGTACTCGGCTGCAACATTCCAGACGCTTTACTAACACTCTCCCCACTTGGAGAGTCAGCGCCTTTAACCTCCTGTTTGGCCCAGTTTGCAATTTCTGCGGAAGATGAACAGGAATAGCGAGAACCAATGAGAGACTAGCTGGAGGTGTCTGGACGGGCAAATTTAACTCTCATTTCCCACCAGGAAGAGGAAATAACCAAAGGCTCAGCGTGCCGTGCCGGAACCAGATTAGGGCCTGAAGCCATCCTGCGGTGTTGCGGCCAGGTCAAAAGAAAGCAAGTTGAAGAAAGGAGCTCAGGGGCACTGTAATTCACAAACCTGCAGAGTTATAAATGACAGCTATCGTCCAAAAATAGACTGAAGTAAGGCTGCCAAGAGGACTTGAAAGCGGGGCAGAATTGCAGGAAACCGATTTCAGGAGGTAGACTGGAATTGCATTGAAAGCATAGGAAAAGAGGCAGAACGTCCACAATGATGCACTTGGCCAAAAAGGGCGTATGCGTTTTTTCCTGAATATATTCAGGAAAAAACGCATACGCCCTTTTTGGCCAACCAAGCAAGCTTGCAAAGGAAATCTGCACTACAATGAAGTCTCACTTCCCCCCGGTCAAAAGGGCCATCTGAAAAAAGTGTAAAATCCAGAAAGGCAGGACAGGCCATGGAGAACTGGGAGCCTTGTTATGCTGATGGGCGGGATGTAAATTGCCAACAACCACTCGGGAGAAGTGTATGGTGTTTCCTGAAACATCTAAAAAACAAAGCAACAGAGCCTAGGGCACTTCCACTTATGGTCCTATAGCTTAGGGAAATTAAAATCAAAAAGACACAGCCACCCCAAAGTTTGGGACGCCTCCGTTTACAAGAACCTCATTTACCGTACAAGTTCAATATCACAGAAAGTGAAAAATGGATAAAGAACTTGTGGTACTTACGTACAATGCAGTATCACTCAGCAATGAAATCTATGTCATCAGGCCCGTAGCAGCATAATGAGTGGATTCAGGTACAATGATTCTAACTGAAATAAGTCACACAGAAAAAGAAACATCATAAGATATCACTAATACACGGAATGTAAACTTGGCTACACAGGAACTGCATTCCAAAACAGAACAGGGTCTCAAATTTAGAAAACCAACTTATGCTTGCTTAAGGGGAAAGGTGAGTTGGGGTGCTGCATTAAACCAGAGATTGAAATGAGCACAGATAAAGTTCCTTAAGCCAAATATGGAATAGACAAGAGCTACTCCTTGCTCAACGAAATGGACTCAACACCCCATATTAAACGCCTAAGAATGTACCTGACTAGTAAGTATCTTAAAACCTATGGATTGCTATGTCTCCAAAAGAGAATCAAGCGTGTGTACAGGGGCATAAACGCAGCAGTGATAGGATTGGAGAGGTTCGGTGAGCAAATGAAGACCCTTTGAAGTCATATTGCATGGTACCCATTCCACGGGTCTCAACTCTCCATGTTTAAGGTATTCTTCCTTCAGCTAAAACATGCATGTGGAACCCAGAGTATGATCAACCATGTGAACGGGAGACGTGTTCAAATATGTCTCAGTTTTCCTCCCCTGGTACTCGGGTGCAACATTCCAGACGCTTTACTAACACTCTCCCCATTTGGAGAGTCAGCGCCTTTAACCTCCTGTTTGGCCCAGTTTGCAATTTCTGCAGAAGATGAACAGGAATAGCGAGAACCAATGAGAGGCTAGCTGGAGGTGTCTGGACGGGCAAATTTAACTCTCATTTCCCACCAGGAAGAGGAAATAACCAAAGGCTCAGCGTGCCGTACCAGAACCAGATTAGGGCCTGAAGCCACCCTGCGGTGTTGCGGCCAGCTCAAAAGAAAGCGAGTTGAAGAAAGGAGCTCAGGGGCACTGTAATTCACAAACCTGCAGAGTTATAAATGACAGCTATCGTCCAAAAATAGACTGAAGTAAGGCTGCCAAGAGGACTTGAAAGCGGGGCAGAATTGCAGGAAACCGATTTCAGGAGGTAGACTGGAATTGCATTGAAAGCATAGGAAAAGAGGCAGAACGTCCACAATGATGCACTTGGCCAAAAAGGGCGTATGCGTTTTTTCCTGAATATATTCAGGAAAAAACGCATACGCCCTTTTTGGCCAACCAAGCAAGTTTGCAAAGAAAATCTGCACTACAATGAAGTCTCACTTCCCCCCGGTCAAAAGGGCCATCTGAAAACAGTGTAAAATCCAGAAAGGCAAGACAGGCCATGGAGAACTGGGAGCCTTGTTATGCTGATGGGCGGGATGTAAATTGCCAACAACCACTCGGGAGAAGTGTATGGTGTTTCCTGAAACATGTAAAAAACAAAGCAACAGAACCTAGGGCACTTCCACTTATGGTCCTATAGCTTAGGGAAATTAAAATCAAAAAGACACAGCCATCCCAAAGTTTGGAACGGCTCTGTTTACAAGAACCTCGTTTACAGTACAAGTTCAACATCGCAGAAAGTGAAAAATGGATAAAGAACTTGTGGAATTTACTTACAAAGCAATATCACTCAGCAAAGAAATCTGTGTCATCAGGCCCTTAGCAGCACAATGAGTGGATTCAGGTACGATGATTCTAACTGAAATAAGTCACACAGAAAAAGAAACATCATAAGATATCACTAATACACGGAATGTAAACTTGGCTACACAGGAACTGAATTCCAAAACAGAACAGTGTCTCAAATTTAGAAAACCAACTTATGCTTGCTTAAGGGGAAAGTTGAGTTGGGGTGCTGCATAAAACCAGAGATTGAAATGAGCACAGATAAAGTTCCTTAAGCCAAATATGGAATAGACAAGAGCTACTCCTTGCTCAACGAAATGGACTCAACACCCCATATTAAACGCCTAAGAATGTACCTGACTAGTAAGTATCTTAAAACCTATGGATTGCTATGTCTCCAAAAGAGAATCAAGCGTGTGTACAGGGGCATAAACGCAGCAGTGATAGGATTGGAGAGGTTCGGTGAGCAAATGAAGACCCTTTGAAGTCATATTGCATGGTACCCATTCCACGGGTCTCAACTCTCCATGTTTAAGGTATTCTTCCTTCAGCTAAAACATGCATGTGGAACCCAGAGTATGATCAACCATGTGAACGGGAGACGTGTTCAAATATGTCTCAGTTTTCCTCCCCTGGTACTCGGGTGCAACATTCCAGATGCTTTACTAACACTCTCCCGACTTGGAGAGTCAGTCCCTTTAACCTCCTGTTTGGCCCAGTTTGCAATTTCTGCGGAAGATGAACAGGAATAGTGAGAACCAATGAGAGACTAGCTGGAGGTGTCTGGACGGGCAAATTTAACTCTCATTTCCCACCAGGAAGAGGAATTAACCAAAGGCTCAGCATGCCGGGCCGGAACCAGATTAGGGCCTGAAGCCATCCTGCGGTGTTGCGGCCAGGTCACAAGAAAGTGAGTTGAAGAAAGGAGCTCAGGGGCACTGTAATTCACAAACCTGCAGAGTTATAAATGACAGCTATCGTCCAAAAATAGACTGAAGTAAGGCTGCCAAGAGGACTTGAAAGCGGGGCAGAATTGCAGGAAACCGATTTCAGGAGGTAGACTGGAATTGCATTGAAAGCATAGGAAAAGAGGCAGAACGTCCACAATGATGCACTTGGACAAAAAGGGCGTATGCGTTTTTTCCTGAATATATTCAGGAAAAAACGCATACGCCCTTTTTGGCCAACCAAGCAAGCTTGCAAAGGAAATCTGCACTACAATGAAGTCTCACTTCCCCCCGGTCAAAAGGGCCATCTGAAAAAAGTGTAAAATCCAGAAAGGCAGGACAGGCCATGGAGAACTGGGAGCCTTGTTATGCTGATGGGCGGGATGTAAATTGCCAACAGACACTCGGGAGAAGTGTATGGTGTTTCCTGAAACATCTAAAAAACAAAGCAACAGAGCCTAGGGCACTTCCACTTATGGTCCTATAGCTTAGGGAAATTAAAATCAAAAAGACACAGCCAGCCCAAAGTTTGGGACGACTCTGTTTACAAGAACCTCGTTTACAGTACAAGTTCAACATCGCAGAAAGTGAAAAATGGATAAAGAAGTTGTGGTATTTACTTACAAAGCAATATCACTCAGCAATGAAATCTATGTCATCAGGCCCTTAGCATCACAATGAGTGGATTCAGGTATGATGATTCTAACTGAAATAAGTCACACAGAAAAAGAAACATCATAAGATATCAGTAATACACGGAATGTAAACTTGGCTACACAGGAACTGAATTACAGAACAGAACAGGGTCTCAAATTTAGAAAACCAACTTATGCTTGCTTAAGGGTAAAGGTGAGTTGGGGTGCTGCATAAAACCAGAGATTGAAATGAGCACAGATAAAGTTCCTTAAGTCAAATATGGAATAGACAAGAGCTACTCCTTGCTCAACGAAATGGACTCAAAACCGCATATTAAACGCCTAAGGATGTACCTGACTAGTAAGTATCGTAAAACCTATGGATTGCTATGTCTCCGAAAGAGAATCAAGCATGTGTAAAGAGGCATAAACGCAGCAGTGATAGGATTGGAGAGGTTCGGTGAGCAAATGAAGACCCTTTGAAGTCATATTGCATGGTACCCATTCCACGGGTTTCAACTACCCAGGTTTTAGGTATTCTTCCTTCAGCTAAAACATGCATGTGGTACCCAGAGTATGATCAACCATGTGATCGGGAGACGTGTTCAAATATGTCTCAGTTTTCGTACCCTGGTACTCGGGTGCAACATTCCAGATGCTTTACTAACACTCTCCCGACTTGGAGAGTCAGTCCCTTTAACCTCCTGTTTGGCCCAGTTTGCAATTTCTGTGGAAGATGAACAGGAATAGCGAGAACCAATGAGAGGCTAGCTGGAGGTGTCTGGACGGGCAAATTTAACTATCATTTCCCACCAGGAAGAGGAAATAACCAAAGGCTCAGCGTGCCGTACCAGAACCAGATTAGGGCCTGAAGCCACCCTGCGGTGTTGTGGCCAGCTCAAAAGAAAGCGAGTTGAAGAAAGGAGCTCAGGGGCACTGTAATTCACAAACCTGCAGAGTTATAAATGACAGCTATCGTCCAAAAATAGACTGAAGTAAGGCTGCCAAGAGGACTTGAAAGCGGGGCAGAATTGCAGGAAACCGATTTCAGGAGGTAGACTGGAATTGCATTGAAAGCATAGGAAAAGAGGCAGAACGTCCACAATGATGCACTTGGCCAAAAAGGGCGTATGCGTTTTTTCCTGAATATATTCAGGAAAAAACGCATACGCCCTTTTTGGCCAACCAAGCAAGCTTGCAAAGGAAATCTGCACTACAATGAAGTCTCACTTCCCCCCGGTCAAAAGGGCCATCTGAAAAAAGTGTAAAATCCAGAAAGGCAGGACAGGCCATGGAGAACTGGGAGCCTTGTTATGCTGATGGGCGGGATGTAAATTGCCAAAAACCACTTGGGAGAAGTGTATGGTGTTTCCTGAAACATCTAAAAAACAAAGCAACAGAACCTAGGGCACTTCCACTTATGGTCCTATAGCTTAGGGAAATTAAAATCAAAAAGACACAGCCACCCCAAAGTTTGGAACGGCTCCGTTTACAAGAACCTCGTTTACAGTACAAGTTCAACATCGCAGAAAGTGAAAAATGGATAAAGAAGTTGTGGTATTTACTTACAAAGCAATATCACTCAGCAATGAAATCTGTGTCATCAGGCCCTTAGCAGCACAATGAGTGGATTCAGGTATGATGATTCTAACTGAAGTAAGTCACACAGAAAAAGAAACATCATAAGATATCAGTAATACACGGAATGTAAACTTGGCTACACAGGAACTGAATTACAGAACAGAACAGGGTCTCAAATTTAGAAAACCAACTTATGCTTGCTTAAGGGGAAAGGTGAGTTGGGGTGCTGCATAAAACCAGAGATTGAAATGAGCACAGAAAAAGTTCCTTAAGTCAAATATGGAATAGACAAGAGCTACTCCTTGCTCAACGAAATGGACTCAACACCGCATATTAAACGCCTAAGAATGTACCTGACTAGTAAGTATCTTAAAACCTATGGATTGCTATGTCTCCGAAAGAGAATCAAGCATGTGTACAGGGGCATAAACGCAGCAGTGATAGGATTGGAGAGGTTCGGTGAGCAAATGAAGACCCTTTGAAGTCATATTGCATGGTACCCATTACACGGGTCTCAACTCTCCAGGTTTAAGGTATTCTTCCTTCAGCTAAAACATGCATGTGGAACCCAAGTATGATCAACCATGTGAACGGGAGACGTGTTCAAATATGTCTCAGTTTTCCTCCCCTGGTACTCGGCTGCAACATTCCAGACGCTTTACTAACACTCTCCCCACTTGGAGAGTCAGCGCCTTTAACCTCCTGTTTGGCCCAGTTTGCAATTTCTGCGGAAGATGAACAGGAATAGCGAGAACCAATGAGAGACTAGCTGGAGGTGTCTGGACGGGCAAATTTAACTCTCATTTCCCACCAGGAAGAGGAAATAACCAAAGGCTCAGCGTGCCGTGCCGGAACCAGATTAGGGCCTGAAGCTATCCTGCGGTGTTGCGGCCAGGTCAAAAGAAAGCAAGTTGAAGAAAGGAGCTCAGGGGCACTGTAATTCACAAACCTGCAGAGTTATAAATGACAGCTATCGTCCAAAAATAGACTGAAGTAAGGCTGCCAAGAGGACTTGAAAGCGGGGCAGAATTGCAGGAAACCGATTTCAGGAGGTAGACTGGAATTGCATTGAAAGCATAGGAAAAGAGGCAGAACGTCCACAATGATGCACTTGGCCAAAAAGGGCGTATGCGTTTTTTCCTGAATATATTCAGGAAAAAACGCATACGCCCTTTTTGGCCAACCAAGCAAGCTTGCAAAGGAAATCTGCACTACAATGAAGTCTCACTTCCCCCCGGTCAAAAGAGCCATCTGAAAAAAGTGTAAAATCCAGAAAGGCAGGACAGGCCATGGAGAACTGGGAGCCTTGTTATGCTGATGGGCGGGATGTAAATTGCCAACAACCACTCGGGAGAAGTGTATGGTGTTTCCTGAAACATCTAAAAAACAAAGCAACAGAGCCTAGGGCACTTCCACTTATGGTCCTATAGCTTAGGGAAATTAAAATCAAAAAGACACAGCCACCCCAAAGTTTGGGACGCCTCCGTTTACAAGAACCTCATTTACCGTACAAGTTCAATATCACAGAAAGTGAAAAATGGATAAAGAACTTGTGGTACTTACGTACAATGCAGTATCACTCAGCAATGAAATCTATGTCATCAGGCCCGTAGCAGCATAATGAGTGGATTCAGGTACAATGATTCTAACTGAAATAAGTCACACAGAAAAAGAAACATCATAAGATATCACTAATACACGGAATGTAAACTTGGCTACACAGGAACTGCATTCCAAAACAGAACAGGGTCTCAAATTTAGAAAACCAACTTATGCTTGCTTAAGGGGAAAGGTGAGTTGGGGTGCTGCATTAAACCAGAGATTGAAATGAGCACAGATAAAGTTCCTTAAGCCAAATATGGAATAGACAAGAGCTACTCCTTGCTCAACGAAATGGACTCAACACCCCATATTAAACGCCTAAGAATGTACCTGACTAGTAAGTATCTTAAAACCTATGGATTGCTATGTCTCCAAAAGAGAATCAAGCATGTGTACAGGGGCATAAACGCAGCAGTGATAGGATTGGAGAGGTTCGGTGAGCAAATGAAGACCCTTTGAAGTCATATTGCATGGTACCCATTCCACGGGTCTCAACTCTCCATGTTTAAGGTATTCTTCCTTCAGCTAAAACATGCATATGGAACCCAGAGTATGATCAACCATGTGAACGGGAGACGTGTTCAAATATGTCTCAGTTTTCCTCCCCTGGTACTCGGGTGCAACATTCCAGACGCTTTACTAACACTCTCCCCACTTGGAGAGTCAGCGCCTTTAACCTCCTGTTTGGCCCAGTTTGCAATTTCTGCGGAAGATGAACAGGAATAGCGAGAACCAATGAGAGGCTAGCTGGAGGTGTCTGGACGGGCAAATTTAACTCTCATTTCCCACCAGGAAGAGGAAATAACCAAAGGCTCAGCGTGCCGTACCAGAACCAGATTAGGGCCTGAAGCCACCCTGCGGTGTTGCGGCCAGCTCAAAAGAAAGCGAGTTGAAGAAAGGAGCTCAGGGGCACTGTAATTCACAAACCTGCAGAGTTATAAATGACAGCTATCGTCCAAAAATAGACTGAAGTAAGGCTGCCAAGAGGACTTGAAAGCGGGGCAGAATTGCAGGAAACCGATTTCAGGAGGTAGACTGGAATTGCATTGAAAGCATAGGAAAAGAGGCAGAACGTCCACAATGATGCACTTGGCCAAAAAGGGCGTATGCGTTTTTTCCTGAATATATTCAGGAAAAAACGCATACGCCCTTTTTGGCCAACCAAGCAAGTTTGCAAAGAAAATCTGCACTACAATGAAGTCTCACTTCCCCCCGGTCATAAGGGCCATCTGAAAACAGTGTAAAATCCAGAAAGGCAAGACAGGCCATGGAGAACTGGGAGCCTTGTTATGCTGATGGGCGGGATGTAAATTGCCAACAACCACTCGGGAGAAGTGTATGGTGTTTCCTGAAACATGTAAAAAACAAAGCAACAGAACCTAGGGCACTTCCACTTATGGTCCTATAGCTTAGGGAAATTAAAATCAAAAAGACACAGCCATCCCAAAGTTTGGAACGGCTCTGTTTACAAGAACCTCGTTTACAGTACAAGTTCAACATCGCAGAAAGTGAAAAATGGATAAAGAACTTGTGGAATTTACTTACAAAGCAATATCACTCAGCAAAGAAATCTGTGTCATCAGGCCCTTAGCAGCACAATGAGTGGATTCAGGTACGATGATTCTAACTGAAATAAGTCACACAGAAAAAGAAACATCATAAGATATCACTAATACACGGAATGTAAACTTGGCTACACAGGAACTGAATTCCAAAACAGAACAGTGTCTCAAATTTAGAAAACCAACTTATGCTTGCTTAAGGGTAAAGGTGAGTTGGGGTGCTGCATAAAACCAGAGATTGAAATGAGCACAGATAAAGTTCCTTAAGCCAAATATGGAATAGACAAGAGCTACTCCTTGCTCAACGAAATGGACTCAACACCCCATATTAAACGCCTAAGAATGTACCTGACTAGTAAGTATCTTAAAACCTATGGATTGCTATGTCTCCAAAAGAGAATCAAGCGTGTGTACAGGGGCATAAACGCAGCAGTGATAGGATTGGAGAGGTTCAGTGAGCAAATGAAGACCCTTTGAAGTCATATTGCATGGTACCCATTCCACGGGTCTCAACTCTCCATGTTTAAGGTATTCTTCCTTCAGCTAAAACATGCATGTGGAACCCAGAGTATGATCAACCATGTGAACGGGAGACGTGTTCAAATATGTCTCAGTTTTCCTCCCCTGGTACTCGGGTGCAACATTCCAGATGCTTTACTAACACTCTCCCGACTTGGAGAGTCAGTCCCTTTAACCTCCTGTTTGGCCCAGTTTGCAATTTCTGCGGAAGATGAACAGGAATAGCGAGAACCAATGAGAGACTAGCTGGAGGTGTCTGGACGGGCAAATTTAACTCTCATTTCCCACCAGGAAGAGGAATTAACCAAAGGCTCAGCATGCCGGGCCGGAACCAGATTAGGGCCTGAAGCCATCCTGCGGTGTTGCGGCCAGGTCACAAGAAAGTGAGTTGAAGAAAGGAGCTCAGGGGCACTGTAATTCACAAACCTGCAGAGTTATAAATGACAGCTATCGTCCAAAAATAGACTGAAGTAAGGCTGCCAAGAGGACTTGAAAGCGGGGCAGAATTGCAGGAAACCGATTTCAGGAGGTAGACTGGAATTGCATTGAAAGCATAGGAAAAGAGGCAGAACGTCCACAATGATGCACTTGGCCAAAAAGGGCGTATGCGTTTTTTCCTGAATATATTCAGGAAAAAACGCATACGCCCTTTTTGGCCAACCAAGCAAGCTTGCAAAGGAAATCTGCACTACAATGAAGTCTCACTTCCCCCCGGTCAAAAGGGCCATCTGAAAAAAGTGTAAAATCCAGAAAGGCAGGACAGGCCATGGAGAACTGGGAGCCTTGTTATGCTGATGGGCGGGATGTAAATTGCCAACAGACACTCGGGAGAAGTGTATGGTGTTTCCTGAAACATCTAAAAAACAAAGCAACAGAGCCTAGGGCACTTCCACTTATGGTCCTATAGCTTAGGGAAATCAAAATCAAAAAGACACAGCCAGCCCAAAGTTTGGGACGACTCTGTTTACAAGAACCTCGTTTACAGTACAAGTTCAACATCGCAGAAAGTGAAAAATGGATAAAGAAGTTGTGGTATTTACTTACAAAGCAATATCACTCAGCAATGAAATCTATGTCATCAGGCCCTTAGCATCACAATGAGTGGATTCAGGTATGATGATTCTAACTGAAATAAGTCACACAGAAAAAGAAACATCATAAGATATCAGTAATACACGGAATGTAAACTTGGCTACACAGGAACTGAATTACAGAACAGAACAGGGTCTCAAATTTAGAAAACCAACTTATGCTTGCTTAAGGGGAAAGGTGAGTTGGGGTGCTGCATAAAACCAGAGATTGAAATGAGCACAGATAAAGTTCCTTAAGTCAAATATGGAATAGACAAGAGCTACTCCTTGCTCAACGAAATGGACTCAACACCGCATATTAAACGCCTAAGGATGTACCTGACTAGTAAGTATCGTAAAACCTATGGATTGCTATGTCTCCGAAAGAGAATCAAGCATGTGTAAAGAGGCATAAACGCAGCAGTGATAGGATTGGAGAGGTTCGGTGAGCAAATGAAGACCCTTTGAAGTCATATTGCATGGTACCCATTCCACGGGTTTCAACTACCCAGGTTTTAGGTATTCTTCCTTCAGCTAAAACATGCATGTGGAACCCAAGTATGATCAACCATGTGAACGGGAGACGTGTTCAAATATGTCTCAGTTTTCCTCCCCTGGTACTCGGGTGCAACATTCCAGACGCTTTACTAACACTCTCCCCACTTGGAGAGTCAGCGCCTTTAACCTCCTGTTTGGCCCAGTTTGCAATTTCTGCGGAAGATGAACAGGAATAGCGAGAACCAATGAGAGACTAGCTGGAGGTGTCTGGACGGGCAAATTTAACTCTCATTTCCCACCAGGAAGAGGAAATAACCAAAGGCTCAGCGTGCCGTACCAGAACCAGATTAGGGCCTGAAGCCACCCTGCGGTGTTGCGGCCAGCTCAAAAGAAAGCGAGTTGAAGAAAGGAGCTCAGGGGCACTGTAATTCACAAACCTGCAGAGTTATAAATGACAGCTATCATCCAAAAATAGACTGAAGTAAGGCTGCCAAGAGGACTTGAAAGCGGGGCAGAATTGCAGGAAACCGATTTCAGGAGGTAGACTGGAATTGCATTGAAAGCATAGGAAAAGAGGCAGAACGTCCACAATGATGCACTTGGCCAAAAAGGGCGTATGCGTTTTTTCCTGAATATATTCAGGAAAAAACGCATACGCCCTTTTTGGCCAACCAAGCAAGTTTGCAAAGAAAATCTGCACTACAATGAAGTCTCACTTCCCCCCGGTCAAAAGGGCCATCTGAAAACAGTGTAAAATCCAGAAAGGCAAGACAGGCCATGGAGAACTGGGAGCCTTGTTATGCTGATGGGCGGGATGTAAATTGCCAACAACCACTCGGGAGAAGTGTATGGTGTTTCCTGAAACATGTAAAAAACAAAGCAACAGAACCTAGGACACTTCCACTTATGGTCCTATAGCTTAGGGAAATTAAAATCAAAAAGACACAGCCATCCCAAAGTTTGGAACGGCTCTGTTTACAAGAACCTCGTTTACAGTACAAGTTCAACATCGCAGAAAGTGAAAAATGGATAAAGAACTTGTGGAATTTACTTACAAAGCAATATCACTCAGCAAAGAAATCTGTGTCATCAGGCCCTTAGCAGCACAATGAGTGGATTCAGGTACGATGATTCTAACTGAAATAAGTCACACAGAAAAAGAAACATCATAAGATATCACTAATACACGGAATGTAAACTTGGCTACACAGGAACTGAATTCCAAAACAGAACAGTGTCTCAAATTTAGAAAACCAACTTATGCTTGCTTAAGGGGAAAGGTGAGTTGGGGTGCTGCATAAAACCAGAGATTGAAATGAGCACAGATAAAGTTCCTTAAGCCAAATATGGAATAGACAAGAGCTACTCCTTGCTCAACGAAATGGACTCAACACCCCATATTAAACGCCTAAGAATGTACCTGACTAGTAAGTATCTTAAAACCTATGGATTGCTATGTCTCCAAAAGAGAATCAAGCGTGTGTACAGGGGCATAAACGCAGCAGTGATAGGATTGGAGAGGTTCGGTGAGCAAATGAAGACCCTTTGAAGTCATATTGCATGGTACCCATTCCACGGGTCTCAACTCTCCATGTTTAAGGTATTCTTCCTTCAGCTAAAACATGCATGTGGAACCCAGAGTATGATCAACCATGTGAACGGGAGACGTGTTCAAATATGTCTCAGTTTTCCTCCCCTGGTACTCGGGTGCAACATTCCAGACGCTTTACTAACACTCTCCCGACTTGGAGAGTCAGTCCCTTTAACCTCCTGTTTGGCCCAGTTTGCAATTTCTGCGGAAGATGAACAGGAATAGCGAGAACCAATGAGAGACTAGCTGGAGGTGTCTGGACGGGCAAATTTAACTCTCATTTCCCACCAGGAAGAGGAATTAACCAAAGGCTCAGCATGCCGGGCCGGAACCAGATTAGGGCCTGAGGCCATCCTGCGGTGTTGCGGCCAGGTCACAAGAAAGTGAGTTGAAGAAAGGAGCTCAGGGGCACTGTAATTCACAAACCTGCAGAGTTATAAATGACAGCTATCGTCCAAAAATAGACTGAAGTAAGGCTGCCAAGAGGACTTGAAAGCGGGGCAGAATTGCAGGAAACCGATTTCAGGAGGTAGACTGGAATTGTATTGAAAGCATAGGAAAAGAGGCAGAACGTCCACAATGATGCACTTGGCCAAAAAGGGCGTATGCGTTTTTTCCTGAATATATTCAGGAAAAAACGCATACGCCCTTTTTGGCCAACCAAGCAAGCTTGCAAAGGAAATCTGCACTACAATGAAGTCTCACTTCCCCCCGGTCAAAAGAGCCATCTGAAAAAAGTGTAAAATCCAGAAAGGCAGGACAGGCCATGGAGAACTGGGAGCCTTGTTATGCTGATGGGCGGGATGTAAATTGCCAACAACCACTTGGGAGAAGTGTATGGTGTTTCCTGAAACATCTAAAAAACAAAGCAACAGAGCCTAGGGCACTTCCACTTATGGTCCTATAGCTTAGGGAAATTAAAATCAAAAAGACACAGCCACCCCAAAGTTTGGGACGCCTCCGTTTACAAGAACCTCATTTACCGTACAAGTTCAATATCACAGAAAGTGAAAAATGGATAAAGAACTTGTGGTACTTACGTACAATGCAGTATCACTCAGCAATGAAATCTATGTCATCAGGCCCGTAGCAGCATAATGAGTGGATTCAGGTACAATGATTCTAACTGAAATAAGTCACACAGAAAAAGAAACATCATAAGATATCACTAATACACGGAATGTAAACTTGGCTACACAGGAACTGCATTCCAAAACAGAACAGGGTCTCAAATTTAGAAAACCAACTTATGCTTGCTTAAGGGGAAAGGTGAGTTGGGGTGCTGCATTAAACCAGAGATTGAAATGAGCACAGATAAAGTTCCTTAAGCCAAATATGGAATAGACAAGAGCTACTCCTTGCTCAACGAAATGGACTCAACACCCCATATTAAACGCCTAAGAATGTACCTGACTAGTAAGTATCTTAAAACCTATGGATTGCTATGTCTCCAAAAGAGAATCAAGCGTGTGTACAGGGGCATAAACGCAGCAGTGATTGGATTGGAGAGGTTCGGTGAGCAAATGAAGACCCTTTGAAGTCATATTGCATGGTACCCATTCCACGGGTCTCAACTCTCCATGTTTAAGGTATTCTTCCTTCAGCTAAAACATGCATGTGGAACCCAGAGTATGATCAACCATGTGAACGGGAGACGTGTTCAAATATGTCTCAGTTTTCCTCCCCTGGTACTCGGGTGCAACATTCCAGACGCTTTACTAACACTCTCCCCACTTGGAGAGTCAGCGCCTTTAACCTCCTGTTTGGCCCAGTTTGCAATTTCTGCGGAAGATGAACAGGAATAGCGAGAACCAATGAGAGGCTAGCTGGAGGTGTCTGGACGGGCAAATTTAACTCTCATTTCCCACCAGGAAGAGGAAATAACCAAAGGCTCAGCGTGCCGTACCAGAACCAGATTAGGGCCTGAAGCCACCCTGCGGTGTTGCGGCCAGCTCAAAAGAAAGCGAGTTGAAGAAAGGAGCTCAGGGGCACTGTAATTCACAAACCTGCAGAGTTATAAATGACAGCTATCGTCCAAAAATAGACTGAAGTAAGGCTGCCAAGAGGACTTGAAAGCGGGGCAGAATTGCAGGAAACCGATTTCAGGAGGTAGACTGGAATTGCATTGAAAGCATAGGAAAAGAGGCAGAACGTCCACAATGATGCACTTGGCCAAAAAGGGCGTATGCGTTTTTTCCTGAATATATTCAGGAAAAAACGCATACGCCCTTTTTGGCCAACCAAGCAAGTTTGCAAAGAAAATCTGCACTACAATGAAGTCTCACTTCCCCCCGGTCAAAAGGGCCATCTGAAAAAAGTGTAAAATCCAGAAAGGCAAGACAGGCCATGGAGAACTGGGAGCCTTGTTATGCTGATGGGCGGGATGTAAATTGCCGACAACCACTCGGGAGAAGTGTATGGTGTTTCCTGAAACATGTAAAAAACAAAGCAACAGAACCTAGGGCACTTCCACTTATGGTCCTATAGCTTAGGGAAATTAAAATCAAAAAGACACAGCCATCCCAAAGTTTGGAACGGCTCTGTTTACAAGAACCTCGTTTACAGTACAAGTTCAACATCGCAGAAAGTGAAAAATGGATAAAGAACTTGTGGAATTTACTTACAAAGCAATATCACTCAGCAAAGAAATCTGTGTCATCAGGCCCTTAGCAGCACAATGAGTGGATTCAGGTACGATGATTCTAACTGAAATAAGTCACACAGAAAAAGAAACATCATAAGATATCACTAATACACGGAATGTAAACTTGGCTACACAGGAACTGAATTCCAAAACAGAACAGTGTCTCAAATTTAGAAAACCAACTTATGCTTGCTTAAGGGGAAAGGTGAGTTGGGGTGCTGCATAAAACCAGAGATTGAAATGAGCACAGATAAAGTTCCTTAAGCCAAATATGGAATAGACAAGAGCTACTCCTTGCTCAACGAAATGGACTCAACACCCCATATTAAACGCCTAAGAATGTACCTGACTAGTAAGTATCTTAAAACCTATGGATTGCTATGTCTCCAAAAGAGAATCAAGCGTGTGTACAGGGGCATAAACGCAGCAGTGATAGGATTGGAGAGGTTCGGTGAGCAAATGAAGACCCTTTGAAGTCATATTGCATGGTACCCATTCCACGGGTCTCAACTCTCCATGTTTAAGGTATTCTTCCTTCAGCTAAAACATGCATGTGGAACCCAGAGTATGATCAACCATGTGAACGGGAGACGTGTTCAAATATGTCTCAGTTTTCCTCCCCTGGTACTCGGGTGCAACATTCCAGATGCTTTACTAACACTCTCCCGACTTGGAGAGTCAGTCCCTTTAACCTCCTGTTTGGCCCAGTTTGCAATTTCTGCGGAAGATGAACAGGAATAGCGAGAACCAATGAGAGACTAGCTGGAGGTGTCTGGACGGGCAAATTTAACTCTCATTTCCCACCAGGAAGAGGAATTAACCAAAGGCTCAGCATGCCGGGCCGGAACCAGATTAGGGCCTGAGGCCATCCTGCGGTGTTGCGGCCAGGTCACAAGAAAGCAAGTTGAAGAAAGGAGCTCAGGGGCACTGTAATTCACAAACCTGCAGAGTTATAAATGACAGCTATCGTCCAAAAATAGACTGAAGTAAGGCTGCCAAGAGGACTTGAAAGCGGGGCAGAATTGCAGGAAACCGATTTCAGGAGGTAGACTGGAATTGCATTGAAAGCATAGGAAAAGAGGCAGAACGTCCACAATGATGCACTTGGCCAAAAAGGGCGTATGCGTTTTTTCCTGAATATATTCAGGAAAAAACGCATACGCCCTTTTTGGCCAACCAAGCAAGCTTGCAAAGGAAATCTGCACTACAATGAAGTCTCACTTCCCCCCGGTCAAAAGGGCCATCTGAAAAAAGTGTAAAATCCAGAAAGGCAGGACAGGCCATGGAGAACTGGGAGCCTTGTTATGCTGATGGGCGGGATGTAAATTGCCAACAGACACTCGGGAGAAGTGTATGGTGTTTCCTGAAACATCTAAAAAACAAAGCAACAGAGCCTAGGGCACTTCCACTTATGGTCCTATAGCTTAGGGAAATCAAAATCAAAAAGACACAGCCAGCCCAAAGTTTGGGACGACTCTGTTTACAAGAACCTCGTTTACAGTACAAGTTCAACATCGCAGAAAGTGAAAAATGGATAAAGAAGTTGTGGTATTTACTTACAAAGCAATATCACTCAGCAATGAAATCTATGTCATCAGGCCCTTAGCATCACAATGAGTGGATTCAGGTATGATGATTCTAACTGAAATAAGTCACACAGAAAAAGAAACATCATAAGATATCAGTAATACACGGAATGTAAACTTGGCTACACAGGAACTGAATTACAGAACAGAACAGGGTCTCAAATTTAGAAAACCAACTTATGCTTGCTTAAGGGTAAAGGTGAGTTGGGGTGCTGCATAAAACCAGAGATTGAAATGAGCACAGATAAAGTTCCTTAAGTCAAATATGGAATAGACAAGAGCTACTCCTTGCTCAACGAAATGGACTCAACACCGCATATTAAACGCCTAAGGATGTACCTGACTAGTAAGTATCGTAAAACCTATGGATTGCTATGTCTCCGAAAGAGAATCAAGCATGTGTAAAGAGGCATAAACGCAGCAGTGATAGGATTGGAGAGGTTCGGTGAGCAAATGAAGACCCTTTGAAGTCATATTGCATGGTACCCATTCCACGGGTTTCAACTACCCAGGTTTTAGGTATTCTTCCTTCAGCTAAAACATGCATGTGGAACCCAAGTATGATCAACCATGTGAACGGGAGACGTGTTCAAATATGTCTCAGTTTTCCTCCCCTGGTACTCGGGTGCAACATTCCAGACGCTTTACTAACACTCTCCCCACTTGGAGAGTCAGCGCCTTTAACCTCCTGTTTGGCCCAGTTTGCAATTTCTGCGGAAGATGAACAGGAATAGCGAGAACCAATGAGAGGCTAGCTGGAGGTGTCTGGACGGGCAAATTTAACTCTCATTTCCCACCAGGAAGAGGAAATAACCAAAGGCTCAGCGTGCCGTACCAGAACCAGATTAGGGCCTGAAGCCACCCTGCGGTGTTGCGGCCAGCTCAAAAGAAAGCGAGTTGAAGAAAGGAGCTCAGGGGCACTGTAATTCACAAACCTGCAGAGTTATAAATGACAGCTATCGTCCAAAAATAGACTGAAGTAAGGCTGCCAAGAGGACTTGAAAGCGGGGCAGAATTGCAGGAAACCGATTTCAGGAGGTAGACTGGAATTGCATTGAAAGCATAGGAAAAGAGGCAGAACGTCCACAATGATGCACTTGGCCAAAAAGGGCGTATGCGTTTTTTCCTGAATATATTCAGGAAAAAACGCATACGCCCTTTTTGGCCAACCAAGCAAGTTTGCAAAGAAAATCTGCACTACAATGAAGTCTCACTTCCCCCCGGTCAAAAGGGCCATCTGAAAAAAGTGTAAAATCCAGAAAGGCAAGACAGGCCATGGAGAACTGGGAGCCTTGTTATGCTGATGGGCGGGATGTAAATTGCCAACAACCACTCCGGAGAAGTGTATGGTGTTTCCTGAAACATGTAAAAAACAAAGCAACAGAACCTAGGGCACTTCCACTTATGGTCCTATAGCTTAGGGAAATTAAAATCAAAAAGACACAGCCATCCCAAAGTTTGGAACGGCTCTGTTTACAAGAACCTCGTTTACAGTACAAGTTCAACATCGCAGAAAGTGAAAAATGGATAAAGAACTTGTGGAATTTACTTACAAAGCAATATCACTCAGCAAAGAAATCTGTGTCATCAGGCCCTTAGCAGCACAATGAGTGGATTCAGGTACGATGATTCTAACTGAAATAAGTCACACAGAAAAAGAAACATCATAAGATATCACTAATACACGGAATGTAAACTTGGCTACACAGGAACTGAATTCCAAAACAGAACAGTGTCTCAAATTTAGAAAACCAACTTATGCTTGCTTAAGGGGAAAGGTGAGTTGGGGTGCTGCATAAAACCAGAGATTGAAATGAGCACAGATAAAGTTCCTTAAGCCAAATATGGAATAGACAAGAGCTACTCCTTGCTCAACGAAATGGACTCAACACCCCATATTAAACGCCTAAGAATGTACCTGACTAGTAAGTATCTTAAAACCTATGGATTGCTATGTCTCCAAAAGAGAATCAAGCGTGTGTACAGGGGCATAAACGCAGCAGTGATAGGATTGGAGAGGTTCGGTGAGCAAATGAAGACCCTTTGAAGTCATATTGCATGGTACCCATTCCACGGGTCTCAACTCTCCATGTTTAAGGTATTCTTCCTTCAGCTAAAACATGCATGTGGAACCCAGAGTATGATCAACCATGTGAACGGGAGACGTGTTCAAATATGTCTCAGTTTTCCTCCCCTGGTACTCGGGTGCAACATTCCAGATGCTTTACTAACACTCTCCCGACTTGGAGAGTCAGTCCCTTTAACCTCCTGTTTGGCCCAGTTTGCAATTTCTGCGGAAGATGAACAGGAATAGCGAGAACCAATGAGAGACTAGCTGGAGGTGTCTGGACGGGCAAATTTAACTCTCATTTCCCACCAGGAAGAGGAATTAACCAAAGGCTCAGCATGCCGGGCCGGAACCAGATTAGGGCCTGAAGCCATCCTGCGGTGTTGCGGCCAGGTCACAAGAAAGTGAGTTGAAGAAAGGAGCTCAGGGGCACTGTAATTCACAAACCTGCAGAGTTATAAATGACAGCTATCGTCCAAAAATAGACTGAAGTAAGGCTGCCAAGAGGACTTGAAAGCGGGGCAGAATTGCAGGAAACCGATTTCAGGAGGTAGACTGGAATTGCATTGAAAGCATAGGAAAAGAGGCAGAACGTCCACAATGATGCACTTGGCCAAAAAGGGCGTATGCGTTTTTTCCTGAATATATTCAGGAAAAAACGCATACGCCCTTTTTGGCCAACCAAGCAAGCTTGCAAAGGAAATCTGCACTACAATGAAGTCTCACTTGCCCCCGGTCAAAAGGGCCATCTGAAAAAAGTGTAAAATCCAGAAAGGCAGGACAGGCCATGGAGAACTGGGAGCCTTGTTATGCTGATGGGCGGGATGTAAATTGCCAACAGACACTCGGGAGAAGTGTATGGTGTTTCCTGAAACATCTAAAAAACAAAGCAACAGAGCCTAGGGCACTTCCACTTATGGTCCTATAGCTTAGGGAAATTAAAATCAAAAAGACACAGCCAGCCCAAAGTTTGGGACGACTCTGTTTACAAGAACCTCGTTTACAGTACAAGTTCAACATCGCAGAAAGTGAAAAATGGATAAAGAAGTTGTGGTATTTACTTACAAAGCAATATCACTCAGCAATGAAATCTATGTCATCAGGCCCTTAGCATCACAATGAGTGGATTCAGGTATGATGATTCTAACTGAAATAAGTCACACAGAAAAAGAAACATCATAAGATATCAGTAATACACGGAATGTAAACTTGGCTACACAGGAACTGAATTACAGAACAGAACAGGGTCTCAAATTTAGAAAACCAACTTATGCTTGCTTAAGGGTAAAGGTGAGTTGGGGTGCTGCATAAAACCAGAGATTGAAATGAGCACAGATAAAGTTCCTTAAGTCAAATATGGAATAGACAAGAGCTACTCCTTGCTCAACGAAATGGACTCAAAACCGCATATTAAACGCCTAAGGATGTACCTGACTAGTAAGTATCGTAAAACCTATGGATTGCTATGTCTCCGAAAGAGAATCAAGCATGTGTAAAGAGGCATAAACGCAGCAGTGATAGGATTGGAGAGGTTCGGTGAGCAAATGAAGACCCTTTGAAGTCATATTGCATGGTACCCATTCCACGGGTTTCAACTACCCAGGTTTTAGGTATTCTTCCTTCAGCTAAAACATGCATGTGGAACCCAGAGTATGATCAACCATGTGATCGGGAGACGTGTTCAAATATGTCTCAGTTTTCGTACCCTGGTACTCGGGTGCAACATTCCAGATGCTTTACTAACACTCTCCCGACTTGGAGAGTCAGTCCCTTTAACCTCCTGTTTGGCCCAGTTTGCAATTTCTGTGGAAGATGAACAGGAATAGCGAGAACCAATGAGAGGCTAGCTGGAGGTGTCTGGACGGGCAAATTTAACTATCATTTCCCACCAGGAAGAGGAAATAACCAAAGGCTCAGCGTGCCGTACCAGAACCAGATTAGGGCCTGAAGCCACCCTGCGGTGTTGCGGCCAGCTCAAAAGAAAGCGAGTTGAAGAAAGGAGCTCAGGGGCACTGTAATTCACAAACCTGCAGAGTTATAAATGACAGCTATCGTCCAAAAATAGACTGAAGTAAGGCTGCCAAGAGGACTTGAAAGCGGGGCAGAATTGCAGGAAACCGATTTCAGGAGGTAGACTGGAATTGCATTGAAAGCATAGGAAAAGAGGCAGAACGTCCACAATGATGCACTTGGCCAAAAAGGGCGTATGCGTTTTTTCCTGAATATATTCAGGAAAAAACGCATACGCCCTTTTTGGCCAACCAAGCAAGCTTGCAAAGGAAATCTGCACTACAATGAAGTCTCACTTCCCCCCGGTCAAAAGGGCCATCTGAAAAAAGTGTAAAATCCAGAAAGGCAGGACAGGCCATGGAGAACTGGGAGCCTTGTTATGCTGATGGGCGGGATGTAAATTGCCAAAAACCACTTGGGAGAAGTGTATGGTGTTTCCTGAAACATCTAAAAAACAAAGCAACAGAACCTAGGGCACTTCCACTTATGGTCCTATAGCTTAGGGAAATTAAAATCAAAAAGACACAGCCACCCCAAAGTTTGGAACGGCTCCGTTTACAAGAACCTCGTTTACAGTACAAGTTCAACATCGCAGAAAGTGAAAAATGGATAAAGAAGTTGTGGTATTTACTTACAAAGCAATATCACTCAGCAATGAAATCTGTGTCATCAGGCCCTTAGCAGCACAATGAGTGGATTCAGGTATGATGATTCTAACTGAAGTAAGTCACACAGAAAAAGAAACATCATAAGATATCAGTAATACACGGAATGTAAACTTGGCTACACAGGAACTGAATTACAGAACAGAACAGGGTCTCAAATTTAGAAAACCAACTTATGCTTGCTTAAGGGGAAAGGTGAGTTGGGGTGCTGCATAAAACCAGAGATTGAAATGAGCACAGAAAAAGTTCCTTAAGTCAAATATGGAATAGACAAGAGCTACTCCTTGCTCAACGAAATGGACTCAACACCGCATATTAAACGCCTAAGAATGTACCTGACTAGTAAGTATCTTAAAACCTATGGATTGCTATGTCTCCGAAAGAGAATCAAGCATGTGTACAGGGGCATAAACGCAGCAGTGATAGGATTGGAGATGTTCGGTGAGCAAATGAAGACCCTTTGAAGTCATATTGCATGGTACCCATTACACGGGTCTCAACTCTCCAGGTTTAAGGTATTCTTCCTTCAGCTAAAACATGCATGTGGAACCCAAGTATGATCAACCATGTGAACGGGAGACGTGTTCAAATATGTCTCAGTTTTCCTCCCCTGGTACTCGGCTGCAACATTCCAGACGCTTTACTAACACTCTCCCCACTTGGAGAGTCAGCGCCTTTAACCTCCTGTTTGGCCCAGTTTGCAATTTCTGCGGAAGATGAACAGGAATAGCGAGAACCAATGAGAGACTAGCTGGAGGTGTCTGGACGGGCAAATTTAACTCTCATTTCCCCCCAGGAAGAGGAAATAACCAAAGGCTCAGCGTGCCGTGCCGGAACCAGATTAGGGCCTGAAGCCATCCTGCGGTGTTGCGGCCAGGTCAAAAGAAAGCAAGTTGAAGAAAGGAGCTCAGGGGCACTGTAATTCACAAACCTGCAGAGTTATAAATGACAGCTATCGTCCAAAAATAGACTGAAGTAAGGCTGCCAAGAGGACTTGAAAGCGGGGCAGAATTGCAGGAAACCGATTTCAGGAGGTAGACTGGAATTGCATTGAAAGCATAGGAAAAGAGGCAGAACGTCCACAATGATGCACTTGGCCAAAAAGGGCGTATGCGTTTTTTCCTGAATATATTCAGGAAAAAACGCATACGCCCTTTTTGGCCAACCAAGCAAGCTTCCAAAGGAAATCTGCACTACAATGAAGTCTCACTTCCCCCCGGTCAAAAGAGCCATCTGAAAAAAGTGTAAAATCCAGAAAGGCAGGACAGGCCATGGAGAACTGGGAGCCTTGTTATGCTGATGGGCGGGATGTAAATTGCCAACAACCACTCGGGAGAAGTGTATGGTGTTTCCTGAAACATCTAAAAAACAAAGCAACAGAGCCTAGGGCACTTCCACTTATGGTCCTATAGCTTAGGGAAATTAAAATCAAAAAGACACAGCCACCCCAAAGTTTGGGACGCCTCCGTTTACAAGAACCTCATTTACCGTACAAGTTCAATATCACAGAAAGTGAAAAATGGATAAAGAACTTGTGGTACTTACGTACAATGCAGTATCACTCAGCAATGAAATCTATGTCATCAGGCCCGTAGCAGCATAATGAGTGGATTCAGGTACAATGATTCTAACTGAAATAAGTCACACAGAAAAAGAAACATCATAAGATATCACTAATACACGGAATGTAAACTTGGCTACACAGGAACTGCATTCCAAAACAGAACAGGGTCTCAAATTTAGAAAACCAACTTATGCTTGCTTAAGGGGAAAGGTGAGTTGGGGTGCTGCATTAAACCAGAGATTGAAATGAGCACAGATAAAGTTCCTTAAGCCAAATATGGAATAGACAAGAGCTACTCCTTGCTCAACGAAATGGACTCAACACCCCATATTAAACGCCTAAGAATGTACCTGACTAGTAAGTATCTTAAAACCTATGGATTGCTATGTCTCCAAAAGAGAATCAAGCGTGTGTACAGGGGCATAAACGCAGCAGTGATAGGATTGGAGAGGTTCGGTGAGCAAATGAAGACCCTTTGAAGTCATATTGCATGGTACCCATTCCACGGGTCTCAACTCTCCATGTTTAAGGTATTCTTCCTTCAGCTAAAACATGCATGTGGAACCCAGAGTATGATCAACCATTTGAACGGGAGACGTGTTCAAATATGTCTCAGTTTTCCTCCCCTGGTACTCGGGTGCAACATTCCAGACGCTTTACTAACACTCTCCCCACTTGGAGAGTCAGCGCCTTTAACCTCCTGTTTGGCCCAGTTTGCAATTTCTGCGGAAGATGAACAGGAATAGCGAGAACCAATGAGAGGCTAGCTGGAGGTGTCTGGACGGGCAAATTTAACTCTCATTTCCCACCAGGAAGAGGAAATAACCAAAGGCTCAGCGTGCCGTACCAGAACCAGATTAGGGCCTGAAGCCACCCTGCGGTGTTGCGGCCAGCTCAAAAGAAAGCGAGTTGAAGAAAGGAGCTCAGGGGCACTGTAATTCACAAACCTGCAGAGTTATAAATGACAGCTATCGTCCAAAAATAGACTGAAGTAAGGCTGCCAAGAGGACTTGAAAGCGGGGCAGAATTGCAGGAAACCGATTTCAGGAGGTAGACTGGAATTGCATTGAAAGCATAGGAAAAGAGGCAGAACGTCCACAATGATGCACTTGGCCAAAAAGGGCGTATGCGTTTTTTCCTGAATATATTCAGGAAAAAACGCATACGCCCTTTTTGGCCAACCAAGCAAGTTTGCAAAGAAAATCTGCACTACAATGAAGTCTCACTTCCCCCCGGTCAAAAGGGCCATCTGAAAACAGTGTAAAATCCAGAAAGGCAAGACAGGCCATGGAGAACTGGGAGCCTTGTTATGCTGATGGGCGGGATGTAAATTGCCAACAACCACTCGGGAGAAGTGTATGGTGTTTCCTGAAACATGTAAAAAACAAAGCAACAGAACCTAGGGCACTTCCACTTATGGTCCTATAGCTTAGGGAAATTAAAATCAAAAAGACACAGCCATCCCAAAGTTTGGAACGGCTCTGTTTACAAGAACCTCGTTTACAGTACAAGTTCAACATCGCAGAAAGTGAAAAATGGATAAAGAACTTGTGGAATTTACTTACAAACAATATCACTCAGCAAAGAAATCTGTGTCATCAGGCCCTTAGCAGCACAATGAGTGGATTCAGGTACGATGATTCTAACTGAAATAAGTCACACAGAAAAAGAAACATCATAAGATATCACTAATACACGGAATGTAAACTTGGCTACACAGGAACTGAATTCCAAAACAGAACAGTGTCTCAAATTTAGAAAACCAACTTATGCTTGCTTAAGGGGAAAGGTGAGTTGGGGTGCTGCATAAAACCAGAGATTGAAATGAGCACAGATAAAGTTCCTTAAGCCAAATATGGAATAGACAAGAGCTACTCCTTGCTCAACGAAATGGACTCAACACCCCATATTAAACGCCTAAGAATGTACCTGACTAGTAAGTATCTTAAAACCTATGGATTGCTATGTCTCCAAAAGAGAATCAAGCGTGTGTACAGGGGCATAAACGCAGCAGTGATAGGATTGGAGAGGTTCGGTGAGCAAATGAAGACCCTTTGAAGTCATATTGCATGGTACCCATTCCACGGGTCTCAACTCTCCATGTTTAAGGTATTCTTCCTTCAGCTAAAACATGCATGTGGAACCCAGAGTATGATCAACCATGTGAACGGGAGACGTGTTCAAATATGTCTCAGTTTTCCTCCCCTGGTACTCGGGTGCAACATTCCAGATGCTTTACTAACACTCTCCCGACTTGGAGAGTCAGTCCCTTTAACCTCCTGTTTGGCCCAGTTTGCAATTTCTGCGGAAGATGAACAGGAATAGCGAGAACCAATGAGAGACTAGCTGGAGGTGTCTGGACGGGCAAATTTAACTCTCATTTCCCACCAGGAAGAGGAATTAACCAAAGGCTCAGCATGCCGGGCCGGAACCAGATTAGGGCCTGAAGCCATCCTGCGGTGTTGCGGCCAGGTCACAAGAAAGTGAGTTGAAGAAAGGAGCTCAGGGGCACTGTAATTCACAAACCTGCAGAGTTATAAATGACAGCTATCGTCCAAAAATAGACTGAAGTAAGGCTGCCAAGAGGACTTGAAAGCGGGGCAGAATTGCAGGAAACCGATTTCAGGAGGTAGACTGGAATTGCATTGAAAGCATAGGAAAAGAGGCAGAACGTCCACAATGATGCACTTGGCCAAAAAGGGCGTATGCGTTTTTTCCTGAATATATTCAGGAAAAAACGCATACGCCCTTTTTGGCCAACCAAGCAAGCTTGCAAAGGAAATCTGCACTACAATGAAGTCTCACTTCCCCCCGGTCAAAAGGGCCATCTGAAAAAAGTGTAAAATCCAGAAAGGCAGGACAGGCCATGGAGAACTGGGAGCCTTGTTATGCTGATGGGCGGGATGTAAATTGCCAACAGACACTCGGGAGAAGTGTATGGTGTTTCCTGAAACATCTAAAAAACAAAGCAACAGAGCCTAGGGCACTTCCACTTATGGTCCTATAGCTTAGGGAAATCAAAATCAAAAAGACACAGCCAGCCCAAAGTTTGGGACGACTCTGTTTACAAGAACATCGTTTACAGTACAAGTTCAACATCGCAGAAAGTGAAAAATGGATAAAGAAGTTGTGGTATTTACTTACAAAGCAATATCACTCAGCAATGAAATCTATGTCATCAGGCCCTTAGCATCACAATGAGTGGATTCAGGTATGATGATTCTAACTGAAATAAGTCACACAGAAAAAGAAACATCATAAGATATCAGTAATACACGGAATGTAAACTTGGCTACACAGGAACTGAATTACAGAACAGAACAGGGTCTCAAATTTAGAAAACCAACTTATGCTTGCTTAAGGGTAAAGGTGAGTTGGGGTGCTGCATAAAACCAGAGATTGAAATGAGCACAGATAAAGTTCCTTAAGTCAAATATGGAATAGACAAGAGCTACTCCTTGCTCAACGAAATGGACTCAACACCGCATATTAAACGCCTAAGGATGTACCTGACTAGTAAGTATCGTAAAACCTATGGATTGCTATGTCTCCGAAAGAGAATCAAGCATGTGTAAAGAGGCATAAACGCAGCAGTGATAGGATTGGAGAGGTTCGGTGAGCAAATGAAGACCCTTTGAAGTCATATTGCATGGTACCCATTCCACGGGTTTCAACTACCCAGGTTTTAGGTATTCTTCCTTCAGCTAAAACATGCATGTGGAACCCAAGTATGATCAACCATGTGAACGGGAGACGTGTTCAAATATGTCTCAGTTTTCCTCCCCTGGTACTCGGGTGCAACATTCCAGACGCTTTACTAACACTCTCCCCACTTGGAGAGTCAGCGCCTTTAACCTCCTGTTTGGCCCAGTTTGCAATTTCTGCGGAAGATGAACAGGAATAGCGAGAACCAATGAGAGGCTAGCTGGAGGTGTCTGGACGGGCAAATTTAACTCTCATTTCCCACCAGGAAGAGGAAATAACCAAAGGCTCAGCGTGCCGTACCAGAACCAGATTAGGGCCTGAAGCCACCCTGCGGTGTTGCGGCCAGCTCAAAAGAAAGCGAGTTGAAGAAAGGAGCTCAGGGGCACTGTAATTCACAAACCTGCAGAGTTATAAATGACAGCTATCGTCCAAAAATAGACTGAAGTAAGGCTGCCAAGAGGACTTGAAAGCGGGGCAGAATTGCAGGAAACCGATTTCAGGAGGTAGACTGGAATTGCATTGAAAGCATAGGAAAAGAGGCAGAACGTCCACAATGATGCACTTGGCCAAAAAGGGCGTATGCGTTTTTTCCTGAATATATTCAGGAAAAAACGCATACGCCCTTTTTGGCCAACCAAGCAAGTTTGCAAAGAAAATCTGCACTACAATGAAGTCTCACTTCCCCCCGGTCAAAAGGGCCATCTGAAAAAAGTGTAAAATCCAGAAAGGCAAGACAGGCCATGGAGAACTGGGAGCCTTGTTATGCTGATGGGCGGGATGTAAATTGCCAACAACCACTCCGGAGAAGTGTATGGTGTTTCCTGAAACATGTAAAAAACAAAGCAACAGAACCTAGGGCACTTCCACTTATGGTCCTATAGCTTAGGGAAATTAAAATCAAAAAGACACAGCCATCCCAAAGTTTGGAACGGCTCTGTTTACAAGAACCTCGTTTACAGTACAAGTTCAACATCGCAGAAAGTGAAAAATGGATAAAGAACTTGTGGAATTTACTTACAAAGCAATATCACTCAGCAAAGAAATCTGTGTCATCAGGCCCTTAGCAGCACAATGAGTGGATTCAGGTACGATGATTCTAACTGAAATAAGTCACACAGAAAAAGAAACATCATAAGATATCACTAATACACGGAATGTAAACTTGGCTACACAGGAACTGAATTCCAAAACAGAACAGTGTCTCAAATTTAGAAAACCAACTTATGCTTGCTTAAGGGGAAAGGTGAGTTGGGGTGCTGCATAAAACCAGAGATTGAAATGAGCACAGATAAAGTTCCTTAAGCCAAATATGGAATAGACAAGAGCTACTCCTTGCTCAACGAAATGGACTCAACACCCCATATTAAACGCCTAAGAATGTACCTGACTAGTAAGTATCTTAAAACCTATGGATTGCTATGTCTCCAAAAGAGAATCAAGCGTGTGTACAGGGGCATAAACGCAGCAGTGATAGGATTGGAGAGGTTCGGTGAGCAAATGAAGACCCTTTGAAGTCATATTGCATGGTACCCATTCCACGGGTCTCAACTCTCCATGTTTAAGGTATTCTTCCTTCAGCTAAAACATGCATGTGGAACCCAGAGTATGATCAACCATGTGAACGGGAGACGTGTTCAAATATGTCTCAGTTTTCCTCCCCTGGTACTCGGGTGCAACATTCCAGATGCTTTACTAACACTCTCCCGACTTGGAGAGTCAGTCCCTTTAACCTCCTGTTTGGCCCAGTTTGCAATTTCTGCGGAAGATGAACAGGAATAGCGAGAACCAATGAGAGACTAGCTGGAGGTGTCTGGACGGGCAAATTTAACTCTCATTTCCCACCAGGAAGAGGAATTAACCAAAGGCTCAGCATGCCGGGCCGGAACCAGATTAGGGCCTGAAGCCATCCTGCGGTGTTGCGGCCAGGTCACAAGAAAGTGAGTTGAAGAAAGGAGCTCAGGGGCACTGTAATTCACAAACCTGCAGAGTTATAAATGACAGCTATCGTCCAAAAATAGACTGAAGTAAGGCTGCCAAGAGGACTTGAAAGCGGGGCAGAATTGCAGGAAACCGATTTCAGGAGGTAGACTGGAATTGCATTGAAAGCATAGGAAAAGAGGCAGAACGTCCACAATGATGCACTTGGCCAAAAAGGGCGTATGCGTTTTTTCCTGAATATATTCAGGAAAAAACGCATACGCCCTTTTTGGCCAACCAAGCAAGCTTGCAAAGGAAATCTGCACTACAATGAAGTCTCACTTCCCCCCGGTCAAAAGGGCCATCTGAAAAAAGTGTAAAATCCAGAAAGGCAGGACAGGCCATGGAGAACTGGGAGCCTTGTTATGCTGATGGGCGGGATGTAAATTGCCAACAGACACTCGGGAGAAGTGTATGGTGTTTCCTGAAACATCTAAAAAACAAAGCAACAGAGCCTAGGGCACTTCCACTTATGGTCCTATAGCTTAGGGAAATCAAAATCAAAAAGACACAGCCAGCCCAAAGTTTGGGACGACTCTGTTTACAAGAACCTCGTTTACAGTACAAGTTCAACATCGCAGAAAGTGAAAAATGGATAAAGAAGTTGTGGTATTTACTTACAAAGCAATATCACTCAGCAATGAAATCTATGTCATCAGGCCCTTAGCATCACAATGAGTGGATTCAGGTATGATGATTCTAACTGAAATAAGTCACACAGAAAAAGAAACATCATAAGATATCAGTAATACACGGAATGTAAACTTGGCTACACAGGAACTGAATTACAGAACAGAACAGGGTCTCAAATTTAGAAAACCAACTTATGCTTGCTTAAGGGTAAAGGTGAGTTGGGGTGCTGCATAAAACCAGAGATTGAAATGAGCACAGATAAAGTTCCTTAAGTCAAATATGGAATAGACAAGAGCTACTCCTTGCTCAACGAAATGGACTCAACACCGCATATTAAACGCCTAAGGATGTACCTGACTAGTAAGTATCGTAAAACCTATGGATTGCTATGTCTCCGAAAGAGAATCAAGCATGTGTAAAGAGGCATAAACGCAGCAGTGATAGGATTGGAGAGGTTCGGTGAGCAAATGAAGACCCTTTGAAGTCATATTGCATGGTACCCATTCCACGGGTTTCAACTACCCAGGTTTTAGGTATTCTTCCTTCAGCTAAAACATGCATGTGGAACCCAAGTATGATCAACCATGTGAACGGGAGACGTGTTCAAATATGTCTCAGTTTTCCTCCCCTGGTACTCGGGTGCAACATTCCAGACGCTTTACTAACACTCTCCCCACTTGGAGAGTCAGCGCCTTTAACCTCCTGTTTGGCCCAGTTTGCAATTTCTGCGGAAGATGAACAGGAATAGCGAGAACCAATGAGAGGCTAGCTGGAGGTGTCTGGACGGGCAAATTTAACTATCATTTCCCACCAGGAAGAGGAAATAACCAAAGGCTCAGCGTGCCGTACCAGAACCAGATTAGGGCCTGAAGCCACCCTGCGGTGTTGCGGCCAGCTCAAAAGAAAGCGAGTTGAAGAAAGGAGCTCAGGGGCACTGTAATTCACAAACCTGCAGAGTTATAAATGACAGCTATCGTCCAAAAATAGACTGAAGTAAGGCTGCCAAGAGGACTTGAAAGCGGGGCAGAATTGCAGGAAACCGATTTCAGGAGGTAGACTGGAATTGCATTGAAAGCATAGGAAAAGAGGCAGAACGTCCACAATGATGCACTTGGCCAAAAAGGGCGTATGCGTTTTTTCCTGAATATATTCAGGAAAAAACGCATACGCCCTTTTTGGCCAACCAAGCAAGTTTGCAAAGAAAATCTGCACTACAATGAAGTCTCACTTCCCCCCGGTCAAAAGGGCCATCTGAAAAAAGTGTAAAATCCAGAAAGGCAAGACAGGCCATGGAGAACTGGGAGCCTTGTTATGCTGATGGGCGGGATGTAAATTGCCAACAACCACTCCGGAGAAGTGTATGGTGTTTCCTGAAACATGTAAAAAACAAAGCAACAGAACCTAGGGCACTTCCACTTATGGTCCTATAGCTTAGGGAAATTAAAATCAAAAAGACACAGCCATCCCAAAGTTTGGAACGGCTCTGTTTACAAGAACCTCGTTTACAGTACAAGTTCAACATCGCAGAAAGTGAAAAATGGATAAAGAACTTGTGGAATTTACTTACAAAGCAATATCACTCAGCAAAGAAATCTGTGTCATCAGGCCCTTAGCAGCACAATGAGTGGATTCAGGTACGATGATTCTAACTGAAATAAGTCACACAGAAAAAGAAACATCATAAGATATCACTAATACACGGAATGTAAACTTGGCTACACAGGAACTGAATTCCAAAACAGAACAGTGTCTCAAATTTAGAAAACCAACTTATGCTTGCTTAAGGGGAAAGGTGAGTTGGGGTGCTGCATAAAACCAGAGATTGAAATGAGCACAGATAAAGTTCCTTAAGCCAAATATGGAATAGACAAGAGCTGCTCCTTGCTCAACGAAATGGACTCAACACCCTATATTAAACGCCTAAGAATGTACCTGACTAGTAAGTATCTTAAAACCTATGGATTTCTATGTCTCCAAAAGAGAATCAAGCGTGTGTACAGGGGCATAAACGCAGCAGTGATAGGATTGGAGAGGTTCGGTGAGCAAATGAAGACCCTTTGAAATCATATTGCATGGTACCCATTCCACGGGTCTCAACTCTCCAGGTTTAAGGTATTCTTCCTTCAGCTAAAACATGCATGTGGAACCCAAGTATGATCAACCATGTGAACGGGAGACGTGTTCAAATATGTCTCAGTTTTCCTCCCCTGGTACTCGGGTGCAACATTCCAGACGCTTTACTTACACTCTCCCCACTTGGAGAGTCAGCGCCTCTAACCTCTTGTTTGGCCCAGTTTGCAATTTCTGCGGAAGATGAACAGGAATAGCGAGAACCAATGAGAGACTAGCTGGAGGTGTCTGGACGGGCAAATTTTACTCTCATTTCCCACCAGGAAGAGGAAATAACCAAAGGCTCAGCGTGCCGTACCGGAACCAGATTAGGGCCTGAAGATATCCTGCAGTGTTGCGGCCAGGTCACAAGAAAGCGAGTTGAAGAAAGGAGCTCAGGGGCACTGTAATTCACAAACCTGCAGAGTTATAAATGACAGCTATCGTCGAAAAATAGACTGAAGTAAGGCTGCCAAGAGGACTTGAAAGCGGGGCAGAATTGCAGGAAACCGATTTCAGGAGGTAGACTGGAATTGCATTGAAAGCATAGGAAAAGAGGCAGAACGTCCACAATGATGCACTTGGCCAAAAAGGGCGTATGCGTTTTTTCCTGAATATATTCAGGAAAAAACGCATACGCCCTTTTTGGCCAACCAAGCAAGCTTGCAAAGGAAATCTGCACTACAATGAAGTCTCACTTCCCCCCGGTCAAAAGGGCCATCTGAAAAAAGTGTAAAATCCAGAAAGGCAGGACAGGCCATGGAGAACTGGGAGCCTTGTTATGCTGATGGGCGGGATGTAAATTGCCAACAACCACTCGGGAGAAGTGTATGGTGTTTCCTGAAACATCTAAACAACAAAGCAACAGAACCTAGGGCACTTCCACTTATGGTCCTATAGCTTAGGGAAATTAAAATCAAAAAGACACAGCCACCCCAAAGTTTGGAACGGCTCTGTTTACAAGAACCTCGTTTACAGTACAAGTTCAACATCACAGAAAGTGAAAAATGGATAAAGAACTTGTGGTATTTACTTACAAAGCAATATCACTCAGCAATGAAATCTGTGTCATCAGGCACTTAGCAGCACAATGAGTGGATTCAGGTATGATGATTCTAACTGAAGTAAGTCACACAGAAAAAGAAACATCATAAGATATCAGTAATACACGGAATGTAAACTTGGCTACAAAGGAACTGAATTACAGAACAGAACAGGGACTCAAATTTAGAAAACCAACTTATGCTTGCTTAAGGGGAAAGGTGAGTTGGGGTGCTGCATAAAACCAGAGATTGAAATGAGCACAGATAAAGTTCCTTAAGCCAAATATGGAATAGACAAGAGCTACTCCTTGCTCAACGAAATGGACTCAACACCGCATATTAAACGCCTAAGAATGTACCTGACTAATAAGTATCGTAAAACCTATGGATTGCTATGTCTCCAAAAGAGAATCAAGCATGTGTACAGGGGCATAAACGCAGCAGTGATAGGATTGGAGAGGTTCGGTGAGCAAATGAAGACCCTTTGAAGTCATATTGCATGGTACCCATTCCACGGGTCTCAACTCTCCAGGTTTAAGGTATTCTTCCTTCAGCTAAAACATGCATGTGGAACCCAGAGTATGATCAACCATGTGAACGGGAGACGTGTTCAAATATGTCTCAGTTTTCCTCCCCTGGTACTCGGGTGCAACATTCCAGACGCTTTACTAACACTCTTCCGACTTGGAGAGTCAGTCCCTTTAACCTCCTGTTTGGCCCAGTTTGCAATTTCTGCGGAAGATGAACAGGAATAGCGAGAACCAATGAGAGACTAGCTGGAGGTGTCTGGACGGGCAAATTTAACTCTCATTTCCCACCAGGAAAAGGAATTAACCAAAGGCTCAGCGTGCCGTGCCGGAACCAGATTAGGGCCTGAAGCCATCCTGCGGTGTTGCGGCCAGGTCACAAGAAAGCGAGTTGAAGAAAGGAGCTCAGGGGCACTGTAATTCACAAACCTGCAGAGTTATAAATGACAGCTATCGTCCAAAAATAGACTGAAGTAAGGCTGCCAAGAGGACTTGAAAGCGGGGCAGAATTGCAGGAAACCGATTTCAGGAGGTAGACTGGAATTGCACTGAAAGCATAGGAAAAGAGGCAGAACGTCCACAATGATGCACTTGGCCAAAAAGGGCGTATGCGTTTTTTCCTGAATATATTCAGGAAAAAACGCATACGCCCTTTTTGGCCAACCAAGCAAGCTTGCAAAGGAAATCTGCACTACAATGAAGTCTCACTTCCCCCCGGTCAAAAGGGCCATCTGAAAAAAGTGTAAAATCCAGAAAGGCAGGACAGGCCAAGGAGAACTGGGAGCCTTGTTATGCTGATGGGCGGGATGTAAATTGCCAACAGACACTCGGGAGAAGTGTATGGTGTTTCCTGAAACATCTAAAAAACAAAGCAACAGAGCCTAGGGCACTGCCACTTATGGTCCTATAGCTTAGGGAAATTAAAATCAAAAAGACACAGCCACCCCAAAGTTTGGAACGGCTCTGTTTACAAGAACCTCGTTTACAGTACAAGTTCAACATCGCAGAAAGTGAAAAATGGATAAAGAAGTTGTGGTATTTACTTACAAAGCAATATCACTCAGCAATGAAATCTGTGTCATCAGGCCCTTAGCAGCACAATGAGTGGATTCAGGTACGATGATTCTAACTGAAATAAGTCACACAGAAAAAGAAACATCATAAGATATCACTAATACACGGAATGTAAACTTGGCTACACAGGAACTGAATTACAGAACAGAACAGGGTCTCAAATTTAGAAAACCAACTTATGCTTGCTTAAGGGTAAAGGTGAGTTGGGGTGCTGCATAAAACCAGAGATTGAAATGAGCACAGATAAAGTTCCTTAAGTCAAATATGGAATAGACAAGAGCTACTCCTTGCTCAACGAAATGGACTCAACACCGCATATTAAACGCCTAAGGATGTACCTGACTAGTAAGTATCGTAAAACCTATGGATTGCTATGTCTCCGAAAGAGAATCAAGCATGTGTAAAGAGGCATAAACGCAGCAGTGATAGGATTGGAGAGGTTCGGTGAGCAAATGAAGACCCTTTGAAGTCATATTGCATGGTACCCATTCCACGGGTTTCAACTACCCAGGTTTTAGGTATTCTTCCTTCAGCTAAAACATGCATGTGGAACCCAAGTATGATCAACCATGTGAACGGGAGACGTGTTCAAATATGTCTCAGTTTTCCTCCCCTGGTACTCGGGTGCAACATTCCAGACGCTTTACTAACACTCTCCCCACTTGGAGAGTCAGCGCCTTTAACCTCCTGTTTGGCCCAGTTTGCAATTTCTGCGGAAGATGAACAGGAATAGCGAGAACCAATGAGAGGCTAGCTGGAGGTGTCTGGACGGGCAAATTTAACTCTCATTTCCCACCAGGAAGAGGAAATAACCAAAGGCTCAGCGTGCCGTACCAGAACCAGATTAGGGCCTGAAGCCACCCTGCGGTGTTGCGGCCAGCTCAAAAGAAAGCGAGTTGAAGAAAGGAGCTCAGGGGCACTGTAATTCACAAACCTGCAGAGTTATAAATGACAGCTATCGTCCAAAAATAGACTGAAGTAAGGCTGCCAAGAGGACTTGAAAGCGGGGCAGAATTGCAGGAAACCGATTTCAGGAGGTAGACTGGAATTGCATTGAAAGCATAGGAAAAGAGGCAGAACGTCCACAATGATGCACTTGGCCAAAAAGGGCGTATGCGTTTTTTCCTGAATATATTCAGGAAAAAACGCATACGCCCTTTTTGGCCAACCAAGCAAGTTTGCAAAGAAAATCTGCACTACAATGAAGTCTCACTTCCCCCCGGTCAAAAGGGCCATCTGAAAAAAGTGTAAAATCCAGAAAGGCAAGACAGGCCATGGAGAACTGGGAGCCTTGTTATGCTGATGGGCGGGATGTAAATTGCCAACAACCACTCCGGAGAAGTGTATGGTGTTTCCTGAAACATGTAAAAAACAAAGCAACAGAACCTAGGGCACTTCCACTTATGGTCCTATAGCTTAGGGAAATTAAAATCAAAAAGACACAGCCATCCCAAAGTTTGGAACGGCTCTGTTTACAAGAACCTCGTTTACAGTACAAGTTCAACATCGCAGAAAGTGAAAAATGGATAAAGAACTTGTGGAATTTACTTACAAAGCAATATCACTCAGCAAAGAAATCTGTGTCATCAGGCCCTTAGCAGCACAATGAGTGGATTCAGGTACGATGATTCTAACTGAAATAAGTCACACAGAAAAAGAAACATCATAAGATATCACTAATACACGGAATGTAAACTTGGCTACACAGGAACTGAATTCCAAAACAGAACAGTGTCTCAAATTTAGAAAACCAACTTATGCTTGCTTAAGGGGAAAGGTGAGTTGGGGTGCTGCATAAAACCAGAGATTGAAATGAGCACAGATAAAGTTCCTTAAGCCAAATATGGAATAGACAAGAGCTACTCCTTGCTCAACGAAATGGACTCAACACCCCATATTAAACGCCTAAGAATGTACCTGACTAGTAAGTATCTTAAAACCTATGGATTGCTATGTCTCCAAAAGAGAATCAAGCGTGTGTACAGGGGCATAAACGCAGCAGTGATAGGATTGGAGAGGTTCGGTGAGCAAATGAAGACCCTTTGAAGTCATATTGCATGGTACCCATTCCACGGGTCTCAACTCTCCATGTTTAAGGTATTCTTCCTTCAGCTAAAACATGCATGTGGAACCCAGAGTATGATCAACCATGTGAACGGGAGACGTGTTCAAATATGTCTCAGTTTTCCTCCCCTGGTACTCGGGTGCAACATTCCAGATGCTTTACTAACACTCTCCCGACTTGGAGAGTCAGTCCCTTTAACCTCCTGTTTGGCCCAGTTTGCAATTTCTGCGGAAGATGAACAGGAATAGCGAGAACCAATGAGAGACTAGCTGGAGGTGTCTGGACGGGCAAATTTAACTCTCATTTCCCACCAGGAAGAGGAATTAACCAAAGGCTCAGCATGCCGGGCCGGAACCAGATTAGGGCCTGAAGCCATCCTGCGGTGTTGCGGCCAGGTCACAAGAAAGTGAGTTGAAGAAAGGAGCTCAGGGGCACTGTAATTCACAAACCTGCAGAGTTATAAATGACAGCTATCGTCCAAAAATAGACTGAAGTAAGGCTGCCAAGAGGACTTGAAAGCGGGGCAGAATTGCAGGAAACCGATTTCAGGAGGTAGACTGGAATTGCATTGAAAGCATAGGAAAAGAGGCAGAACGTCCACAATGATGCACTTGGCCAAAAAGGGCGTATGCGTTTTTTCCTGAATATATTCAGGAAAAAACGCATACGCCCTTTTTGGCCAACCAAGCAAGCTTGCAAAGGAAATCTGCACTACAATGAAGTCTCACTTCCCCCCGGTCAAAAGGGCCATCTGAAAAAAGTGTAAAATCCAGAAAGGCAGGACAGGCCATGGAGAACTGGGAGCCTTGTTATGCTGATGGGCGGGATGTAAATTGCCAACAGACACTCGGGAGAAGTGTATGGTGTTTCCTGAAACATCTAAAAAACAAAGCAACAGAGCCTAGGGCACTTCCACTTATGGTCCTATAGCTTAGGGAAATCAAAATCAAAAAGACACAGCCAGCCCAAAGTTTGGGACGACTCTGTTTACAAGAACCTCGTTTACAGTACAAGTTCAACATCGCAGAAAGTGAAAAATGGATAAAGAAGTTGTGGTATTTACTTACAAAGCAATATCACTCAGCAATGAAATCTATGTCATCAGGCCCTTAGCATCACAATGAGTGGATTCAGGTATGATGATTCTAACTGAAATAAGTCACACAGAAAAAGAAACATCATAAGATATCAGTAATACACGGAATGTAAACTTGGCTACACAGGAACTGAATTACAGAACAGAACAGGGTCTCAAATTTAGAAAACCAACTTATGCTTGCTTAAGGGTAAAGGTGAGTTGGGGTGCTGCATAAAACCAGAGATTGAAATGAGCACAGATAAAGTTCCTTAAGTCAAATATGGAATAGACAAGAGCTACTCCTTGCTCAACGAAATGGACTCAACACCGCATATTAAACGCCTAAGGATGTACCTGACTAGTAAGTATCGTAAAACCTATGGATTGCTATGTCTCCGAAAGAGAATCAAGCATGTGTAAAGAGGCATAAACGCAGCAGTGATAGGATTGGAGAGGTTCGGTGAGCAAATGAAGACCCTTTGAAGTCATATTGCATGGTACCCATTCCACGGGTTTCAACTACCCAGGTTTTAGGTATTCTTCCTTCAGCTAAAACATGCATGTGGAACCCAAGTATGATCAACCATGTGAACGGGAGACGTGTTCAAATATGTCTCAGTTTTCCTCCCCTGGTACTCGGGTGCAACATTCCAGACGCTTTACTAACACTCTCCCCACTTGGAGAGTCAGCGCCTTTAACCTCCTGTTTGGCCCAGTTTGCAATTTCTGCGGAAGATGAACAGGAATAGCGAGAACCAATGAGAGGCTAGCTGGAGGTGTCTGGACGGGCAAATTTAACTCTCATTTCCCACCAGGAAGAGGAAATAACCAAAGGCTCAGCGTGCCGTACCAGAACCAGATTAGGGCCTGAAGCCACCCTGCGGTGTTGCGGCCAGCTCAAAAGAAAGCGAGTTGAAGAAAGGAGCTCAGGGGCACTGTAATTCACAAACCTGCAGAGTTATAAATGACAGCTATCGTCCAAAAATAGACTGAAGTAAGGCTGCCAAGAGGACTTGAAAGCGGGGCAGAATTGCAGGAAACCGATTTCAGGAGGTAGACTGGAATTGCATTGAAAGCATAGGAAAAGAGGCAGAACGTCCACAATGATGCACTTGGCCAAAAAGGGCGTATGCGTTTTTTCCTGAATATATTCAGGAAAAAACGCATACGCCCTTTTTGGCCAACCAAGCAAGTTTGCAAAGAAAATCTGCACTACAATGAAGTCTCACTTCCCCCCGGTCAAAAGGGCCATCTGAAAAAAGTGTAAAATCCAGAAAGGCAAGACAGGCCATGGAGAACTGGGAGCCTTGTTATGCTGATGGGCGGGATGTAAATTGCCAACAACCACTCCGGAGAAGTGTATGGTGTTTCCTGAAACATGTAAAAAACAAAGCAACAGAACCTAGGGCACTTCCACTTATGGTCCTATAGCTTAGGGAAATTAAAATCAAAAAGACACAGCCATCCCAAAGTTTGGAACGGCTCTGTTTACAAGAACCTCGTTTACAGTACAAGTTCAACATCGCAGAAAGTGAAAAATGGATAAAGAACTTGTGGAATTTACTTACAAAGCAATATCACTCAGCAAAGAAATCTGTGTCATCAGGCCCTTAGCAGCACAATGAGTGGATTCAGGTACGATGATTCTAACTGAAATAAGTCACACAGAAAAAGAAACATCATAAGATATCACTAATACACGGAATGTAAACTTGGCTACACAGGAACTGAATTCCAAAACAGAACAGTGTCTCAAATTTAGAAAACCAACTTATGCTTGCTTAAGGGGAAAGGTGAGTTGGGGTGCTGCATAAAACCAGAGATTGAAATGAGCACAGATAAAGTTCCTTAAGCCAAATATGGAATAGACAAGAGCTGCTCCTTGCTCAACGAAATGGACTCAACACCCTATATTAAACGCCTAAGAATGTACCTGACTAGTAAGTATCTTAAAACCTATGGATTTCTATGTCTCCAAAAGAGAATCAAGCGTGTGTACAGGGGCATAAACGCAGCAGTGATAGGATTGGAGAGGTTCGGTGAGCAAATGAAGACCCTTTGAAATCATATTGCATGGTACCCATTCCACGGGTCTCAACTCTCCAGGTTTAAGGTATTCTTCCTTCAGCTAAAACATGCATGTGGAACCCAAGTATGATCAACCATGTGAACGGGAGACGTGTTCAAATATGTCTCAGTTTTCCTCCCCTGGTACTCGGGTGCAACATTCCAGACGCTTTACTTACACTCTCCCCACTTGGAGAGTCAGCGCCTCTAACCTCTTGTTTGGCCCAGTTTGCAATTTCTGCGGAAGATGAACAGGAATAGCGAGAACCAATGAGAGACTAGCTGGAGGTGTCTGGACGGGCAAATTTTACTCTCATTTCCCACCAGGAAGAGGAAATAACCAAAGGCTCAGCGTGCCGTACCGGAACCAGATTAGGGCCTGAAGATATCCTGCAGTGTTGCGGCCAGGTCACAAGAAAGCGAGTTGAAGAAAGGAGCTCAGGGGCACTGTAATTCACAAACCTGCAGAGTTATAAATGACAGCTATCGTCGAAAAATAGACTGAAGTAAGGCTGCCAAGAGGACTTGAAAGCGGGGCAGAATTGCAGGAAACCGATTTCAGGAGGTAGACTGGAATTGCATTGAAAGCATAGGAAAAGAGGCAGAACGTCCACAATGATGCACTTGGCCAAAAAGGGCGTATGCGTTTTTTCCTGAATATATTCAGGAAAAAACGCATACGCCCTTTTTGGCCAACCAAGCAAGCTTGCAAAGGAAATCTGCACTACAATGAAGTCTCACTTCCCCCCGGTCAAAAGGGCCATCTGAAAAAAGTGTAAAATCCAGAAAGGCAGGACAGGCCATGGAGAACTGGGAGCCTTGTTATGCTGATGGGCGGGATGTAAATTGCCAACAACCACTCGGGAGAAGTGTATGGTGTTTCCTGAAACATCTAAACAACAAAGCAACAGAACCTAGGGCACTTCCACTTATGGTCCTATAGCTTAGGGAAATTAAAATCAAAAAGACACAGCCACCCCAAAGTTTGGAACGGCTCTGTTTACAAGAACCTCGTTTACAGTACAAGTTCAACATCACAGAAAGTGAAAAATGGATAAAGAACTTGTGGTATTTACTTACAAAGCAATATCACTCAGCAATGAAATCTGTGTCATCAGGCACTTAGCAGCACAATGAGTGGATTCAGGTATGATGATTCTAACTGAAGTAAGTCACACAGAAAAAGAAACATCATAAGATATCAGTAATACACGGAATGTAAACTTGGCTACAAAGGAACTGAATTACAGAACAGAACAGGGACTCAAATTTAGAAAACCAACTTATGCTTGCTTAAGGGGAAAGGTGAGTTGGGGTGCTGCATAAAACCAGAGATTGAAATGAGCACAGATAAAGTTCCTTAAGCCAAATATGGAATAGACAAGAGCTACTCCTTGCTCAACGAAATGGACTCAACACCGCATATTAAACGCCTAAGAATGTACCTGACTAATAAGTATCGTAAAACCTATGGATTGCTATGTCTCCAAAAGAGAATCAAGCATGTGTACAGGGGCATAAACGCAGCAGTGATAGGATTGGAGAGGTTCGGTGAGCAAATGAAGACCCTTTGAAGTCATATTGCATGGTACCCATTCCACGGGTCTCAACTCTCCAGGTTTAAGGTATTCTTCCTTCAGCTAAAACATGCATGTGGAACCCAGAGTATGATCAACCATGTGAACGGGAGACGTGTTCAAATATGTCTCAGTTTTCCTCCCCTGGTACTCGGGTGCAACATTCCAGACGCTTTACTAACACTCTTCCGACTTGGAGAGTCAGTCCCTTTAACCTCCTGTTTGGCCCAGTTTGCAATTTCTGCGGAAGATGAACAGGAATAGCGAGAACCAATGAGAGACTAGCTGGAGGTGTCTGGACGGGCAAATTTAACTCTCATTTCCCACCAGGAAAAGGAATTAACCAAAGGCTCAGCGTGCCGTGCCGGAACCAGATTAGGGCCTGAAGCCATCCTGCGGTGTTGCGGCCAGGTCACAAGAAAGCGAGTTGAAGAAAGGAGCTCAGGGGCACTGTAATTCACAAACCTGCAGAGTTATAAATGACAGCTATCGTCCAAAAATAGACTGAAGTAAGGCTGCCAAGAGGACTTGAAAGCGGGGCAGAATTGCAGGAAACCGATTTCAGGAGGTAGACTGGAATTGCACTGAAAGCATAGGAAAAGAGGCAGAACGTCCACAATGATGCACTTGGCCAAAAAGGGCGTATGCGTTTTTTCCTGAATATATTCAGGAAAAAACGCATACGCCCTTTTTGGCCAACCAAGCAAGCTTGCAAAGGAAATCTGCACTACAATGAAGTCTCACTTCCCCCCGGTCAAAAGGGCCATCTGAAAAAAGTGTAAAATCCAGAAAGGCAGGACAGGCCAAGGAGAACTGGGAGCCTTGTTATGCTGATGGGCGGGATGTAAATTGCCAACAGACACTCGGGAGAAGTGTATGGTGTTTCCTGAAACATCTAAAAAACAAAGCAACAGAGCCTAGGGCACTGCCACTTATGGTCCTATAGCTTAGGGAAATTAAAATCAAAAAGACACAGCCACCCCAAAGTTTGGAACGGCTCTGTTTACAAGAACCTCGTTTACAGTACAAGTTCAACATCGCAGAAAGTGAAAAATGGATAAAGAAGTTGTGGTATTTACTTACAAAGCAATATCACTCAGCAATGAAATCTGTGTCATCAGGCCCTTAGCAGCACAATGAGTGGATTCAGGTACGATGATTCTAACTGAAATAAGTCACACAGAAAAAGAAACATCATAAGATATCACTAATACACGGAATGTAAACTTGGCTACACAGGAACTGAATTCCAAAACAGAACAGGTTCTCAAATTTAGAAAACCAACTTATGCTTGCTTAAGGGTAAAGGTGAGTTGGGGTGCTGCATAAAACCAGAGATTGAAATGAGCTCAGATAAAGTTCTTTAAGCCAAATATGGAATAGACAAGAGCTACTCCTTGCTCAACGAAATGGACTCAACACCCCATATTAAACACCTAAGAATGTACCTGACTAGTAAGTATCTTAAAACCTATGGATTGCTATGTCTCTAAAAGAGAATCAAGCGTGTGTACAGGGGCATAAACGCAGCAGTGATAGGATTGGAGAGGTTCGGTGAGCAAATGAAGACCCTTTGAAGTCATATTGCATGGTACCCATTCCACGGGTCTCAACTCTCCATGTTTAAGGTATTCTTCCTTCAGCTAAAACATGCATGTGGAACCCAGAGTATGATTAACCATGTGAACGGGAGACGTGTTCAAATATGTCTCAGTTTTCCTCCCCTGGTACTCGGGTGCAACATTCCAGACGCTTTACTAACACTCTCCCGACTTGGACAGTCAGTCCCTTTAACCTCCTGTTTGGCCCAGTTTGCAATTTCTGCGGAAGATGAACAGGAATAGCGAGAACCAATGAGAGGCTAGCTGGAGGTGTCTGGACGGGCAAATTTAACTCTCATTTCCCACCAGGAAGAGGAAATAACCAAAGGCTCAGCGTGCCGTACCGGAACCAGATTAGGGCCTGAAGCCATCCTGCGGTGTTGCGGCCAGCTCAAAAGAAAGCGAGTTGAAGAAAGGAGCCCAGGGGCACTGTAATTCACAAACCTGCAGAGTTATAAATGACAGTTATCGTCCAAAAATAGACTGAAGTAAGGCTGCCAAGAGGACTTGAAAGCGGGGCAGAATTGCAGGAAACCGATTTCAGGAGGTAGACTGGAATTGCATTGAAAGCATAGGAAAAGAGGCAGAACGTCCACAATGATGCACTTGGCCAAAAAGTGCGTATGCGTTTTTTCCTGAATATATTCAGGAAAAAAGGATACGCCCTTTTTGGCCAACCAAGCAAGCTTGCAAAGGAAATCTGCACTACAATGAAGTCTCACTTCCCCCCGGTCAAAAGGGCCATCTGAAAAAAGCGTAAAATCCAGAAAGGCAGGACAGGCCATGGAGAACTGGGAGCCTTGTTATGCTGATGGGCGGGATGTAAATTGCCAACAGACACTCGGGAGAAGTGTATGGTGTTTCCTGAAACATCTAAAAAACAAAGCAACAGAGCCTAGGGCACTTCCACTTATGGTCCTATAGCTTAGGGAAATCAAAATCAAAAAGACACAGCCAGCCCAAAGTTTGGGACGACTCTGTTTACAAGAACCTCGTTTACAGTACAAGTTCAACATCGCAGAAAGTGAAAAATGGATAAAGAAGTTGTGGTATTTACTTACAAAGCAATATCACTCAGCAATGAAATCTATGTCATCAGGCCCTTAGCATCACAATGAGTGGATTCAGGTATGATGATTCTAACTGAAATAAGTCACACAGAAAAAGAAACATCATAAGATATCAGTAATACACGGAATGTAAACTTGGCTACACAGGAACTGAATTACAGAACAGAACAGGGTCTCAAATTTAGAAAACCAACTTATGCTTGCTTAAGGGTAAAGGTGAGTTGGGGTGCTGCATAAAACCAGAGATTGAAATGAGCACAGATAAAGTTCCTTAAGTCAAATATGGAATAGACAAGAGCTACTCCTTGCTCAACGAAATGGACTCAACACCGCATATTAAACGCCTAAGGATGTACCTGACTAGTAAGTATCGTAAAACCTATGGATTGCTATGTCTCCGAAAGAGAATCAAGCATGTGTAAAGAGGCATAAACGCAGCAGTGATAGGATTGGAGAGGTTCGGTGAGCAAATGAAGACCCTTTGAAGTCATATTGCATGGTACCCATTCCACGGGTTTCAACTACCCAGGTTTTAGGTATTCTTCCTTCAGCTAAAACATGCATGTGGAACCCAAGTATGATCAACCATGTGAACGGGAGACGTGTTCAAATATGTCTCAATTTTCCTCCCCTGGTACTCGGGTGCAACATTCCAGACGCTTTACTAACACTCTCCCCACTTGGAGAGTCAGCGCCTTTAACCTCCTGTTTGGCCCAGTTTGCAATTTCTGCGGAAGATGAACAGGAATAGCGAGAACCAATGAGAGGCTAGCTGGAGGTGTCTGGACGGGCAAATTTAACTCTCATTTCCCACCAGGAAGAGGAAATAACCAAAGGCTCAGCGTGCCGTACCAGAACCAGATTAGGGCCTGAAGCCACCCTGCGGTGTTGCGGCCAGCTCAAAAGAAAGCGAGTTGAAGAAAGGAGCTCAGGGGCACTGTAATTCACAAACCTGCAGAGTTATAAATGACAGCTATCGTCCAAAAATAGACTGAAGTAAGGCTGCCAAGAGGACTTGAAAGCGGGGCAGAATTGCAGGAAACCGATTTCAGGAGGTAGACTGGAATTGCATTGAAAGCATAGGAAAAGAGGCAGAACGTCCACAATGATGCACTTGGCCAAAAAGGGCGTATGCGTTTTTTCCTGAATATATTCAGGAAAAAACGCATACGCCCTTTTTGGCCAACCAAGCAAGTTTGCAAAGAAAATCTGCACTACAATGAAGTCTCACTTCCCCCCGGTCAAAAGGGCCATCTGAAAAAAGTGTAAAATCCAGAAAGGCAAGACAGGCCATGGAGAACTGGGAGCCTTGTTATGCTGATGGGCGGGATGTAAATTGCCAACAACCACTCCGGAGAAGTGTATGGTGTTTCCTGAAACATGTAAAAAACAAAGCAACAGAACCTAGGGCACTTCCACTTATGGTCCTATAGCTTAGGGAAATTAAAATCAAAAAGACACAGCCATCCCAAAGTTTGGAACGGCTCTGTTTACAAGAACCTCGTTTACAGTACAAGTTCAACATCGCAGAAAGTGAAAAATGGATAAAGAACTTGTGGAATTTACTTACAAAGCAATATCACTCAGCAAAGAAATCTGTGTCATCAGGCCCTTAGCAGCACAATGAGTGGATTCAGGTACGATGATTCTAACTGAAATAAGTCACACAGAAAAAGAAACATCATAAGATATCACTAATACACGGAATGTAAACTTGGCTACACAGGAACTGAATTCCAAAACAGAACAGTGTCTCAAATTTAGAAAACCAACTTATGCTTGCTTAAGGGGAAAGGTGAGTTGGGGTGCTGCATAAAACCAGAGATTGAAATGAGCACAGATAAAGTTCCTTAAGCCAAATATGGAATAGACAAGAGCTGCTCCTTGCTCAACGAAATGGACTCAACACCCTATATTAAACGCCTAAGAATGTACCTGACTAGTAAGTATCTTAAAACCTATGGATTTCTATGTCTCCAAAAGAGAATCAAGCGTGTGTACAGGGGCATAAACGCAGCAGTGATAGGATTGGAGAGGTTCGGTGAGCAAATGAAGACCCTTTGAAATCATATTGCATGGTACCCATTCCACGGGTCTCAACTCTCCAGGTTTAAGGTATTCTTCCTTCAGCTAAAACATGCATGTGGAACCCAAGTATGATCAACCATGTGAACGGGAGACGTGTTCAAATATGTCTCAGTTTTCCTCCCCTGGTACTCGGGTGCAACATTCCAGACGCTTTACTTACACTCTCCCCACTTGGAGAGTCAGCGCCTCTAACCTCTTGTTTGGCCCAGTTTGCAATTTCTGCGGAAGATGAACAGGAATAGCGAGAACCAATGAGAGACTAGCTGGAGGTGTCTGGACGGGCAAATTTTACTCTCATTTCCCACCAGGAAGAGGAAATAACCAAAGGCTCAGCGTGCCGTACCGGAACCAGATTAGGGCCTGAAGATATCCTGCAGTGTTGCGGCCAGGTCACAAGAAAGCGAGTTGAAGAAAGGAGCTCAGGGGCACTGTAATTCACAAACCTGCAGAGTTATAAATGACAGCTATCGTCGAAAAATAGACTGAAGTAAGGCTGCCAAGAGGACTTGAAAGCGGGGCAGAATTGCAGGAAACCGATTTCAGGAGGTAGACTGGAATTGCATTGAAAGCATAGGAAAAGAGGCAGAACGTCCACAATGATGCACTTGGCCAAAAAGGGCGTATGCGTTTTTTCCTGAATATATTCAGGAAAAAACGCATACGCCCTTTTTGGCCAACCAAGCAAGCTTGCAAAGGAAATCTGCACTACAATGAAGTCTCACTTCCCCCCGGTCAAAAGGGCCATCTGAAAAAAGTGTAAAATCCAGAAAGGCAGGACAGGCCATGGAGAACTGGGAGCCTTGTTATGCTGATGGGCGGGATGTAAATTGCCAACAACCACTCGGGAGAAGTGTATGGTGTTTCCTGAAACATCTAAACAACAAAGCAACAGAACCTAGGGCACTTCCACTTATGGTCCTATAGCTTAGGGAAATTAAAATCAAAAAGACACAGCCACCCCAAAGTTTGGAACGGCTCTGTTTACAAGAACCTCGTTTACAGTACAAGTTCAACATCACAGAAAGTGAAAAATGGATAAAGAACTTGTGGTATTTACTTACAAAGCAATATCACTCAGCAATGAAATCTGTGTCATCAGGCACTTAGCAGCACAATGAGTGGATTCAGGTATGATGATTCTAACTGAAGTAAGTCACACAGAAAAAGAAACATCATAAGATATCAGTAATACACGGAATGTAAACTTGGCTACAAAGGAACTGAATTACAGAACAGAACAGGGACTCAAATTTAGAAAACCAACTTATGCTTGCTTAAGGGGAAAGGTGAGTTGGGGTGCTGCATAAAACCAGAGATTGAAATGAGCACAGATAAAGTTCCTTAAGCCAAATATGGAATAGACAAGAGCTACTCCTTGCTCAACGAAATGGACTCAACACCGCATATTAAACGCCTAAGAATGTACCTGACTAATAAGTATCGTAAAACCTATGGATTGCTATGTCTCCAAAAGAGAATCAAGCATGTGTACAGGGGCATAAACGCAGCAGTGATAGGATTGGAGAGGTTCGGTGAGCAAATGAAGACCCTTTGAAGTCATATTGCATGGTACCCATTCCACGGGTCTCAACTCTCCAGGTTTAAGGTATTCTTCCTTCAGCTAAAACATGCATGTGGAACCCAGAGTATGATCAACCATGTGAACGGGAGACGTGTTCAAATATGTCTCAGTTTTCCTCCCCTGGTACTCGGGTGCAACATTCCAGACGCTTTACTAACACTCTTCCGACTTGGAGAGTCAGTCCCTTTAACCTCCTGTTTGGCCCAGTTTGCAATTTCTGCGGAAGATGAACAGGAATAGCGAGAACCAATGAGAGACTAGCTGGAGGTGTCTGGACGGGCAAATTTAACTCTCATTTCCCACCAGGAAGAGGAATTAACCAAAGGCTCAGCGTGCCGTGCCGGAACCAGATTAGGGCCTGAAGCCATCCTGCGGTGTTGCGGCCAGGTCACAAGAAAGCGAGTTGAAGAAAGGAGCTCAGGGGCACTGTAATTCACAAACCTGCAGAGTTATAAATGACAGCTATCGTCCAAAAATAGACTGAAGTAAGGCTGCCAAGAGGACTTGAAAGCGGGGCAGAATTGCAGGAAACCGATTTCAGGAGGTAGACTGGAATTGCACTGAAAGCATAGGAAAAGAGGCAGAACGTCCACAATGATGCACTTGGCCAAAAAGGGCGTATGCGTTTTTTCCTGAATATATTCAGGAAAAAACGCATACGCCCTTTTTGGCCAACCAAGCAAGCTTGCAAAGGAAATCTGCACTACAATGAAGTCTCACTTCCCCCCGGTCAAAAGGGCCATCTGAAAAAAGTGTAAAATCCAGAAAGGCAGGACAGGCCAAGGAGAACTGGGAGCCTTGTTATGCTGATGGGCGGGATGTAAATTGCCAACAGACACTCGGGAGAAGTGTATGGTGTTTCCTGAAACATCTAAAAAACAAAGCAACAGAGCCTAGGGCACTGCCACTTATGGTCCTATAGCTTAGGGAAATTAAAATCAAAAAGACACAGCCACCCCAAAGTTTGGAACGGCTCTGTTTACAAGAACCTCGTTTACAGTACAAGTTCAACATCGCAGAAAGTGAAAAATGGATAAAGAAGTTGTGGTATTTACTTACAAAGCAATATCACTCAGCAATGAAATCTGTGTCATCAGGCCCTTAGCAGCACAATGAGTGGATTCAGGTACGATGATTCTAACTGAAATAAGTCACACAGAAAAAGAAACATCATAAGATATCACTAATACACGGAATGTAAACTTGGCTACACAGGAACTGAATTCCAAAACAGAACAGGTTCTCAAATTTAGAAAACCAACTTATGCTTGCTTAAGGGTAAAGGTGAGTTGGGGTGCTGCATAAAACCAGAGATTGAAATGAGCTCAGATAAAGTTCTTTAAGCCAAATATGGAATAGACAAGAGCTACTCCTTGCTCAACGAAATGGACTCAACACCCCATATTAAACACCTAAGAATGTACCTGACTAGTAAGTATCTTAAAACCTATGGATTGCTATGTCTCTAAAAGAGAATCAAGCGTGTGTACAGGGGCATAAACGCAGCAGTGATAGGATTGGAGAGGTTCGGTGAGCAAATGAAGACCCTTTGAAGTCATATTGCATGGTACCCATTCCACGGGTCTCAACTCTCCATGTTTAAGGTATTCTTCCTTCAGCTAAAACATGCATGTGGAACCCAGAGTATGATTAACCATGTGAACGGGAGACGTGTTCAAATATGTCTCAGTTTTCCTCCCCTGGTACTCGGGTGCAACATTCCAGACGCTTTACTAACACTCTCCCGACTTGGACAGTCAGTCCCTTTAACCTCCTGTTTGGCCCAGTTTGCAATTTCTGCGGAAGATGAACAGGAATAGCGAGAACCAATGAGAGGCTAGCTGGAGGTGTCTGGACGGGCAAATTTAACTCTCATTTCCCACCAGGAAGAGGAAATAACCAAAGGCTCAGCGTGCCGTACCGGAACCAAATTAGGGCCTGAAGCCATCCTGCGGTGTTGCGGCCAGCTCAAAAGAAAGCGAGTTGAAGAAAGGAGCCCAGGGGCACTGTAATTCACAAACCTGCAGAGTTATAAATGACAGTTATCGTCCAAAAATACACTGAAGTAAGGCTGCCAAGAGGACTTGAAAGCGGGGCAGAATTGCAGGAAACCGATTTCAGGAGGTAGACTGGAATTGCATTGAAAGCATAGGAAAAGAGGCAGAACGTCCACAATGATGCACTTGGCCAAAAAGTGCGTATGCGTTTTTTCCTGAATATATTCAGGAAAAAAGGATACGCCCTTTTTGGCCAACCAAGCAAGCTTGCAAAGGAAATCTGCACTACAATGAAGTCTCACTTCCCCCCGGTCAAAAGGGCCATCTGAAAAAAGTGTAAAATCCAGAAAGGCAGGACAGGCCATGGACAACTGGGAGCCTTGTTATGCTGATGGGCGGGATGTAAGTTGCCAACAGACACTCGGGAGAAGTGTATGGTGTTTCCTGAAACATCTAAAAAACAAAGCAACAGAGCCTAGGGCACTGCCACTTATGGTCCTATAGCTTAGGGAAATAAAAATCAAAAAGACACAGCCACCCCAAACTTTCGAACGGCTCTGTTTACAAGAACCTCGTTTACAGTACAAGTTCAACATCGCAGAAAGTGAAAAATGGATAAAGAAGTTGTGGTATTTACTTACAAAGCAATATCACTCAGCAATGAAATCTGTGTCATCAGGCCCGTAGTAGCACAATGAGTGGATTCAGGTATGATGATTCTAACTGAAATAAGTCACACAGAAAAGAAACATCATAAGATATCAGTAATACACGTAATGTAAACTTGGCTACACAGGAACTGAATTACAGAACAGAACAGGGTCTCAAATTTAGAAAACCAACTTATGCTTGCTTAAGGGTAAAGGTGAGTTGGGGTGCTTCATAAAACCAGAGATTGAAATGAGCACAGATAAAGTTCCTTAAGTCAAATATGGAATAGACAAGAGCTACTCCTTGCTCAACGAAATGTACTCAACACCGCATATTAAACGCCTAAGAATGTACCTGACTAGTAAGTATCGGAAAACCTATGGATTGCTATGTCTCCAAAAGAGAATCAAGCATGTGTACAGGGGCATAAACGCAGCAGTGATAGGATTGGAGAGGTTCGGTGAGCAAATGAAGACCCTTTGAAGTCATATTGCATGGTACGCATTACACGGGTCTCAACTCTCCAGGTTTAAGGTATTCTTCCTTCAGCTAAAACATGCATGTGGAACCTAGAGTATGATCAACCATGTGATCGGGAGACGTGTTCAAATATGTCTCAGTTTTCCTCCCCTGGTACTCAGGTGCAACATTCCAGACGCTTTACTAACACTCTCCCGACTTGGAGAGTCAGTCCCTTTAACCTCCTGTTTGGCCCAGTTTGCAATTTCTGCGGAAGATGTACAGGAATAGCGAGAACCAATGAGAGACTAGCTGGAGGTGTCTGGACGGGCAAATTTAACTCTCATTTCTCACCAGGAAGAGTAATTAACCAAAGGCTCAGCGTGCCGTGCCAGAACCAGATTAGGGCCTGAAGCCATCCTGCGGTGTTGCGGCCAGGTCACAAGAAAGCGAGTTGAAGAAAGGAGCTCAGGGGCACTGTAATTCACAAACCTGCAGAGTTATAAATGACAGCTATCGTCCAAAAATAGACTGAAGTAAGGCTGCCAAGAGGACTTGAAAGCGGGGCAGAATTGCAGGAAACCGATTTCAGGAGGTAGACTGGAATTGCATTGAAAGCATAGGAAAAGAGGCAGAACGTCCACAATGATGCACTTGGCCAAAAAGGGCGTATGCGTTTTTTCCTGAATATATTCAGGAAAAAACGCATACGCCCTTTTTGGCCAACCAAGCAAGCTTGCAAAGGAAATCTGCACTACAATGAAGTCTCACTTCCCCCCGGTCAAAAGGGCCATCTGAAAAAAGTGTAAAATCCAGAAAGACAGGACAGGCCATGGACAACTGGGAGCCTTGTTATGCTGATGGGCGGGATGTGAGTTGCCAACAGACACTCGGGAGAAGTGTATGGTGTTTCCTGAAACATCTAAAAAGCAAAGCAACAGAACCTAGGGCACTTCCACTTATGGTCCTATAGCTTAGGGAAATTAAAATCAGAAGGACACAGCCTCCCCAAAGTTTGGGACGCCTCTGTTTACAAGAACCTCGTTTACAGTACAAGTTCAACATCGCAGAAAGTGAAAAATGGATAAAGAAGTTGTGGTATTTACTTACAAAGCAATATCACTCAGCAGTGAAATCTATGTCATCAGGCCCTTAGCATCACAATGAGTGGATTCAGGTATGATGATTCTAACTTAAATAAGTCACACAGAAAAAGAAACATCATAAGATATCAGTAATACACGGAATGTAAACTTGGCTACACAGGAACTGAATTACAGAACAGAACAGGGTCTCAAATTTAGAAAACCAACTTATGCTTGCTTAAGGGTAAAGGTGAGTTGGGGTGCTGCATAAAACCAGAGATTGAAATGAGCACAGATAAAGTTCCTTAAGTCAAATATGGAATAGACAAGAGCTACTCCTTGCTCAACGAAATGGACTCAACACCGCATATTAAACGCCTAAGAATGTACCTGACTAGTAAGTATCTTAAAACCTATGGATTGCTATGTCTCCGAAAGAGAATCAAGCATGTGTACAGGGGCATAAACGCAGCAGTGATAGGATTGGAGAGGTTCGGTGAGCAAATGAAGACCCTTTGAAGTCATATTGCATGGTACCCATTGCACGGGTCTGAACTCTCCAGGTTTAAGGTATTCTTCCTTCAGCTAAAACATGCATGTGGAACCCAAGTATGATCAACCATGTGAACGGGAGACGTGTTCAAATATGTCTCAGTTTTCCTCCCCTGGTACTCGGGTGCAACATTCCAGACGCTTTACTAACACTCTCCCCACTTGGAGAGTCAGCGTCTTTAACCTCCTGTTTGGCCCAGTTTGCATTTTCTGCGGAAGATGAACAGGAATAGCGAGAACCAATGAGAGACTAGCTGGTGGTGTCTGGACGGGCAAATTTAACTCTCATTTCCCACCAGGAAGAGGAAATAACCAAAGGCTCAGCATGCCGGGCCGGAACCAGATTAGGGCCTGAAGCCATCCTGCGGTGTTGCGGCCAGGTCACAAGAAAGCAAGTTGAAGAAAGGAGCTCAGGGGCACTGTAATTCACAAACCTGCAGAGTTATAAATGACAGCTATCGTCCAAAAATAGACTGAAGTAAGGCTGCCAAGAGGACTTGAAAGCGGGGCAGAATTGCAGGAAACCGATTTCAGGAGGTAGACTGGAATTGCATTGAAAGCATAGGAAAAGAGGCAGAACGTCCACAATGATGCACTTGGCCAAAAAGGGCGTATGCGTTTTTTCCTGAATATATTCAGGAAAAAACGCATACGCCCTTTTTGGCCAACCAAGCAAGCTTGCAAAGGAAATCTGCACTACAATGAAGTCTCACTTCCCCCCGGTCAAAAGGGCCATCTGAAAAAAGTGTAAAATCCAGAAAGGCAGGACAGGCCATGGAGAACTGGGAGCCTTGTTATGCTGATGGGCGGGATGTAAATTGCCAACAACCACTCGGGAGAAGTGTATGGTGTTTCCTGAAACATCTAAAAAACAAAGCAACAGAACCTAGGGCACTTCCACTTATGGTCCTATAGCTTAGGGAAATTAAAATCAAAAAGACACAGCCACCCCAAAGTTTGGAACGGCTCTGTTTACAAGAACCTCGTTTACACTACAAGTTCAACATCACAGAAAGTGAAAAATGGATAAAGAAGTTGTGGTAATTACTTACAAAGCAATATCACTCAGCAATGAAATCTGTGTCATCAGGCCCTTAGCAGCACAATGAGTGGATTCAGGTATGATGATTCTAACTGAAATAAGTCACACAGAAAAAGAAACATCATAAGATATCAGTAATACACGGAATGTAAACTTGGCTACACAGGAACTGAATTACAGAACAGAACAGGGTCTCAAATTTAGAAAAACAACTTATGCTTGCTTAAGGGTAAAGGTGAGTTGGGGTGCTGCATAAAACCAGAGATTGAAATGAGCACAGATAAAGTTCCTTAAGCCAAATATGGAATAGACAAGAGCTACTCCTTGCTCAACGAAATGGACTCAACACCCCATATTAAACGCCTAAGAATGTACCTGACTAGTAAGTATCTTAAAACCTATGGATTGCTATGTCTCCAAAAGAGAATCAAGCATGTGTACAGGGGCATAAACGCAGCAGTGATAGGATTGGAGAGGTTCGGTGAGCAAATGAAGACCCTTTGAAGTCATATTGCATGGTACCCATTCCACGGGTTTCAAATACCCAGGTTTAAGGTATTCTTCCTTCAGCTAAAACATGCATGTGGAACCTAGAGTATGATCAACCATGTGATCGGGAGACGTGTTCAAATATGTCTCAGTTTTCCTTCCCTGGTACTCGGGTGCAACATTCCAGACACTTTACTAACACTCTCCCCACTTGGAGAGTCAGTCCCTTTAACCTCCTGTTTGGCCCAGTTTGTAATTTCTGCGGAAGATGAACAGGAATAGCGAGAACCAATGAGAGGCTAGCTGGAGGTGTCTGGACGGGCAAATTTAACTCTCATTTCCCACCAGGAAGAGGAATTAACCAAAGGCTCAGCATGCCGGGCCGGAACCAGATTAGGGCCTGAAGCCATCCTGCGGTGTTGCGGCCAGGTCACAAGAAAGCGAGTTGAAGAAAGGAGCTCAGGGGCACTGTAATTCACAAACCTGCAGAGTTATAAATGACAGCTATCGTCCAAAAATACACTGAAGTAAGGCTGCCAAGAGGACTTGAAAGCGGGGCAGAATTGCAGGAAACCGATTTCAGGAGATAGACTGGAATTGCATTGAAAGCATAGGAAAAGAGGCAGAACGTCCACAATGATGCACTTGGCCAAAAAGGGCGTATGCGTTTTTTCCTGAATATATTCAGGAAAAAACGCATACGCCCTTTTTGGCCAACCAAGCAAGCTTGCAAAGGAAATCTGCACTACAATGAAGTCTCACTTCCCCCCGGTCAAAAGGGCCATCTGAAAAAAGTGTAAAATCCAGAAAGGCAGGACAGGCCATGGAGAACTGGGAGCCTTGTTATGCTGAAGGGCGGGATGTAAATTGCCAACAACCACTCAGGAGAAGTGTATGGTGTTTCCTGAAACATCTAAAAAACAAAGCAACAGAGCCTAGGGCACTGCCACTTATGGTCCTATAGCTTAGGGAAATTAAAATCAAACAGACACAGCCACCCCAAAGTTTGGGACGCCTCTGTTTACAAGAACCTCGTTTACAGTACAAGTTCAACATCGCAGAAAGTGAAAAATGGATAAAGAAGTTGTGGTATTTACTTACAAAGCAATATCACTCAGCAATGAAATCTATGTCATCAGGCCCTTAGCATCACAATGAGTGGATTCAGGTATGATGATTCTAACTGAAATAAGTCACACAGAAAAAGAAACATCATAAGATATCAGTAATACACGGAATGGAAATTTGGCTACACAGGAACTGAATTACAGAACAGAACAGGGTCTCAAATTTAGAAAACCAACTTATGCTTGCTTAAGGGGAAAGGTGAGTTGGGGTGCTGCATAAAACCAGAGATTGAAATGAGCACAGATAAAGTTCCTTAAGCCAAATATGGAATAGACAAGAGCTACTCCTTGCTCAACGAAATGGACTCAACACCCCATATTAAACGCCTAAGAATGTACCTGACTAGTAAGTATCTTAAAACCTATGGATTGCTATGTCTCCAAAAGAGAATCAAGCGTGTGTACAGGGGAATAAACGCAGCAGTGATAGGATTGGAGAGGTTCGGTGAGCAAATGAAGACCCTTTGAAGTCATATTGCATGGTACCCATTACACGGGTCTCAACTACCCAGGTTTAAGGTATTCTTCCTTCAGCTAAAACATGCAAGTGGAACCCAGAGTATGATCAACCATGTGAACGGGAGACGTGTTCAAATATGTCTCAGTTTTCCTCCCCTGGTACTCGGGTGCAACATTCCAGACGCTTTACTAACACTCTTCCGACTTGGAGAGTCAGTCCCTTTAACCTCCTGTTTGGCCCAGTTTGCAATTTCTGCGGAAGATGAACAGGAATAGCGAGAACCAATGAGAGACTAGCTGGAGGTGTCTGGACGGGCAAATTTAACTCTCATTTCCCACCAGGAAGAGGAATTAACCAAAGGCTCAGCGTGCCGTGCCGGAACCAGATTAGGGCCTGAAGCCATCCTGCGGTGTTGCGGCCAGGTCACAAGAAAGCGAGTTGAAGAAAGGAGCTCAGGGGCACTGTAATTCACAAACCTGCAGAGTTATAAATGACAGCTATCCTCCAAAAATAGACTGAAGTAAGGCTGCCAAGAGGACTTGAAAGCGGGGCAGAATTGCAGGAAACCGATTTCAGGAGGTAGACTGGAATTGCATTGAAAGCATAGGAAAAGAGGCAGAACGTCCACAATGATGCACTTGGCCAAAAAGGGCGTATGCGTTTTTTCCTGAATATATTCAGGAAAAAACGCATACGCCCTTTTTGGCCAACCAAGCAAGCTTGCAAAGGAAATCTGCACTACAATGAAGTCTCACTTCCCCCCGGTCAAAAGGGCCATCTGAAAAAAGTGTAAAATCCAGAAAGGCAGGACAGGCCATGGAGAACTGGGAGCCTTGTTATGCTGATGGGCGGGATGTAAATTGCCAACAGACACTTGGGAGAAGTGTATGGTGTTTCCTGAAACATCTAAAAAACAAAGCAACAGAGCCTAGGGCACTGCCACTTATGGTCCTATAGCTTAGGGAAATTAAAATCAAAAAGACACAGCCACCCCAAACTTTCGAACGGCTCTGTTTACAAGAACCTCGTTTACAGTACAAGTTCAACATCGCAGAAAGTGAAAAATGGATAAAGAAGTTGTGGTATTTACTTACAAAGCAATATCACTCAGCAATGAAATCTGTGTCATCAGGCCCGTAGCAGCACAATGAGTGGATTCAGGTATGATGATTCTAACTGAAATAAGTCACACAGAAAAGAAACATCATAAGATATCAGTAATACACGGAATGTAAACTTGGCTACACAGGAACTGAATTACAGAACAGAACAGGGTCTCAAATTTAGAAAACCAACTTATGCTTGCTTAAGGGTAAAGGTGAGTTGGGGTGCTGCATAAAACCAGAGATTGAAATGAGCACAGATAAAGTTCCTTAAGTCAAATATGGAATAGACAAGAGTTACTCCTTGCTCAAAGAAATGGACTCAACACCGCATATTAAACGCCTAAGAATGTACCTGACTAGTAAGTATCGGAAAACCTATGGATTGCTATGTCTCCAAAAGAGAATCAAGCATGTGTACAGGGGCATAAACGCAGCAGTGATAGGATTGGAGAGGTTCGGTGAGCAAATGAAGACCCTTTGAAGTCATATTGCATGGTACGCATTACACGGGTCTCAACTCTCCAGGTTTAAGGTATTCTTCCTTCAGCTAAAACATGCATGTGGAACCTAGAGTATGATCAACCATGTGATCGGGAGACGTGTTCAAATATGTCTCAGTTTTCCTCCCCTGGTACTCGGGTGCAACATTCCAGACGCTTTACTAACACTCTCCCGACTTGGAGAGTCAGTCCCTTTAACCTCCTGTTTGGCCCAGTTTGCAATTTCTGCGGAAGATGAACAGGAATAGCGAGAACCAATGAGAGGCTAGCTGGAGGTGTCTGGACGGGCAAATTTAACTCTCATTTCTCACCAGGAAGAGGAATTAACCAAAGGCTCAGCGTGCCGTGCCAGAACCAGATTAGGGCCTGAAGCCATCCTGCGGTGTTGCGGCCAGGTCACAAGAAAGCGAGTTGAAGAAAGGAGCTCAGGGGCACTGTAATTCACAAACCTGCAGACTTATAAATGACAGCTATCGTCCAAAAATAGACTGAAGTAAGGCTGCCAAGAGGACTTGAAAGCGGGGCAGAATTGCAGGAAACCGATTTCAGGAGGTAGACTGGAATTGCATTGAAAGCATAGGAAAAGAGGCAGAACGTCCACAATGATGCACTTGGACAAAAAGGGCGTATGCGTTTTTTCCTGAATATATTCAGGAAAAAACGCATACGCCCTTTTTGGCCAACCAAGCAAGCTTGCAAAGGAAATCTGCACTACAATGAAGTCTCACTTCCCCCCGGTCAAAAGGGCCATCTGAAAAAAGTGTAAAATCCAGAAAGACAAGACAGGCCATGGAGAACTGGGAGCCTTGTTATGCTGATGGGCGGGATGTAAATTGCCAACAACCACTCGGGAGAAGTGTATGGTGTTTCCTGAAACATCTAAAAAACAAAGCAACAGAACCTAGGGCACTTCCACTTATGGTCCTATAGCTTAGGGAAATTAAAATCAAAAAGACACAGCCACCCCAAAGTTTGGAACGGCTCTGTTTACAAGAACCTCGTTTACAGTACAAGTTCAACATCGCAGAAAGTGAAAAATGGATAAAGAAGTTGTGGTATTTACTTACAAAGCAATATCACTCAGCAATGAAATCTGTGTCATCAGGCCCTTAGCAGCACAATGAGTGGATTCAGGTACGATGATTCTAACTGAAATAAGTCACACAGAAAAAGAAACATCATAAGATATCACTAATACACGGAATGTAAACTTGGCTACACAGGAACTGAATTCCAAAACAGAACAGTGTCTCAAATTTAGAAAAGCAACTTATGCTTGCTTAAGGGTAAAGGTGAGTTGGGGTGCTGCATAAAACCAGAGATTGAAATGAGCACAGATAAATTTCCTTAAGCCAAATATGGAATAGACAAGAGCTACTCCTTGCTCAACGAAATGGACTCAACACCGCATATTAAACGCCTAAGAATGTACCTGACTAGTAAGTATCTTAAAACCTATGGATTGCTATGTCTCCAAAAGAGAATCAAGCGTGTGTACAGGGGCATAAACGCAGCAGTGATAGTATTGGAGAGGTTCGGTGAGCAAATGAAGACCCTTTGAAGTCATATTGCATGGTACCCATTACACGGGTCTCAACTCTCCAGGTTTAAGGTATTCTTCCTTCAGCTAAAACATGCATGTGGAACCCAAGTATGATCAACCATGTGAACGGGAGACGTGTTCAAATATGTCTCAGTTTTCCTCCCCTGGTACTCGGGTGCAACATTCCAGACGCTTTACTAACACTCTCCCCACTTGAGGTGTCAGCGCCTTTAACCTCCTGTTTGGCCCAGTTTGCAATTTCTGCGGAAGATGAACAGGAATAGCGAGAACCAATGAGAGGCTAGCTGGAGGTGTCTGGACGGGCAAATTTAACTCTCATTTCCCACCAGGAAGAGGAAATAACCAAAGGCTCAGCGTGCCGTACCGGAACCAGATTAGGGCCTGAAGCCATCCTGCGGTGTTGCGGCCAGCTCAAAAGAAAGCGAGTAGAAGAAAGGAGCCCAGGGGCACTGTAATTCACAAACCTGCAGAGTTATAAATGACAGCTATCGTCCAAAAATAGACTGAAGTAAGGCTGCCAAGAGGACTTGAAAGCGGGGCAGAATTGCAGGAAACCGATTTCAGGAGGTAGACTGGAATTGCATTGAAAGCATAGGAAAAGAGGCAGAACGTCCACAATGATGCACTTGGACAAAAAGGGCGTATGCGTTTTTTCCTGAATATATTCAGGAAAAAACGCATACGCCCTTTTTGGCCAACCAAGCAAGCTTGCAAAGGAAATCTGCACTACAATGAAGTCTCACTTCCCCCCGGTCAAAAGGGCCATCTGAAAAAAGTGTAAAATCCAGAAAGGCAGGACAGGCCACGGAGAACTGGGAGCCTTGTTATGCTGATGGGCGGGATGTAAATTGCCAACAGACACTCCGGAGAAGTGTATGGTGTTTCCTGAAACATCTAAAAAACAAAGCAACAGAGCCTAGGGCACTGCCACTTATGGTCCTATAGCTTAGGGAAATTAAAATCAAAAAGACACAGCCACCCCAAAGTTTGGAACGGCTCTGTTTACAAGAACCTCGTTTACAGTACAAGTTCAACATCGCAGAAAGTGAAAAATGGATAAAGAAGTTGTGGTATTTACTTACAAAGCAATATCACTCAGCAATGAAATCTGTGTCATCAGGCCCTTAGCAGCACAATGAGTGGATTCAGGTACGATGATTCTAACTGAAATAAGTCACACAGAAAAAGAAACATCATAAGATATCAGTAATACACGGAATGTAAACTTGGCTACACAGGAACTGAATTACAGAACAGAACAGGGTCTCAAATTTAGAAAACCAACTTATGCTTGCTTAAGGGGAAAGGTGAGTTGGGGTGCTGCATAAAACCAGAGATTGAAATGAGCACAGATAAAGTTCCTTAAGCCAAATATGGAATAGACAAGAGCTACTCCTTGCTCAACGAAATGGACTCAACACCGCATATTAAACGCCTAAGAATGTACCTGACTAGTAAGTATCTTAAAACCTATGGATTGCTATGTCTCCGAAAGAGAATCAAGCATGTGTACAGGGGCATGAACGCAGCAGTGATAGGATTGGAGAGGTTCGGTGAGCAAATGAAGACCCTTTGAAGTCATATTGCATGGTACCCATTACACGGGTCTCAACTCTCCAGGTTTAAGGTATTCTTCCTTCAGCTGAAACATGCATGTGGAACCCAGAGTATGATCAACCATGTGAACGGGAGACGTGTTCATATATGTCTCAGTTTTCCTCCCCTGGTACTCGGGTGCAACATTCCAGACCCTTTACTAACACTCTCCCGACTTGGAGAGTCAGCGCCTTTAACCTCCTGTTTGGCCCAGTTTGCAATTTCTGCGGAAGATGAACAGCAATAGGGAGAACCAATGAGAGACTAGCTGGAGGTGTCTGGACGGGCAAATTTAACTCTCATTTCCCACCAGGAAGAGGAAATAACCAAAGGCTCAGCGTGCCGTGCCGGAACCATATTAGGGCCTGAAGCCATCCTGCGGTGTTGCGGCCAGCTCAAAAGAAAGCGAGTTGAAGAAAGGAGCTCAGGGTCTCTGTAATTCACAAACCTGCAGAGTTATAAATGACAGCTATCGTCCAAAAATACACTGAAGTAAGGCTGCCAAGAGGACTTGAAAGCGGGGCAGAATTGCAGGATACCGATTTCAGGAGGTAGACTGGAATTGCATTGAAAGCATAGGAAAAGAGGCAGAACGTCCACAATGATGCACTTTGCCAAAAGGGCGTATGCGTTTTTTCCTGAATATATTCAGGAAAAAACGCATACGCCCTTTTTGGCCAACCAAGCAAGCTTGCAAAGGAAATCTGCACTACAATGAAGTCTCACTTCCCCCCGGTCAAAAGGGCCATCTGAAAAAAGTGTAAAACCCAGAAAGGCAGGACAGGCCATGGAGAACTGGGAGCCTTGTTATGCTGATGGGCGGGATGTAAATTGCCAACAGACACTCGGGAGATGTGTATGGTGTTTCCTGAAACATCTAAAAAACAAAGCAACAGAGCCTAGGGCACTTCCACTTATGGTCCTATAGCTTAGGGAAATTAATATCAAAAAGACACAGCAACCCCAAAATTTGGGATGGCTCTTTTTACAGAAATCTCTTCTACGGCACAAGTTAAATATCCCAGCGAGCAAATAATGGATAAAGAAGTTGCGGTACTTATGTACAACAGAATACCACTCAGCAATGAAATCTATGTCACCAGGCCCGTACCAGCATAATGAGTGCATTGAGGCACGATGATTCTAAGTGAAATAAGTCACACAGAAAAAGAAACATCATAAGGTATCACTAATACACGGAATGTGAACTTGGCTACACATGAACTGAATTACAAAACAGAACAGGGTCTCAAGTTTAGAAAACCAACTTATGCCTGCTTAAGGGGGAAGGTGAGTTGGGGTGCTGCATAAAAGCAGAGTTTGAAATTAGCACAGATACCGTTCCATAAGCCAAATATGTAATAGACAAGAGCTACCCCTTGCTCAACGAAATGGATTCAACAATGAGGTATCACCTCACACCTGGTAGAATAGGCATCATTGAAAATCTACAAACAAAAAATGCTGGAAAGGGTGTGGAGAAAAGGAACCCTCTTCCACTATTGTTGGGAATATAAATTGATACAGTCATTATGGAGAACAATATGGAATTTCTTAAGAAACTAACAATAGAATTACCATATGATACAGCAATCCCAGTACTGGACATATACCCAGACAAAACCATAAATCAAAAAGAGTCATTCACCGCAATGTTCATTGCATCACTATTTACAATATCGAGGTAATGGAAGCAACCTAAATGCCCACAGACAGACGAATGCATAAAGCTGTGGTACATATATAAAATGGAATAATACTCAGCCATGAAAAGGAATGAAATTGGGTCATTTGTAGAGACGTCGATGGATCTAGAGACTGTCATACAGAGTGAAGTAAGTCAGAAAGAGAAAAACAAATCTTGTATATTCATGCATATATGTGGAACCTAGAAAAACTGTACAGATTAACCATTTTGCAAGGCATAAATAGAGCAACAGATGTAGACAACAAACGTATGGACAACAAGGGGGGAAAGCTGTTGGGGGGGTGGTGGTGGGAGGAGTTGAGAGACTGGGATTGGCATGTATACATTTATATGTATAAAATAGATAACCAATAAGAACCTGCTGTATAAAAATATAAAATAAAATTCAAAATTAAAAAGAAGTAAAATTTAAAAAATAAAACAGAAAAAACAATTATTCCCTGCACATACATGTATTTATATGAATAAATTATTTCCATCCTTATATCTGTAAATACAAAAAAGAGGAATAAAATCTACCTTGAACCAAAAACGAAAAAGAGAAAAAAAACACAGAACCCACCAGTTACACAGAGGAAAACCATATCAGGGCACTTGCTCCAGTTGTAAACAATTCTGAAGTTGGTCAGTGGTGGGGAATCGTCTCCCATTCAGCCAGCAGCCCCCACGCAACAAGCGTCCTCATTGCAAAGCTGGGGCACCGTGCCGAGGCATCTGTGAGTAAACGTGAGCTGAGCCCCAGGCCAGTTGCTGCTGAACTATTCCCACCCGTCCCAGGTAAAACACCTGAATATATACAAGGACTTGAAAGCCTAGAGGAAGGGCCATAGAGCCACACGAGTGACAGCATGCCGGCCGACTTGGTGCCTGCAGGCCAGCCAGGATGGTCCTGGCCCTGGGTGCTCTTCTGGAAGATTTCCATTTCCCTGCCTGAGATACCCGTCCTGTCCCTGCCCCCACTGCTTTTTTCCTTCCTCACCTCTGCCCAGGGAGAAATTCCAGCAGCAGGTATGGGTGACACATCCTCTTCTTTAGCAGGTGGCAGCCTGGCAACTGCTGCAGAAAGTCCAGCAGAGCCCCACTCACACTGGGCCACCCACAAAGCCGTGGCCTCTCACTCCCTCCCACCAGCCCAGCCCCGAGACTGCTGACAGGGCAGAGAAAATGGCGTCAGGCACGGCTGCAGGGGCTCTTGCTGCCTGGAGTGGTATTTATATTGATCTCAACCCAGGCACACCTGGGGAGGGCTGGCCGGCACGGTAAGGCTGCCCAGGTCAGCCAATCATCACCCCTCAGGGGCTCACAGTTGCAGAAAATGGAACTTGCTGAACCGGCCAGGTCCAAGGAACAGGTGTGGGCTCCTGAGAGTCAGGATAGACAAGGGGCTGCAGCTTTGGCTTGTTTTCTAATCATTTTATCTGGCCCATGAGTGGGAGACAACTTCAAGAAAACCCTCTCCTAATGAGAGGAACCCAGGAGTCAGGCAGAGGAGGGGTGGGTGGTGGTTGGAGACAGAGGCCTGGTGCCCCGGGTGCAGTGGAAGTCTCTGGAAGACCAGGTGGAGGGAGGCCTCACGGAGTGATGCCCAGGGTCACAGACTTGTCGCAGCTGCTGTTTGTTAGTTCAAGTCCTGCTCTGAGGTGCTCTGTGTCAGCTCTGAGCGACAGGTGAGCTGGGGGTGCTCTGCAATGAGGGCTATGTGCACGGTTCCTGTGTGCCCAGCCCTGCCACGGTACCTGCAAGGGTAGCTCTGTATCCTGGGAGGGGCCTGACCACGAGAGCCCCGTGGGCTGGGGTGGGGGTGGGGTACCTGCCCAGGTGAGCTCCATATTCTGGGATTGGTCTGACCACGAGAGCCCCATGGGCTGCTGGGGACCTGGTAAAGGATGTCAGGACAGTCAGTGAAGCCACCGAGGATATACCTCCAGTTGCTCCTAATTCCTACACCCTGCTGGTCATTCTACCAACCACCAGGACATGGTATTCTGTATTAGTCTTCAATGATGCCTTCTTTTGTATTCCATTAGTCCCAGAGTCACAAGAAATTTTGGCTTGTGAGTGGCAGGACTCAACATACAACTAAAACAATACTTCCGGGCCGTCTGGCCCCAAGGGTGCAAAAATTCCCACACCATGTTTGGGGAAAGCTTAGCTAAAGACCTAAAAGTTCTACCTCTGGAAAAGGAAACCCTCCTTCAATATGCAGACGACATTCTGATCACCAGCCCTACTAAGGAGGCCTCTGAACTACCAAGCCAATAAAGGATAGAAGTTGTCCAAGAAAAAGCTCAAATATCACAGACTGCGGTGACCTGCCTGGGCTTCATTCTCACAGAAGGTCAGAGAAGCCCATCCCAGGAAAGGGAAGAAACCATTTTCAGCCTTACCCCTTTCTAAAACTAGAAGACAGCTTAGGGGTTCCTGGGGAGGCCAGGGTTTGCTGCTTCTGGATCCCTAACTACAGTCTACTAGCTGGGCCTCTATATGAAACACTGAAAGGAAAAGATGATGATCCTTTTGAATAGAATCCAGAAGTGGCCTTTCAAGAATGGAAAGAGCAGTCAATTCAGACCCTTGCCCTGGAACTCCCTAATTTAGCTAAACCCTTTGATCTTTACAATCCCGGTGAAAGGTGAATCGCCATTGGAGAATTAGTGCAAAAACTGGGACCACTTGAAATGGAACAATGCAAGAATGCCATCCAGGTAGGATAAACTACGGTCACTAAGGGGCTTGGCCCACTGCCACATCTGGCCAAGATACTGGCGGTATCTAAAAACCTGGAAATCAGCAGCCCAAAAGGCCACCTCCCTCCTAAGGGAAAAGGACCCCACGTGGTGATCCTAACCACCAACCATGCCCTGAAGTTGCAGGGTTCGCTCCGTGGGCACACCGACCTCGAGTGAGGAGGCCCTCCAACTCCAACATCCAGAGAGATAACCGGGGGCAACAGGGCACCATGACGACTCGTGTGAACATCACTTGACCTGGAGTTTCTCTCATAAAACAACAAGAGTGTGTCCCAAAAGAGTAGACTACTGCTTGCAGGACTTACTGCACCCAGAGGGGAGCTAATAATCTTGGCGGGGGAACAGTATACCACACTGTCACCATAGAAAAGCCTACAGACACCGTGATGATGGTGGCCAATAAGACCGGCTGGACTCCTGTTTACTTCAAAAGGCTGTTGACTCAGTAGCCATCATGGTCCTTGGTCACCACTGACCCTGGACTGTCTGGGAGTTGAGCGGGCAGGGCTCTGACACCTGGTGCTGTTTGTACGTTAATTCAGGGGCCTAACTGAAGAAAGCGCAGACTACTGGTCAGAGCATCTAGGCTGGCAGAGACGGTCAGCCTAAGGTGGCCGAACAAATGTGGGGCGGGGTGAAACCGGCCCCCACAGCGTCTCTGCACATCTCTTTCCTGGACCCTTAAAGGTCATTAGAATCTATAACACTTCCAATGCTGGTGCTCAGGTGGACGAGCAGGGAGGCAGGGGTCCTGGGGACAATCAACGTCACCGGGAGGCTGCTGGGGAGAAGCTCTGACCCTCGCCCCAGGGTATGAGGGCTCCCAACTCAGCACTCAGCAGTTACAGAAGAAGGGTCTGCACCCTCAGCACTCCAAGAATGAGGAACGGGACAAAAGGCAGAGGAGGGGTTTGTCCCCAGCAAAGCCCATTAAAAATCCCTGGGAGATAAAAATAGAATCTGGGCAATAAAGTCAAGTCTAACCTTTTTTATCCTTTGTGCTTTGTCTAATTTCACGTGCTCCTAGGGTCCCGCATGCAGAGGTTCCACACCCGGCACTTCAGACCAGATTTTCTAGTGCAGAATGGCTGGGTCGACACCTCAGCTCCTGGGGCCCAGTGCAGACTCCACGATATAGAGCCTGAGCTACAGCCAACCCAGCCCTCGAGAGCTCCGCCGCCTCCCTCCCTCCCACTGACTCTGACAGGATCTCTACACAGCAGCCCAGCCCACAGCCCACGGGGTAGTGCATGCTCTCACCTCTCCATTCTCTGATCAAAATATAAAGTTTCCTTTGCTTGTGAACCAAACTCAGTCTCGATCTCTTGGCCCCAATGACACTGGGCAGGGGGACACTTGTTGGGGTCCACTCTGGAGGATCAATAACAGAAATTGAGACTACTGTAACCTCAATGAACAGATGTGTGAGCCAAACTGTAGTTAACATAGAACAGTGTATAAGGCTCGGGTAAAATAAGATGTTTTTAACACTTCCATTTGATATTTCCATCACTTTTTATAAGCAAGTTCAGTGAAAAGGTTTGTCTTATTTGTCAGGTCAATATTAGAGAAACGAAGTGATTTCTTTCCAAGGATGTACAGCTAATAATCTTGGTTAAACCTTCAATCTTGTTTTAAATGCTTTTCCATTGAAAATGATACCTCTCTTTCAGCTCCCCCATTTCTGAGAAGTATAAAATCTTATAATTTACTATTACCAAAGGGGAAAGGTGGGAGGAGGGATAAATTAACAGTTTGGAATGAACACATACACACTGCTATGTATAAAATAGATCATCAACAAGGAACTACTGTATAGCACAGGGAACTACACTCAACATTTTGCAATAACCTATAAGGGGAAATAATCTGAAAAAGAATAGATATTTTTATTGACATCATCTATCAATGACAGTTAAAGTGTAGCCTAAGGGAAGCTGGTGGTGAGTGCTTCTGACCCTGAAGACTTCAATCATCTAAAGTTTGGACTCTGCCTACTCCCCAAGGCCCTTAATGAACATATGTGTAGCCGTAGCTTAAAAACTTCCCCAGTTTGGGTTTTGGAGAGACACTGATTTTGAAAAAGCCCTGGTGTTCTCCTTACATGAATGGGACTCTTCCTACTGCTAAAACATGTCTGTCACACCCAGAGGATGGTATACCGTCTGATCGGGAAGAGTTTGGAAAAGGCATCTCATCTCCTCATCTCCTGGTGCTCGGGTTCACCCCTCCAGCGTCTTTACTAACAGTCTCCCCACTTGGAGATGTCAGCACTGTCAACATCCTGTTGCGTACAGTTTGGAATTTGTCCAGAGGATGAAGCGGAAGGATGAGGAACAATGAGAGACAAGTCCTAGGTGTTCAGACAGGCACATGTCACTCTAATTTCCAATCAGGAAGACGAATTGACCAAAGGCTAGGGTTGCCCATGGAAACAGTATAGGGCTTGAGGAAATCCCGCTGCTTTGTGGCCAGTTCCCATAAACACGAGTTGAACAATGGAACTCAGGGGCAGTAAAATTCACAAAACTGCAGAGTTGAAAATATCCATCACTGAAAAATGTCTTGAGGAAAGTCAGAGAAAAGGACTTGTAAGCAAGGGAGAATGGCAGGAAAGGGATTTGAGGAGGTAGAAAGGACTCGCCATTAAGCACAAGAAAAGGAGCTGAACATTGCCAACATTGCAGTTGGCCAAAAAGGGTGTATGCGTTCTTTTCTGTATATATTCAAGAAAAGGGCATACACTTTTTTAGCCAACCAAACAGGTGGGCACTGGAAGTCAATACTACAAAAGATATCACTTCGCATCAGTCAGAAGAGCCATCCTCATAAAGCATAAACAACAGAAACGCAGGACAGGGCAACGAGAAGAGGGAGCCCTGTGAGACTTATAGTGGAAATGTATATTGCCAACGGCCATTCTGGAGAAGTGTATTGTGTTTACTAAAGCATCTAAAAAATGAGCTACAGAGCATAGGGCACTTGCACTCATGGGCGTATATCTTGGGAAAAACAAAAATCGAGAGGACACAGGCACCCCAATGTTTACCCCCTCTCTGTTTAAAAGATCCTCGACTAGGATATAACTTAAATGTCTCTGGAGGGAAAAAATGGATAGAGATGTGGTACTTAGGTAGAGTGGAATATTATTCAGCCTGGAAATCAATGAAATATGGCCAGTTGTAACAACTCCGGAGGAGTTACGTATGATCATTCTAAGTGACAGAATTCAAAAAGAAAAAGACACATATCATAAGATATCACTTAAAGGTGGAATCCAAAATGGCTACACATGAAATAAATTACAAAACAAAAACATAGTCAAATATGTAGAAAACACGCATAAGGCTGCTAAACGGGAAAGGTGGGGAGGGGTGAGGCATCATCCAGGAGGTTGAAATTAGCAAAGATACCATTCCAAATACCAAACTGATAATCAACAAGGCCTACACGGTAGCTAAAAGAACTGCACTCAGCACACTCAAGTCACCGGAAAAGAATATATACGACTGGTAAGAATCTGAAAAAGAATTTATTGATGTCTCTCTGTACGTGAATCAAGTGGATGTACAGCAGCAAGAAACAGAGCTTTGAAAATCAGCTGTAACCAATATAGTAATAAATTGAAAAAAATAAACGACAGAGAGACAGAGAAAACCTCTTACAACTTTTCCTCAGGGACGGTGATGCAACATGGATTGAACACATCTAGACCCACAGCAGGATGAGACATAAGGCTGGAAACTGTTTGCGCTAAGAGAAATGTGAGGTTGGGTGAGGAAATGCACACCCTTTAAAGTAATACTACCTGGTACCCATTCAATGGGTCCCAAATCTGCAGGTTCAAGGGATCTTCCTACAGCTAAAACATGCATGGAAAACCCAGAGGACTGTACACCATGTGATCGGGAGATGTGTCTAAAATGCACCTCATTTATCCTCTCCTGGTGCTCCTGTTCACCATTCCAGCCACGCTACTTAGAATCTCCCCACTTGGAGAATCAGCACATTTAAACTTCTGTTTCACACATTTTGCAAATTGTGAGGAGGATGAACGGGAAGAGGGGGAACCAATGAGAGAAGAGTTGTAGGGGTTTGGACGGGCACATATCACTCTAATTTCCCATTAAGAGTAAGAATTAAAGGAAGGCTCAGCCTGCCTCGCCGGAGCCAAAATAGGGCCTGAAGCAATCCTGCGGGTTTGAGGCCAGCTCACAAAAGAGCAACTTAAACAATGGAGCTCAGGGTCACTGCAATTCACAAACCTGCAGAGTTATAAATGAAAACTAACGTCCAAAAATATGTTGAGGTAAGGCAAAGAAGAGGATCTGAATGCAAGACAGAATTGCAAGAAACAGATTTCAAGAGATAGATTGGACTCGTCTTTAACGCACATGAAAAGCGGCAGAATTTCGACAATGATGCAGTTGGCCCAAAAGGGCGTATGCGTTTTTTCCTGATTATATCCAGGAAAAAACGCATACGCACTTTATGGGCAACGAAGCAAGCAAGCAATGCAAATGTGCACAACAAAGAAGTCTCACTTCCCACCGGTCAAAAGGGCCATCCTAAAAAATTGTAAAAACCAGAAATGCAGGACAGGCCATGGAGAACAGGGAGCCTTTATACGCTGATGGGCAGTGTGTGAACTGCCGAGAGCCACTCTGGAGAAGTGTATGGTGGTTCCTAAATCATCTAAAAAACAGAGCTACAGAGCATAGGACACTTCCAATCATGGGAGTATATCTAGGGAAGTCTAAAAATCAACAAGACACAAGCACACCACAGTTTAGGGCTACTCTGTTTACAAGAACCTCAACTTCAGTACACCTTAAATATCCCAGGAAAGAGAACAATGGATAAAGAAGATGTGGTACTTATGTACAATGGAATATCTCTTCACCATGAAATCAATGTAATAAGGCTAGTAGAAGGATAAAGAGTGGATTTAGGTCCGATAATACTACTTGAAATAAGTCAAACAGAAAAAGAAACATATCATAAGATATCACTTATAGAGGGAGGGTAAATATGGCTGCACAAGAAATGAATTACAGAACAGAACAGTGTCTCACATTTAGAAAACACACTTATGTCAGCTTAAGGGGAAAGGAGAGGTGGGGTGATGCATAAAACCAGAGTTTGAAATTAGCACAGATACCGTTCAATAAACCAAATAGGTATTAGACAAGATCTACACCTTGCTCAATGAACAGGCCTCAACACACCCTATACACCGCAGAGAAATATATCTGAGGAATAAGAATCTTAAAACCCATGTATTGATATATCTCCATAAGGGAATCAAGTGTGTGCAGAGCGGCACAAACACAGCAGTGAAAAGGAGCTAAACCCCATTATAGAAATAAATTTTAAAAACAAAACGCTGAAACAATGAAAGAGAGAAAAATTCTTACAAAATTCGCTCAGGGGCTGTGATGCAACCTGGATTGACCACATATAAACCCACAGCTGGATAAGACATAAGGCTGGACACTTGGGGCTGACAGGATTGGTGAGCTTTGGTGAGCAACTGCCGAAAGTTTAATGCAATACTTCATGCTACTCAGTCCAAGGGTCCCAACACTCCAGGTTGAAGGGAATCTTCCTACAGCTAAACCATGCTTGGGAAACCCAGCGACTGGTATACCATATGATCGGGAAAGGTTTCTAAAACGCACCTCATTTTTCCTCTCCTGGGGCTCCGGATCGACATTCCAGCCGCTTTACTAACAACATCCCCACATGGAGTCAATGCCTTTAAGTTCTGGTATCGCACAGTCTGCACTTAGTGCAGAGGATGAATGGGAATAGGGGGAACCAGTGAGAAACTAGCTGTAGCGGTTTCAATGGGCACATGTCACTCTAATATCACATCAGTAAGAAGAATTAACCAAAGGCACAGCAGGTGCCCCAGAAGAAAAATAGGGCTTCAAGGAATCCTGTGGTTATGGGGCAATACCACAAAAATAAGAGCTAAAAAATGGAGCTAAGGGCCACTGCAATTCAAAAACCTGCAGAGTTATAAAGGCCAACTATTTTTAAAAAATATATTGAGGTAAGGCTATGAAGAGGCATTGAAAGCAAGGCAGAATTGCAGGAAACTGATTTCAGGAGGTAGACTGGAATTGCATTGAAAGCATATGAAGAGAGTCAGAAACTCGACAATGATGCACTTGGCCAAAAAGGGCGTATGCGTTTTTTCCTGAATATATTCAGGAAAAAACGCATACGCACTTTTTGGCCAACCAAGCAAGCTTGCAAAGGAAATCTGCACTACAATGAAGTCTCATTTCCACCTGGTCAAAAGGGCCATCAGAAAAAAGTGTAAAATCCATAAAGGCACGACAGGCCATGGAGAACTGGGAGCCTTCTTATGCTGATGGGCGGGATGTAAATTGCCAACAGCCACTCTGGAGAAGTGTATGGTGTTTCCTGAAACATCTAAAAAACAAAGCAACAGAACCTAGGGCACTTCCACTTATGGTCCTATAGCTTAGGGAAATTAAAATCAAAAAGACACAGCCACCCCAAAGTTTGGGACGGCTCTGTTTACAAGAACCTCGTTTACAGTACAAGTTCAATATCGCAGAAAGTGAAAAATGGATAAAGAACTTGTGGTACTTACGTACAATGCAATATCACTCAGCAATGAAATCTATGTCATCAGGCCCGTAACAGCATAATGAGTGGATTCAGGTATGATGATTCGAACTGAAATAAGTCACACAGAAAAGAAACATCATAAGGTATCACTAATACACAGAATGTGAACTTGGCTACACATGAACTGAATTACAAAACAGAACAGTGTCTCAAGTTTAGAAAACCAACTTATGCTTGCTTAAGGGGGAAGGTGAGTTGGGGTGCTGCATAAAACCAGAGATTGAAATGAGCACAGATAAAGTTCCTTAAGCCAAATATGGAATAGACAAGAGCTACTCCTTGCTCAACGAAATGGACTCAACACCCCATATTAAACGCCTAAGAATGTACCTGACTAGTAAGTATCTTAAAACCTATGGATTGCTATGTCTCCAAAAGAGAATCAAGCGTGTGTACAGGGGCATAACCGCAGCAGTGATAGTATTGGAGAGGTTCGGTGAGCAAATGAAGACCCTTTGAAGTCATATTGCATGGTACCCATTACACGGGTCTCAACTCTCCAGGTTTAAGGTATTCTTCCTTCAGCTAAAACATGCATGTGGAACCCAGAGTATGATCAACCGTGTGAATGGGAGACGTGTTCAAATATGTCTCAGTTTTCCTCCCCTGGTACTCGGGTGCAACATTCCAGACGCTTTACTAACACTCTCCCCACTTGGAGAGTCAGCACCTTTAACCTCCTGTTTGGCCCCGTTTGCAATTTCTGCGGAAGATGAACAGGAATAGGGAGAACCAATGAGAGACTAGCTGGAGGTGTCTGGACGGGCAAATTTAACTCTCATTTCCCACCAGAAAGAGGAAATAACCAAAGGCTCAGCATGCCGTGCCGGAACCAGATTAGGGCCTGAAGCCATCCAGCGGTGTTGCAGCCAGCTCACAAGAAAACGAGTTGAAGAAAGGAGCTCAGGGGCACTGTAACTCACAAACCTGCAGAGTTATAAATGACAGCTATCGTCCAAAAATAGACTGAAGTAAGGCTGCCAAGAGGACTTGAAAGCGGGGCAGAATTGCAGGAAACCGATTTCAGGAGGTAGACTGGAATTGCATTGAAACCATAGGAAAAGAGGCAGAACGTCCACAATGATGCACTTGGCCAAAAAGGGCGTATGCGTTTTTTCCTGAATATATTCAGGAAAAAACGCATACGCCCTATTTGGCCAACCAAGCAAGCTTGCAAAGGAAATCTGCACTACAATGAAGTCTCACTTCCCCCCGGTCAAAGGGCCATCTGAAAAAAGTGTAAAATCCAGAAAGGAAGGACAGGCCATAGAGAACTGGGAGCCTTGTTATGCTGATGGGCGGGATGTAAATTGCCAACAGACACTTGGGAGAAGTGTATGGTGTTTCCTGAAACATCGAAAAAACAAAGCAACAGAGCCTAGGGCACTTCCACTTATGGTCCTATAGCTTAGGGAAATTAAAATCAAAAAGACACAGCCACCCCAAAGTTTGTGACGGCTCTGTTTACAAGAACCTCGTTTACAGTACAAGTTCAACATCGCAGAAAGTGAAAAATGGATAAAGAAGTTGTGGTATTTACTTACAAAGCAATATCACTCAGCAATGAAATCTATGTCATGAGGCCCTTAGCAGCACAATGAGTGGATTCAGGTATGATGATTCTAACTGAAATAAGTCACACAGAAAAAGAAACATCATAAGATATCAGTAATACACGGAATGTAAACTTGGCTACACAGGAACTGAATTACAGAACAGAACAGGGTCTCAAATTTAGAAAACCAACTTATGCTTGCTTAAGGGGAAAGGTGAGTTGGGGTGCTGCATAAAACCAGAGATTGAAATGAGCACAGATAAAGTTCCTTAAGCCAAATATGGAATAGACAAGAGCTACTCCTTGCTCAACGAAATGGACTCAACACCGCATATTAAACGCCTAAGAATGTACCTGACTTGTAAGTATCTTAAAACCTATGGATTGCTATGTCTCCGAAAGAGAATCAAGCATGTGTACAGGGGCATAAACGCAGCAGTGATAGGACTGGAGAGGTTCGTGAGCAAATGAAGACCCTTTGAAGTCATATTGCATGGTACCCATTCCACGGGTTTCAACTACCCAGGTTTAAGGTATTCTTCCTTCAGCTAAAACATGCATGTGGAACCTAGAGTATGATCAACCATGTGATCGGGAGACGTGTTCAAATATGTCTCAGTTTTCGTACCCTGGTACTCGGGTGCAACATTCCAGACGCTTTACTAACACTCTCCCGACTTGGAGAGTCAGCGCCTTTAACCTCCTGTTTGGCCCAGTTTGCAATTTCTGCGGAAGATGAACAGGAATAGCGAGAACCAATGAGAGACTAGCTGGAGGTGTCTGGACGGGCAAATTTAACTCTCATTTCCCACCAGGAAGAGGAAATAACCAAAGGCTCAGCGTGCCGTGCCGGAACCAGATAAGGGACTGAAGCCATCCTGCGGTGTTGCGGCCAGCTCACAAGAAAGCGAGTTGAAGAAAGGAGCTCAGGGGCACTGTAATTCACAAACCTGCAGAGTTATAAATGACAGCTATCGTCCAAAAATAGACTGAAGTAAGGCTGCCAAGAGGACTTAAAAGCGGGGCAGCATTGCAGGAAACCGATTTCAGGAGGTAGACTGGAATTGCATTGAAAGCATAGGAAAAGAGGCAGAACGTCCACAATGATGCACCTGACCAAAAAGGCCGTATGCGTTTTTTCCTGAATATATTCAGGAAAAACGCATACGCCCTTTTTGGCCAACCAAGCAAGCTTGCAAAGGAAATCTGCACTACAGTGAAGTCTCACTTCCCCCCGGTCAAAAGGGCCATCTGAAAAAAGTGTAAACTCCAGAAAGGCAGGACAGGCCATGGAGAACTGGGAGCCTTGTTATGCTGATGGGCGGGATGTAAATTGCCAACAACCACTCAGGAGAAGTGTATGGTGTTTCCTGAAACATCTAAAAAACAAAGCAACAGAGCCTAGGGCACTTCCACTTATGGTCCTATAGCTTAGGGAAATTAAAATCAAAAAGACACAGCCACCCCAAAGTTTGGAAAGGCTCTGTTTACAAGAACCTCGTTTACAGTACAAGTTCAACATCGCAGATAGTGAAAAATGGATAAAGAAGTTGTGGTATTTACTTACAAAGCAATATCACTCAGCAATGAAATCTGTGTCATCAGGCCCTTAGCAGCACAATGAGTGGATTCAGGTATGATGATTCTAACTGAAATAAGTCACACAGAAAAAGAAACATCATAAGATATCAGTAATACACGGAATGTAAACTTGGCTACACAGGAACTGAATTACAGAACAGAACAGGGTCTCAAATTTAGAAAACCAACTTATTCTTGCTTAAGGGTAAAGGAGAGTTGGGGTGCTGCATAAAACCAGAGATTGAAATGAGCACAGATAAAGTTCCTTAAGCCAAATATGGAATAGACAAGAGCTACTCCTTGCTCAACGAAATGGACTCAACACCCCATATTAAACGCCTAAGAATGTACCTGACTAGTAAGTATCTTAAAACCTATGGATTGCTATGTCTCCGAAAGAGAATCAAGCATGTGTACAGGGGCATTAACGCAGCAGTGATAGGATTGGAGAGGTTCGGTGAGCAAATGAAGACCCTTTGAAGTCATATTGCATGGTACCCATTCCACGGGTTTCAACTACCCAGGTTTAAGGTATTCTTCCTTCAGCTAAAACATGCATGTGGAACCTAGAGTATGATCAACCATGTGATCGGGAGACGTGTTCAACTATGTCTCAGTTTTCGTACCCTGGTACTCGGGTGCAACATTCCAGACACTTTACTAACACTCTCCCGACTTGGAGAGTCAGTCCCTTTAACCTCCTGTTTGGCCCAGTTTGCAATTTCTGCGGAAGATGAACAGGAATAGCGAGAACCAATGAGAGGCTAGCTGGAGGTGTCTGAACGGGCAAATTTAACTCTCATTTTCCACCAGGAAGAGGAATTAACCAAAGGCTCAGCGTGCCGTGCCGGAACCAGATTAGGGCCTGAAGCCATCCTGCGGTGTTGCGGCCAGGTCACAAGAAAGCGAGTTGAAGAAAGGAGCTCAGGGGCACTGTAATTCACAAACCTGCAGAGTTATAAATGACAGTTATCGTCCAAAAATAGACTGAAGTAAGGCTGCCAAGAGGACTTGAAAGCGGGGCAGAATTGCAGGAAACCGATTTCAGGAGGTAGACTGGAATTGCATTGAAAGCATAGGAAAAGAGGCAGAACGTCCACAATGATGCACTTGGCCAAAAAGGGCGTATGCGTTTTTTCCTGAATATATTCAGGAAAAAACGCATACGCCCTTTTTGGCCAAGCAAGCAAGCTTGCAAAGGAAATCTGCACTACAATGAAGTCTCACTTCTCCCCGGTCAAAAGGGCCATCTGAAAAAAGTGTAAAATCCAGAAAGGCAGGACAGGCAATGGAGAACTGGGAGCCTTGTTATGCTGATGGGCGGGATGTAAATTGCCAACAACCACTCGGGAGAAGTGTATGGTGTTTCCTGAAACATCTAAAAAACAAAGCAACAGAACCTAGGGCACTTCCACTTATGGTCCTATAGCTTAGGGAAATTAAAATCAAAAAGACACAGCCACCCCAAAGTTTGGAACGGCTCTGTTTACAAGAACCTCGTTTACAGTACAAGTTCAACATCGCAGAAAGTGAAAAATGGATAAAGAAGTTGTGGTATTTACTTACAAAGCAATATCACTCAGCAATGAAATCTGTGTCATCAGGCCCTTAGCAGCACAATGAGTGGATTCAGGTATGATGATTCTAACTGAAATAAGTCACACAGAAAAAGAAACATCATAAGATATCAGTAATACACGGAATGTAAACTTGGCTACACAGGAACTGAATTACAGAACAGAACAGGGTCTCAAATTTAGAAAACCAACTTATGCTTGCTTAAGGGTAAAGGTGAGTTGGGGTGCTGCATAAAACCAGAGATTGAAATGAGCACAGATAAAGTTCCTTAAGTCAAATATGGAATAGACAAGAGCTACTCCTTGCTCAACGAAATGGACTCAACACCGCATATTAAACGCCTAAGAATGTACCTGACTAGTAAGTATCTTAAAACCTATGGATTGCTATGTCTCCGAAAGAGAATCAAGCATGTGTACAGGGGCATTAACGCAGCAGTGATAGGATTGGAGAGGTTCGGTGAGCAAATGAAGACCCTTTGAAGTCATATTGCATGGTACCCATTCCACGGGTTTCAACTACCCAGGTTTAAGGTATTCTTCCTTCAGCTAAAACATGCATGTGGAACCTAGAGTATGATCAACCATGTGATCGGGAGACGTGTTCAACTATGTCTCAGTTTTCGTACCCTGGTACTCGGGTGCAACATTCCAGACACTTTACTAACACTCTCCCGACTTGGAGAGTCAGTCCCTTTAACCTCCTGTTTGGCCCAGTTTGCAATTTCTGCGGAAGATGAACAGGAATAGCGAGAACCAATGAGAGGCTAGCTGGAGGTGTCTGAACGGGCAAATTTAACTCTCATTTTCCACCAGGAAGAGGAATTAACCAAAGGCTCAGCGTGCCGTGCCGGAACCAGATTAGGGCCTGAAGCCATCCTGCGGTGTTGCGGCCAGGTCACAAGAAAGCGAGTTGAAGAAAGGAGATAAGGGGCACTGTAATTCACAAACCTGCAGAGTTATAAATGACAGCTATCGTCCAAAAATATACTGAAGTAAGGCTGCCAAGAGGACTTGAAAGCGGGGCAGAATTGCAGGAAACCGATTTCAGGAGGTAGACTGGAATTGCATTGAAAGCATAGGAAAAGAGGCAGAACGTCCACAATGATGCACTTGGCCAAAAAGGGCGTATGCGTTTTTTCCTGAATATATTCAGGAAAAAACGCATACGCCCTTTTTGGCCAACCAAGCAAGCTTGCAAAGGAAATCTGCACTACAATGAAGTCTCACTTCTCCCCGGTCAAAAGGGCCATCTGAAAAAAGTGTAAAATCCAGAAAGGCAGGACAGGCAATGGAGAACTGTGAGCCTTGTTATGCTGATGGGCGGGATGTAAATTGCCAACAACCACTCGGGAGAAGTGTATGGTGTTTCCTGAAACATCTAAAAAACAAAGCAACAGAACCTAGGGCACTTCCACTTATGGTCCTATAGCTTAGGGAAATTAAAATCAAAAAGACACAGCCACCCCAAAGTTTGGAACGGCTCTGTTTACAAGAACCTCGTTTACAGTACAAGTTCAACATCGCAGAAAGTGAAAAATGGATAAAGAAGTTGTGGTATTTACTTACAAAGCAATATCACTCAGCAATGAAATCTGTGTCATCAGGCCCTTAGCAGCACAATGAGTGGATTCAGGTATGATGATTCTAACTGAAGTAAGTCACACAGAAAAAGAAACATCATAAGATATCAGTAATACACGGAATGTAAACTTGGCTACACAGGAACTGAATTACAGAACAGAACAGGGTCTCAAATTTAGAAAACCAACTTATGCTTGCTTAAGGGTAAAGGTGAGTTAGGGTGCTGCATAAAACCAGAGATTGAAATGAGCACAGATAAAGTTCCTTAAGTCAAATATGGAATAGACAAGAGCTACTCCTTGCTCAACGAAATGGACTCAACACCGCATATTAAACGCCTAAGGATGTAACTGACTAGTAAGTATCGTAAAACCTATGGATTGCTATGTCTCCGAAAGAGAATCAAGCATGTGTAAAGAGGCATAAACGCAGCAGTGATAGGATTGGAGAGGTTCGGTGAGCAAATGAAGACCCTTTGAAGTCATATTGCATGGTACCCATTCCACGGGTTTCAACTACCCAGGTTTTAGGTATTCTTCCTTCAGCTAAAACATGCATGTGGAACCCAAGTATGATCAACCATGTGAACGGGAGACGTGTTCAAATATGTCTCAGTTTTCCTCCCCTGGTACTCGGGTGCAACATTCCAGACGCTTTACTAACACTCTCCCCACTTGGAGAGTCAGCGCCTTTAACCTCCTGTTTGGCCCAGTTTGCAATTTCTGCGGAAGATGAACAGGAATAGCGAGAACCAATGAGAGGCTAGCTGGAGGTGTCTGGACGGGCAAATTTAACTATCATTTCCCACCAGGAAGAGGAAATAACCAAAGGCTCAGCGTGCCGTACCGGAACCAGATTAGGGCCTGAAGCCACCCTGCGGTGTTGCGGCCAGCTCAAAAGAAAGCGAGTTGAAGAAAGGAGCTCAGGGGCACTGTAATTCACAAACCTGCAGAGTTATAAATGACAGCTATCGTCCAAAAATAGACTGAAGTAAGGCTGCCAAGAGGACTTGAAAGCGGGGCAGAATTGCAGGAAACCGATTTCAGGAGGTAGACTGGAATTGCATTGAAAGCATAGGAAAAGAGGCAGAACGTCCACAATGATGCACTTGGACAAAAAGGGCGTATGCGTTTTTTCCTGAATATATTCAGGAAAAAACGCATACGCCCTTTTTGGCCAACCAAGCAAGTTTGCAAAGAAAATCTGCACTACAATGAAGTCTCACTTCCCCCCGGTCAAAAGGGCCATCTGAAAAAAGTGTAAAATCCAGAAAGGCAAGACAGGCCATGGAGAACTGGGAGCCTTGTTATGCTGATGGGCAGGATGTAAATTGCCAACAACCACTCCGGAGAAGTGTATGGTGTTTCCTGAAACATGTAAAAAACAAAGCAACAGAACCTAGGGCACTTCCACTTATGGTCCTATAGCTTAGGGAAATTAAAATCAAAAAGACACAGCCATCCCAAAGTTTGGAACGGCTCTGTTTACAAGAACCTCGTTTACAGTACAAGTTCAACATCGCAGAAAGTGAAAAATGGATAAAGAACTTGTGGAATTTACTTACAAAGCAATATCACTCAGCAATGAAATCTGTGTCATCAGGCCCTTAGCAGCACAATGAGTGGATTCAGGTATGATGATTCTAACTGAAATAAGTCACACAGAAAAAGAAACATCATAAGATATCACTAATACACGGAATGTAAACTTGGCTACACAGGAACTGAATTACAGAACAGAACAGGGTCTCAAATTTAGAAAACCAACTTATGCTTGCTTAAGGGGAAAGGTGAGTTGGGGTGCTGCATAAAACCAGAGATTGAAATGAGCACAGATAAAGTTCCTTAAGCCAAATATGGAATAGACAAGAGCTACTCCTTGCTCAACGAAATGGACTCAACACCGCATATTAAACGCCTAAGAATGTACCTGACTAGTAAGTATCTTAAAACCTATGGATTGCTATGTCTCCAAAAGAGAATCAAGCATGTGTACAGGGGCATAAACGCAGCAGTGATAGGGTTGGGGAGGTTCGGTGAGCAAATGAAGACCCTTTGAAGTCATATTGCATGGTACCCATTCCACGGGTTTCAACTACCCAGGTTTTAGGTATTCTTCCTTCAGCTAAAACATGCATGTGGAACCCAAGTATGATCAACCATGTGAACGGGAGACGTGTTCAAATATGTCTCAGTTTTCCTCCCCTGGTACTCGGGTGCAACATTCCAGACGCTTTACTAACACTCTCCCCACTTGGAGAGTCAGTCCCTTTAACCTCCTGTTTGGCCCAGTTTGCAATTTCTGCGGAAGATGAACAGGAATAGCGAGAACCAATGAGAGGCTAGCTGGAGGTGTCTGGACGGGCAAATTTAACTCTCATTTCCCACCAGGAAGAGGAATTAACCAAAGTCTCAGTGTGCCGTGCCGGAACCAGATTAGGGCCTGAAGCCATCCTGCGGTGTTGCGGCAAGGTCACAAGAAAGCGAGTTGAAGAAAGGAGCTCAGGGGCACTGTAATTCACAAACCTGCAGAGTTATAAATGACAGCTATCGTCCAAAAATAGACTGAAGTAAGGCTGCCAAGAGGACTTGAAAGCGGGGCAGAATTGCAGGAAACCGATTTCAGGAGGTAGACTGGAATTGCATTGAAAGCATAGGAAAAGAGGCAGAACGTCCACAATGATGCACTTGGCCAAAAAGGGCGTATGCGTTTTTTCCTGAATATATTCAGGAAAAAACGCATACGCCCTTTTTGGCCAACCAAGCAAGCTTGCAAAGGAAATCTGCACTACAATGAAGTCTCACTTCCCCCCGGTCAAAAGGGCCATCTGAAAAAAGTGTAAAATCCAGAAAGGCAGGACAGGCCATGGAGAACTGGGAGCCTTGTTATGCTGATGGGCGGGATGTAAATTGCCAACAACCACTGGGGAGAAGTGTATGGTGTTTCCTGAAACATCTAAAAAACAAAGCAACAGAACCTAGGGCACTTCCACTTATGGTCCTATAGCTTAGGGAAATTAAAATCAAAAAGACACAGCCACCCCAAAGTTTGGAACGGCTCTGTTTACAAGAACCTCGTTTACAGTACAAGTTCAACATCGCAGAAAGTGAAAAATGGATAAAGAAGTTGTGGTATTTACTTACAAAGCAATATCACTCAGCAATGAAATCTGTGTCATCAGGCCCTTAGCAGCACAATGAGTGGATTCAGGTATGATGATTCTAACTGAAATAAGTCACACAGAAAAAGAAACATCATAAGATATCAGTAATACACGGAATGTAAACTTGGCTACACAGGAACTGAATTACAGAACAGAACAGGGTCTCAAATTTAGAAAACCAACTTATGCTTGCTTAAGGGGAAAGGTGAGTTGGGGTGCTGCATAAAACCAGAGATTGAAATGAGCACAGATAAAGTTCCTTAAGCCAAATATGGAATAGACAAGAGCTACTCCTTGCTCAACGAAATGGACTCAACACCGCATATTAAACGCCTAAGAATGTACCTGACTAGTAAGTATCTTAAAACCTATGGATTGCTATGTCTCCGAAAGAGAATCAAGCATGTGTACAGGCGCATAAACGCAGCAGTGATAGGATTGGGGAGGTTTGGTGAGCAAATGAAGACCCTTTGAAGTCATATTGCATGGTACCCATTCCACGGGTTTCAACTACCCAGGTTTTAGGTATTCTTCCTTCAGCTAAAACATGCATGTGGAACCCAAGTATGATCAACCATGTGAACGGGAGACGTGTTCAAATATGTCTCAGTTTTCCTCCCCTGGTACTCGGGTGCAACATTCCAGACGCTTTACTAACACTCTCCCCACTTGGAGAGTCAGCGCCTTTAACCTCCTGTTTGGCCCAGTTTGCAATTTCTGTGGAAGATGAACAGGAATAGCGAGAACCAATGAGAGGCTAGCTGGAGGTGTCTGGACGGGCAAATTTAACTCTCATTTCCCACCAGGAAGAGGAAATAACCAAAGGCTCAGTGTGCCGTGCCGGAACCAGATTAGGGCCTGAAGCCATCCTGTGGTGTTGCGGCCAGGTCACAAGAAAGCGAGTTGAAGAAAGGAGCTCAGGGGCACTGTAATTCACAAACCTGCAGAGTTATAAATGACAGCTATCGTCCAAAAATAGACTGAAGTAAGGCTGCCAAGAGGACTTGAAAGCGGGGCAGAATTGCAGGAAACCGATTTCAGGAGGTACACTGGAATTGCATTGAAAGCATAGGAAAAGAGGCAGAACGTCCACAATGATGCACTTGGCCAAAAAGGGCGTATGCGTTTTTTCCTGAATATATTCAGGAAAAAACGCATACGCCCTTTTTGGCCAACCAAGCAAGCTTGCAAAGGAAATCTGCACTACAATGAAGTCTCACTTCCCCCCGGTCAAAAGGGCCATCTGAAAAAAGTGTAAAATCCAGAAAGGCAGGACAGGCCATGGAGAACTGGGAGCCTTGTTATGCTGATGGGCGGGATGTAAATTGCCAACAACCACTCGGGAGAAGTGTATGGTGTTTCCTGAAACATCTAAAAAACAAAGCAACAGAACCTAGGGCACTTCCACTTATGGTCCTATAGCTTAGGGAAATTAAAATCAAAAAGACACAGCCACCCCAAAGTTTGGAACGGCTCTGTTTACAAGAACCTCGTTTACAGTACAAGTTCAACATCACAGAAAGTGAAAAATGGATAAAGAAGTTGTGGTATTTACTTACAAAGCAATATCACTCAGCAATGAAATCTGTGTCATCAGGCCCTTAGCAGCACAATGAGTGGATTCAGGTATGATGATTCTAACTGAAATAAGTCACACAGAAAAAGAAACATCATAAGATATCAGTAATACACGGAATGTAAACTTGGCTACACAGGAACTGAATTACAGAACAGAACAGGGTCTCAAATTTAGAAAACCAACTTATGCTTGCTTAAGGGGAAAGGTGAGTTGGGGTGCTGCATAAAACCAGAGATTGAAATGAGCACAGATAAAGTTCCTTAAGCCAAATATGGAATAGACAAGAGCTACTCCTTGCTCAACGAAATGGACTCAACACCGCATATTAAACGCCTAAGAATGTACCTGACTAGTAAGTATCTTAAAACCTATGGATTGCTATGTCTCCAAAAGAGAATCAAGCATGTGTACAGGCGCATAAACGCAGCAGTGATAGGATTGGGGAGGTTCGCTGAGCAAATGAAGACCCTTTGAAGTCATATTGCATGGTACCCATTCCACGGGTTTCAACTACCCAGGTTTTAGGTATTCTTCCTTCAGCTAAAACATGCATGTGGAACCCAAGTATGATCAACCATGTGAACGGGAGACGTGTTCAAATATGTCTCAGTTTTCCTCCCCTGGTACTCGGGTGCAACATTCCAGACGCTTTACTAACACTCTCCCCACTTGGAGAGTCAGTCCCTTTAACCTCCTGTTTGGCCCAGTTTGCAATTTCTGCGGAAGATGAACAGGAATAGCGAGAACCAATGAGAGGCTAGCTGGAAGTGTCTGGACGGGCAAATTTAACTCTCATTTCCCACCAGGAAGAGGAAATAACCAAAGGCTCAGTGTGCCGTGCCGGAACCAGATTAGGGCCTGAAACCATCCTGCGGTGTTGCGGCCAGCTCACAAGAAAGCGAGTTGAAGAAAGGAGCTCAGGGGCACTGTAATTCACAAACCTGCAGAGTTATAAATGACAGCTATCGTCCAAAAATAGACTGAAGTAAGGCTGCCAAGAGGACTTGAAAGCGGGGCAGAATTGCAGGAAACCGATTTCAGGAGGTAGACTGGAATTGCATTGAAAGCATAGGAAAAGAGGCAGAACGTCCACAATGATGCACTTGGCCAAAAAGGGCGTATGCGTTTTTTCCTGAATATATTCAGGAAAAAACGCATACGCCCTTTTTGGCCAACCAAGCAAGCTTGCAAAGGAAATCTGCACTACAATGAAGTCTCACTTCCCCCCGGTCAAAAGGGCCATCTGAAAAAAGTGAAAAATCCAGAAAGGCCGGACAGGCCATGGAGAACTGGGAGCCTTGTTATGCTGATGGGCGGGATGTAAATTGCCAACAACCACTCGGGAGAAGTGTATGGTGTTTCCTGAAACATCTAAAAAACAAAGCAACAGAACCTAGGGCACTTCCACTTATGGTCCTATAGCTTAGGTAAATTAAAATGAAAAAGAAACAGCCACCCCAAAGTTTGGAACGGCTCTGTTTACAAGAACCTCGTTTACAGTACAAGTTCAACATCGCAGAAAGTGAAAAATGGATAAAGAAGTTGTGGTATTTACTTACAAAGCAATATCACTCAGCAATGAAATCTGTGTCATCAGGCCCTTAGCAGCACAATGAGTGGATTCAGGTATGATGATTCTAACTGAAATAAGTCACACAGAAAAAGAAACATCATAAGATATCAGTAATACACGGAATGTAAACTTGGCTACACAGGAACTGAATTACAGAACAGAACAGGGTCTCAAATTTAGAAAACCAACTTATGCTTGCTTAAGGGGAAAGGTGAGTTGGGGTGCTGCATAAAACCAGAGATTGAAATGAGCACAGATAAAGTTCCTTAAGCCAAATATGGAATAGACAAGAGCTACTCCTTGCTCAACGAAATGGACTCAACACCGCATATTAAACGCCTAAGAATGTACCTGACTAGTAAGTATCTTAAAACCTATGGATTGCTATGTCTCCGAAAGAGAATCAAGCATGTGTACAGGCGCATAAACGCAGCAGTGATAGGATTGGGGAGGTTCGGTGAGCAAATGAAGACCCTTTGAAGTCATATTGCATGGTACCCATTCCACGGGTTTCAACTACCCAGGTTTTAGGTATTCTTCCTTCAGCTAAAACATGCATGTGGAACCCAAGTATGATCAACCATGTGAACGGGAGACGTGTTCAAATATGTCTCAGTTTTCCTCCCCTGGTACTCGGGTGCAACATTCCAGACGCTTTACTAACACTCTCCCCACTTGGAGAGTCAGTCCCTTTAACCTCCTGTTTGGCCCAGTTTGCAATTTCTGCGGAAGATGAACAGGAATAGCGAGAACCAATGAGAGGCTAGCTGGAGGTGTCTGGACGGGCAAATTTAACTCTCATTTCCCACCAGGAAGAGGAATTAACCAAAGGCTCAGCATGCCGGGCCGGAACCAGATTAGGGCCTGAAGCCATCCTGCGGTGTTGCGGCCAGGTCACAAGAAAGCGAGTTGAAGAAAGGAGCTCAGGGGCACTGTAATTCACAAACCTGCAGAGTTATAAATGACAGCTATCGTCCAAAAATAGACTGAAGTAAGGCTGCCAAGAGGACTTGAAAGCGGGGCAGAATTGCAGGAAACCGATTTCAGGAGGTAGACTGGAATTGCATTGAAAGCATAGGAAAAGAGGCAGAACGTCCACAATGATGCACTTGGCCAAAAAGGGCGTATGCGTTTTTTCCTGAATATATTCAGGAAAAAACGCATACGCCCTTTTTGGCCAACCAAGCAAGCTTGCAAAGGAAATCTGCACTACAATGAAGTCTCACTTCCCCCCGGTCAAAAGGGCCATCTGAAAAAAGTGAAAAATCCAGAAAGGCCGGACAGGCCATGGAGAACTGGGAGCCTTGTTATGCTGATGGGCGGGATGTAAATTGCCAACAACCACTCGGGAGAAGTGTATGGTGTTTCCTGAAACATCTAAAAAACAAAGCAACAGAACCTAGGGCACTTCCACTTATGGTCCTATAGCTTAGGTAAATTAAAATGAAAAAGAAACAGCCACCCCAAAGTTTGGAACGGCTCTGTTTACAAGAACCTCGTTTACAGTACAAGTTCAACATCGCAGAAAGTGAAAAATGGATAAAGAAGTTGTGGTATTTACTTACAAAACAATATCACTCAGCAATGAAATCTGTGTCATCAGGCCCTTAGCAGCACAATGAGTGGATTCAGGTATGATGATTCTAACTGAAATAAGTCACACAGAAAAAGAAACATCATAAGATATCAGTAATACACGGAATGTAAACTTGGCTACACAGGAACTGAATTACAGAACAGAACAGGGTCTCAAATTTAGAAAACCAACTTATGCTTGCTTAAGGGGAAAGGTGAGTTGGGGTGCTGCATAAAACCAGAGATTGAAATGAGCACAGATAAAGTTCCTTAAGCCAAATATGGAATAGACAAGAGCTACTCCTTGCTCAACGAAATGGACTCAACACCGCATATTAAACGCCTAAGAATGTACCTGACTAGTAAGTATCTTAAAACCTATGGATTGCTATGTCTCCGAAAGAGAATCAAGCATGTGTACAGGCGCATAAACGCAGCAGTGATAGGATTGGGGAGGTTCGGTGAGCAAATGAAGACCCTTTGAAGTCATATTGCATGGTACCCATTCCACGGGTTTCAACTACCCAGGTTTTAGGTATTCTTCCTTCAGCTAAAACATGCATGTGGAACCCAAGTATGATCAACCATGTGAACGGGAGACGTGTTCAAATATGTCTCAGTTTTCCTCCCCTGGTACTCGGGTGCAACATTCCAGACGCTTTACTAACACTCTCCCCACTTGGAGAGTCAGTCCCTTTAACCTCCTGTTTGGCCCAGTTTGCAATTTCTGCGGAAGATGAACAGGAATAGCGAGAACCAATGAGAGGCTAGCTGGAGGTGTCTGGACGGGCAAATTTAACTCTCATTTCCCACCAGGAAGAGGAATTAACCAAAGGCTCAGCATGCCGGGCCGGAACCAGATTAGGGCCTGAAGCCATCCTGCGGTGTTGCGGCCAGGTCACAAGAAAGCGAGTTGAAGAAAGGAGCTCAGGGGCACTGTAATTCACAAACCTGCAGAGTTATAAATGACAGCTATCGTCCAAAAATAGACTGAAGTAAGGCTGCCAAGAGGACTTGAAAGCGGGGCAGAATTGCAGGAAACCGATTTCAGGAGGTAGACTGGAATTGCATTGAATGCATAGGAAAAGAGGCAGAACGTCCACAATGATGCACTTGGCCAAAAAGGGCGTATGCGTTTTTTCCTGAATATATTCAGGAAAAAACGCATACGCCCTTTTTGGCCAACCAAGCAAGCTTGCAAAGGAAATCTGCACTACAATGAAGTCTCACTTCCCCCCGGTCAAAAGGGCCATCTGAAAAAAGTGTAAAATCCAGAAAGGCAGGACAGGCCATGGAGAACTGGGAGCCTTGTTATGCTGATGGGCGGGATGTAAATTGCCAACAGACACTCTGGAGAAGTGTATGGTGTTTCCTGAAACATCTAAAAAACAAAGCAACAGAACCTAGGGCACTTCCACTTATTGTCCTATAGCTTAGGGAAATTAAAATCAAAAAGACACAGCCACCCCAAAGTTTGGGACGCCTCCGTTTACAAGAACCTCGTTTACCGTACAAGTTCAATATCACAGAAAGTGAAAAATGGATAAAGAACTTGTGGTACTTACGTACAATGCAGTATCACTCAGCAATGAAATCTATGTCATCAGGCCCGTAGCAGCATAATGAGTGGATTCAGGTACGATGATTCTAACTGAAATAAGTCACACAGAAAAAGAAACATCATAAGATATCACTAATACACGGAATGTAAACTTGGCTACACAGGAACTGAATTACAGAAGAGAACAGGGTCTCAAATTTAGAAAACCAACTTATGCTTGCTTAAGGGGAAAGGTGAGTTGGGGTGCTGCATAAAACCAGAGATTGAAATGAGCACAGATAAAGTTCCTTAAGCCAAATATGGAATAGACAAGAGCTACTCCTTGCTCAACGAAATGGACTCAACACCGCATATTAAACGCCTAAGAATGTACCTGACTAGTAAGTATCTTAAAACCTATGGATTGCTATGTCTCCGAAAGAGAATCAAGCATGTGTACAGGGGCATAAACGCAGCAGTGATAGGATTGGAGATGTTCAGTGAGCAAATGAAGACCCTTTGAAGTCATATTGCAGGGTACCCATTCCACGGGTTTCAACTACCCAGGTTTAAGGTATTCTTCCTTCAGCTAAAACATGCATGTGGAACCTAGAGTATGATCAACCATGTGATCGGGAGACGTGTTCAAATATGTCTCAGTTTTCGTACCCTGGTACTCGGGTGCAATATTCCAGACGCTTTACTAACACTCTCCCGACTTGGAGAGTCAGTCCCTTTAACCTCCTGTTTGACCCAGTTTGCAATTTCTGCGGAAGATGAACAGGAATAGCGAGAACCAATGAGAGACTAGCTGGAGGTGTCTGGACGGGCAAATTTAACTCATTTCCCACCAGGAAGAGGAATTAACCAAAGGCTCAGGGTGCCGTGCCGGAACCAGATTAGGGCCTGAAGCCATCCTGCGGTGTTGCGGCCAGCTCACAAGAAAGCGAGTTGAAGAAAGGAGCTCAGGGGCACTGTAATTCACAAACCTGCAGAGTTATAAATGACAGCTATCGTCCAAAAATAGACTGAAGTAAGGCTGCCAAGAGCACTTGAAAGCAGGGCACAATTGCAGGAAACCGATTTCAGGAGGTAGACTGGAATTGCATTGAAAGCATAGGAAAAGAGGCCTAAGGTCCACAATGATGCACTTGGCCAAAAAGGGCGTATGCGTTTTTTCCTGAATATATTCAGGAAAAAACGCATACGCCCTTTTTGGCCAACCAAGCAAGCTTGCAAAGGAAATCTGCACTACAATGAAGTCTCACTTCCCCCCGGTCAAAAGGGCCATCTGAAAAAAGTGTAAAATGCAGAAAGGCAGGACAGGCCATGGAGAACTGGGAGCCTTGTTATGCTGAAGGGCGGGATGTAAATTGCCAACAACCACTCGGGAGAAGTGTATGGTGTTTCCTGAAACATCTAAAAAACAAAGCAACAGAGCCTAGGGCACTGCCACTTATGGTCCTATAGCTTAGGGAAATTAAAATCAAAAAGACACAGCCACCCCAAAGTTTGGGATGCCTCTGTTTACAAGAACCTCGTTTACAGTACAAGTTCAACATCGCAGAAAGTGAAAAATGGATAAAGAAGTTGTGGTATTTACTTACAAAGCAATATCACTCAGCAATGAAATCTATGTCATCAGGCCCTTAGCAGCACAATGAGTGGATTCAGGTATGATGATTCTAACTGAAATAAGTCACACAGAAAAAGAAACATCATAAGATATCAGTAATACACGGAATGGAAACTTGGCTACACAGGAACTGAATTACAGAATAGAACAGGGTCTCAAACTTAGAAAACGAACTTATGCTTGCTTAAGGGGAAAGGTGAGTTGGGGTGCTGCATAAAACCAGAGATTGAAATGAGCACAGATAAAGTTCCTTAAGCCAAATATGGAATAGACAAGAGCTACTCCTTGCTCAACGAAATGGACTCAACACCGCATATTAAACGCCTAAGAATGTACCTGACTAGTAAGTATCTTAAAACCTATGGATTGCTATGTCTCCGAAAGAGAATCAAGCATGTGTACAGGGGCATAAACGCAGCAGTGATAGGATTGGAGAGGTTCGGTGAGCAAATGAAGACCCTTTGAAGTCATATTGCATTGTACCCATTACACGGGTCTTAACTCTCCAGGTTTAAGGTATTCTTCCTTCAGCTAAAACATGCATGTGTGCTGGGGACCAGCCCCAGCTGAACAGGATTCACCCAAAGGAGAAGACGGAGTCGGCGTGGACAGAACTCAGTACACCTCAGAGGATGCAAGGATCTGACAAATTTATTTTCAAGATTCCATAAGCTTTTATACTATAAAATGATCTCATTTTCAAATTTAACATTTTCATTTCCACGCCGAAAACTCCCCCACATAGGCCACAAAACAAAGGTGATTTACATCAGCAGATTGATCAAAACAGGTTAGGTAATTTTCCCATCGCCCAGAGTCTCTTTCTTCTCCTGTGGTTAGTCACATGTTGGTCACATCTACGTCAGGAACACAGTCTGCGGTTTCATCGTCTTCCTTAGAAAATTAGATGTTCTTGTACCTATATGTTCTTATTCAATCAGCCAACTATTCAAAGCACAAACTCAAGCACATTATTCTTTTAACAATTGTAAATATTTATAGACTATTTTCTTCTACCTTTATAATCAAAACAAGGCACTAAATTATACAAAAAACAATTCTATTTATAAAAAGCTACCAAGTAGCCTACTCTATCTAATTTGTTATGTACCCACTGTAGCATAAAACCTTCCCACCACCATACCCAAAAATTTCCTAACCTACAATAGTAATCAAAACAATCAAAACAATACACATTATTTTTTATACTTCTAAAAAACTATGGGAGCGGACATTGTACCGTAAACTCATTGATTAAACCCACTGTTGCATAAAACCTTGCCACCATACCCAGGTAATTCCCAGCATGTTTATAACTCCACTGGGAGGCCATAACTCTTGCAATTTTTCTTTTAAAGTACAAAGCTGCTGCAGAAATGTTCCCACCATTATATTTCCCCAACAAATATAATCATTAAAGGAGCCAAAGTAGCTATAATCCTTCTCTTGATTTTTACCCTAAATTGGGGTCTTTCCTAAACCCCTGCATTAAAACTATACATTTTTCCCAACACCAAAAGCAATCCTATAAAAATCACCTTAGGCAAAGGCAGGGGAAGACAAGGGGAGCCACACAGAGGAAAGCTTTGCTTCCACACAGAGAAAAGCTGTGGTTCACGGAGGAAATGGGAAACAGAGCCCTGCTGCGGTGGAAGAGCAGTTGCCATTGGCCAGGTCTCTGGTCTGCTACCTGGGTTCTCATCTGAGCTGGGCGTGGGAAGCGAAGCAGCCATGGGGACAAGAGACCTCTCTCAAAGGGGGTGAGGGTTCAGGCTCCTGCAAAGTTGGGGGGTGAGGGTCTATGCCCCACCTCTGTTGGCCCCCAAGTTCTCTCCTGATGGCCCCTCTGCGACTGTGCCTGTCTTAGGTTGTTCCTTCCCTGAGGAATCTTACCCGTCTCTGGCTAACCAGCCATCCTCCGGGGCCAAGCAGGGAGATGTGAGGTGTGCGAGTGAGCGAGGTGCAGCGCCCCCAGAGAAGGTCAGTTTTCTGTCACCTTGGTAGCCTATGCCCCCGTGGCCTCCACGCCCAGCACCTGCCCTGGGATTCCCTCACCAACTGGCGGGGCCCCGGCTCTGATCACATGTCTTGGGGAACCCAGGTTTCTCCTCCAGAGAGGGCCCAGCTTACAGCACTGGGCAAGAGAGGCCAATTGCACGGCACCAGCCACCAGGAGGCCTTAACCTCAGTGTGGGCAGAAAAGCCCAGGCATCAGCCCTGGGCTAGGAGATTGTGAGAAGAGAGCGCCTCTTGGCAAAAGGGCAAGAGGGGCCATTGCAGGACAGAGAAAGGAAGAACTTTCATCAGCAGGGAGTCCCAGGGAGGAAGGGCTTTCTCTGCCCAGGGATACCAGGCTCTTGGCTCAAAGCAACTCCATGTGTGGGGCATGATTTGGAAAAAAGCTTTGTTTTTCCATATTTATGTCTGACAGCACCAGCTTTGCAGAGGAGAGCTTTGCTTCTCCATATTTATACCCGATAGCATCAACTTTGCTTGATACTATGGGTCTCGTCTGTGCTGTGACTCAAAGGCACTTCCTATATGGCTCCCAACACATGTGGAACCTAGAGTATGATCAACCATGTGATCGGGAGACATGTTCAAATATGTCTCAGTTTTTGTACCCTGGTACTCGGGTGCAATATTCCAGACGCTTTACTAACACTCTCCCCACTTGGAGAGTCAGCGCCTTTAACCTCCTGTTTGGCACAGTTTGCAATTTCTGCGGAAGATGAACAGGAATAGCGAGAACCAATGAGAGACTAGCTGGAGGTGTCTGGACGGGCAAATTTAACTCTCATTTCCCACCAGGAAGAGGAATTAACCAAAGGCTCAGGGTGCCGTGCCGGAACCAGATTAGGGCCTGAAGCCATCCTGCGGTGTTGCGGCCAGCTCAATAGAAAGCGAGTTGAAGAAAGGAGCTCAGGGGCACTGTAATTCACAAACCTGCAGAGTTATAAATGACAGCTATCGTCCAAAAATAGACTGAAGTAAGGCTGCCAAGAGGACTTGAAAGCAGGGCAGAATTGCAGGACACCGATTTCAGGAGGTAGACTGGAATTGCATTGAAAGCATAGGAAAAGAGGCAGAACGTCCACAATGATGCACTTGGCCAAAAAGGGCGTATGCGTTTTTTCCTGAATATATTCAGGAAAAAACGCATACGCCCTTTTTGGCCAACCAAGCAAGCTTGCAAAGGAAATCTGCACTACAATGAAGTCTCACTTCCCCCCGGTCAAAAGGGCCATCTGAAAAAAGTGTAAAATCCAGAAAGGCAGGATAGGCCATGGAGAACTGGGAGCCTTGTTATGCTGATGGGCGGGATGTAAATTGCCAACAGACACTTAGGAGAAGTGTATGGTGTTTCCTGAAACATCTAAAAAACAAAGCAACAGAGCCTAGGGCACTTCCACTTATGGTCCTATAGCTTAGGGAAATTAAAATCAAAAAGACACAGCCACCCCAAAGTTTGGGACGCCTCTGTATACAAGAACCTCGTTTACCGTACAAGTTCAATATCACAGAAAGAGAAAAATGGATAAAGAAGTTGTGGTACTCATGTACAAAGCAATATCACTCAGCAATGAAATCTATGTCACCAGGCCCGTAGCAGCATAATGAGTGGATTCGGGTATGGTGATTCTAACTGAAATAAGTCTAACAGAAAAAGAAACATCAAAAAATATCACTAATACATGGAATTTAAACTTGGCTACAGAGGAACTGAATTACAAAACAGAACAGGGTCTCAAATTTAGAAAACCAACTTATGCTTGCTTAAGTGGAAAGGTGAGTTGGGGTGCTGCATAAAACCAGAGACTGAAATGAGCACAGATAAAGTTCCTTAAGCCAAATATGGAATAGACAAGAGCTACTCCTTGCTCAACGAAATGGACTCCACACCCCATATTAAACGCCTAACAATATACCTGACTAGTAAGTATCTTAAAACCTATGGATTGCTATGTCACCAAAAGAGGATCAAGCGTGTGTACAAGGGTCATAAACGCAGCAGTGATAGGATTGGAGAGATTCGGTGAGCAAATGAAGACCCTTTGAAGTCATATTGCATGGTACCCATTCCACGGGTCTCAACTCTCCAGGTTTAAGGTATTCTTCCTTCAGCTAAAACATGCATGTGGAACCCAGAGTATGATCAACCATGTGATGGGGAGACATGTTCAAATATGTCTCAGTTTTCATCCCCTGGTACTTCGGTGCAACATTCCAGACGCTTTACTAACACTCTCCCCACTTGGAGAGTCAGTGCCTTTAACCTCCTGTTTGGCCCAGTTTGCAATTTCTGCTGAAGATGTACAGGAATAGGGAGAACCAATGAGAGACAAGCGCGAGGTGTGTGGATTGTCAAATTTAACTCTAATTTCCCACCAGGATGAGGAATTAACCAAAGGCTCAGCGTGCCGTGCCGGAACCAGATTAGGGCCTGAAGCCATCCTGCGGTGTTGCGGCCAGGTCACAAGAAAGCGAGTTGAAGAAAGGAGCTCAGGGGCACTGTAATTCACAAACCTGCAGAGTTATAAATGACAGCTATCGTCCAAAAATAGACTGAAGTAAGGCTGCCAAGAGGACTTGAAAGCGGGGCAGAATTGCAGGAAACCGATTTCAGGAGGTAGACTGGAATTGCATTGAAAGCATAGGAAAAGAGGCAGAACGTCCACAATGATGCACTTGGCCAAAAAGGGCGTATGCGTTTTTTCCTGAATATATTCAGGAAAAAACGCATACGCCCTTTTTGGCCAACCAAGCAAGCTTGCAAAGGAAATCTGCACTACAATGAAGTCTCACTTCCCCCCGGTCAAAAGGGCCATCTGAAAAAAGTGTAAAATCCAGAAAGGCAGGACAGGCCATGGAGAACTGGGAGCCTTGTTATGCTGATGGGCGGGATGTAAATTGCCAACAGACACTCGGGAGAAGTGTATGGTGTTTCCTGAAACATCTAAAAAACAAAGCAACAGAGCCTAGGGCACTGCCACTTATGGTCCTATAGCTTAGGGAAATTAAAATCAAAAAGACACAGCCACCCCAAAGTTTGGGACGCCTCTGTTTACAAGAACCTCGTTTACCGTACAAGTTCAATATCACAGAAAGTGAAAAATGGATAAAGAACTTGTGGTACTTACGTACAATGCAATATCACTCAGCAATGAAATCTATGTCATCAGGCCCGTAGCAGCATAATGAGTGGATTCAGGTACGATGATTCTACCTGAAATAAGTCACACAGAAAAAGAAACATCAAAAGATATCACTAATACACGGAATGTAAACTTGGCTACACAGGAACTGAATTCCAAAACAGAACAGGGTCTCAAATTTAGAAAACCAACTTCTGCTTGCTTAAGGGGAAAGGTGAGTTGGGGTGCTGCATAAAACCAGAGATTGAAATGAGCACAGATAAAGTTCCTTAAGCCAAATATGGAATAGACAAGAGCTACTCCTTGCTCAACGAAATGGACTCAACACCCCATATTAAATGCCTAAGAATGTACCTGACAAGTAAGTATCTTAAAACCTAGGGATTGCTATGTCTCCGAAAGAGAATCAAGCGTGTGTACTGGGGCATAAATGCAGCAGTGATAGGATTGGAGAGGTTCGGTGAGCAAATGAAGACCCTTTGAAGTCATATTGCATGGTACCCATTACACGGGTCTCAACTCTCCAGGTTTAAGGTATTCTTCCTTCAGCTAAAACATGCATGTGGAACCCAGAGTATGATCAACCGTGTGATCGGGAGACGTGTTCAAATATGTCTCAGTTTTCATACCCTGGTACTCGGGTGCAACATTCCAGACGCTTTACTAACACTCTCCCGACTTGGACAGTCAGTGCCTTTAACCTCCTGTTTGGCCCAGTTTGCAATTTCTGCGGAAGATGTACAGGAATAGGGAGAACCAATGAGAGACTAGCTGGAGGTGTCTGGACGGGCAAATTTAACTCTCATTTCTCACTAGGAAGAGGAATTAACCAAAGGCTCAGCGTGCCGTGGCGGAAACAGATTAGGGCCTGAAGTCATCCTGCAGTGTTGCGGCCAGCTCACAAGAAAGTGAGTTGAAGAAAGGAGCTCAGGGGCTCTGTAATTCACAAACCTGCAGAGTTATAAATGACAGCTATCGTCCAAAAATATACTGAAGTAAGGCTGCCAAGAGGACTTGAAAGCGGGGCAGAATTGCAGGATACCGATTTCAGGAGGTAGACTGGAATTGCATTGAAAGCGTAGGAAAAGAGGCAGAACGTCCACAATGATGCACTTTGCCAAAAGGGCATATGCGTTTTTTCCTGAATATATTCAGGAAAAAACGCATACGTCCTTTTTGGCCAACCAAGCAAGCTTGCAAAGGAAATCTGCACTACAATGAAGTCTCACTTCCCCCCGGTCAAAAGGGCCATCAGAATAAAGTGTAAAATCCAGAAAGGCAGGACAGGCCATGGAGAACTGGGAGCCTTGTTATGCTGATGGGCGGGATGTAAATTGCCAACAGACACTCGGGAGAAGTGTATGGTGTTTCCTGAAACATCTAAAAAACAAAGCAACAGAGCCTAGGGCACTTCCACTTATGGTCCTATAGCTTAGGGAAATTAATATCAAAAAGACACAGCAACCCCAAAATTTGGGACGGCTCTTTTTACAGGAATCTCTTCTACGGCACAAGTTAAATATCCCAGAGAGCAAATAATGGATAAAGAAGTTGCGGTACTTCTGTACAACAGAATACCACTCAGCAATGAAATCTATGTCACCAGGCCCGTACCAGCATAATGAGTGGATTGAGGCACGATGATTCTAAGTGAAATAAGTCACACAGAAAAAGAAACATCATAAGGTATCACTAATACACGGAATGTGAACTTGGCTACACATGAACTGAATTACAAAACAGAACAGGGTCTCAAGTTTAGAAAACCAACTTATGCCTGCTTAAGGGGGAAGGTGAGTTGGGGTGCTGCATAAAAGCAGAGTTTGAAATTAGCACAGATACCATTCCATAAGCCAAATATGTAATAGACAAGAGCTACCCCTTGCTCAACGAAATGGATTCAACAATGAGGTATCACCTCACACCTGGTAGAATAGGCATCATTGAAAATCTACAAACAAAAAATGCTGGAAAGGGTGTGGAGAAAAGGAACCCTCTTCCACTATTGTTGGGAATATAAATTGATACAGTCATTATGGAGAACAATATGGAATTTCTTAAGAAACTAACAATAGAATTACCATATGATACAGCAATCCCAGTACTGGACATATACCCAGACAAAACCATAAATCAAAAAGAGTCATTCACCGCAATGTTCATTGCATCACTATTTACAATATCGAGGTAATGGAAGCAACCTAAATGCCCACAGACAGACGAATGCATAAAGCTGTGGTACATATATAAAATGGAATATTACTAAGCCATGAAAAGGAATGAAATTGGGTCATTTGTAGAGACGTCGATGGATCTAGAGACTGTCATACAGAGTGAAGTAAGTCAGAAAGAGAAAAACAAATCTTGTATATTCATGCATATATGTGGAACCTAGAAAAACTGTACAGATTAACCATTTTGCAAGGCATAAATAGAGCAACAGATGTAGACAACAAACGTATGGACAACAAGGGGGGAAAGCTGTTGGGGGGGTGGTGGTGGGAGGAGTTGAGAGACTGGGATTGGCATGTATACATTTATATGTATAAAATAGATAACCAATAAGAACCTGCTGTATAAAAATATAAAATAAAATTCAAAATTAAAAAGAAATAAAATTTAAAAAATAAAACAGAAAAAACAATTATTCCCTGCACATACATGTATTTATATGAATAAATTATTTCCATGCTTATATCTGTAAATACAAAAAAGAGGAATAAAATCTACCTTGAACCAAAAACGAAAAAGAGAAAAAAACACAGAACCCACCAGTTACACAGAGGAAAACCGTATCAGGGCACTTGCTCCAGTTGTAAACAATTCTGAAGTTGGTCAGTGGTGGGGAATCGTCTCCCATTCAGCCAGCAGCCCCCACGCAACAAGCGTCCTCATTGCAAAGCTGGGGCACCGTGCCGAGGCATCTGTGAGTAAACGTGAGCTGAGCCCCAGGCCAGTTGCTGCTGAACTATTCCCACCCGTCCCAGGTAAAACACCTGAATATATACAAGGACTTGAAAGCCTAGAGGAAGGGCCATAGAGCCACACGAGTGACAGCATGCCGGCCGACTTGGTGCCTGCAGGCCAGCCAGGATGGTCCTGGCCCTGGGTGCTCTTCTGGAAGATTTCCATTTCCCTGCCTGAGATATCCGTCCTGTCCCTGCCCCCACTGCTTTTTTCCTTCCTCACCTCTGCCCAGGGAGAAATTCCAGCAGCAGGTATGGGTGACACATCCTCTTCTTTAGCAGGTGGCAGCCTGGCAACTGCTGCAGAAAGTCCAGCAGAGCCCCACTCACACTGGGCCACCCACAAAGCCGTGGCCTCTCACTCCCTCCCACCAGCCCAGCCCCGAGACTGCTGACAGGGCAGAGAAAATGGCGTCAGGCACGGCTGCAGGGGCTCTTGCTGCCTGGAGTGGTATTTATATTGATCTCAACCCAGGCACACCTGGGGAGGGCTGGCCGGCACGGTAAGGCTGCCCAGGTCAGCCAATCATCACCCCTCAGGGGCTCACAGTTGCAGAAAATGGAACTTGCTGAACCGGCCAGGTCCAAGGAACAGGTGTGGGCTCCTGAGAGTCAGGATAGACAAGGGGCTGCAGCTTTGGCTTGTTTTCTAATCATTTTATCTGGCCCATGAGTGGGAGACAACTTCAAGAAAACCCTCTCCTAATGAGAGGAACCCAGGAGTCAGGCAGAGGAGGGGTGGGTGGTGGTTGGAGACAGAGGCCTGGTGCCCCGGGTGCAGTGGAAGTCTCTGGAAGACCAGGTGGAGGGAGGCCTCACGGAGTGATGCCCAGGGTCACAGACCTGTCGCAGCTGCTGTTTGTTAGTTCAAGTCCTGCTCTGAGGTGCTCTGTGTCAGCTCTGAGCGACAGGTGAGCTGGGGGTGCTCTGCAATGAGGGCTATGTGCACGGTTCCTGTGTGCCCAGCCCTGCCACGGTACCTGCAAGGGTAGCTCTGTATCCTGGGAGGGGCCTGACCACGAGAGCCCCGTGGGCTGGGGTGGGGGTGGGGTACCTGCCCAGGTGAGCTCCATATTCTGGGATTGGTCTGACCACGAGAGCCCCATGGGCTGCTGGGGACCTGGTAAAGGATGTCAGGACAGTCAGTGAAGCCACCGAGGATATACCTCCAGTTGCTCCTAATTCCTACACCCTGCTGGTCATTCTACCAACCACCAGGACATGGTATTCTGTATTAGTCTTCAATGATGCCTTCTTTTGTATTCCATTAGTCCCAGAGTCACAAGAAATTTTGGCTTGTGAGTGGCAGGACTCAACATACAACTAAAACAATACTTCCGGGCCGTCTGGCCCCAAGGGTGCAAAAATTCCCACACCATCTTTGGGGAAAGCTTAGCTAAAGACCTAAAAGTTCTACCTCTGGAAAAGGAAACCCTCCTTCAATATGCAGACGACATTCTGATCACCAGCCCTACTAAGGAGGCCTCTGAACTACCAAGCCAATAAAGGATAGAAGTTGTCCAAGAAAAAGCTCAAATATCACAGACTGCGGTGACCTGCCTGGGCTTCATTCTCACAGAAGGTCAGAGAAGCCCATCCCAGGAAAGGGAAGAAACCATTTTCAGCCTTACCCCTTTCTAAAACTAGAAGACAGCTTAGGGGTTCCTGGGGAGGCCAGGGTTTGCTGCTTCTGGATCCCTAACTACAGTCTACTAGCTGGGCCTCTATATGAAACACTGAAAGGAAAAGATGATGATCCTTTTGAATAGAATCCAGAAGTGGCCTTTCAAGAATGGAAAGAGCAGTCAATTCAGACCCTTGCCCTGGAACTCCCTAATTTAGCTAAACCCTTTGATCTTTACAATCCCGGTGAAAGGTGAATCGCCATTGGAGAATTAGTGCAAAAACTGGGACCACTTGAAATGGAACAATGCAAGAATGCCATCCAGGTAGGATAAACTACGGTCACTAAGGGGCTTGGCCCACTGCCACATCTGGCCAAGATACTGGCGGTATCTAAAAACCTGGAAATCAGCAGCCCAAAAGGCCACCTCCCTCCTAAGGGAAAAGGACCCCACGTGGTGATCCTAACCACCAACCATGCCCTGAAGTTGCAGGGTTCGCTCCGTGGGCACACCGACCTCGAGTGAGGAGGCCCTCCAACTCCAACATCCAGAGAGATAACCGGGGGCAACAGGGCACCATGACGACTCGTGTGAACATCACTTGACCTGGAGTTTCTCTCATAAAACAACAAGAGTGTGTCCCAAAAGAGTAGACTACTGCTTGCAGGACTTACTGCACCCAGAGGGGAGCTAATAATCTTGGCGGGGGAACAGTATACCACACTGTCACCATAGAAAAGCCTACAGACACCGTGATGATGGTGGCCAATAAGACCGGCTGGACTCCTGTTTACTTCAAAAGGCTGTTGACTCAGTAGCCATCATGGTCCTTGGTCACCACTGACCCTGGACTGTCTGGGAGTTGAGCGGGCAGGGCTCTGACACCTGGTGCTGTTTGTACGTTAATTCAGGGGCCTAACTGAAGAAAGCGCAGACTACTGGTCAGAGCATCTAGGCTGGCAGAGACGGTCAGCCTAAGGTGGCCGAACAAATGTGGGGCGGGGTGAAACCGGCCCCCACAGCGTCTCTGCACATCTCTTTCCTGGACCCTTAAAGGTCATTAGAATCTATAACACTTCCAATGCTGGTGCTCAGGTGGACGAGCAGGGAGGCAGGGGTCCTGGGGACAATCAACGTCACCGGGAGGCTGCTGGGGAGAAGCTCTGACCCTCGCCCCAGGGTATGAGGGCTCCCAACTCAGCACTCAGCAGTTACAGAAGAAGGGTCTGCACCCTCAGCACTCCAAGAATGAGGAACGGGACAAAAGGCAGAGGAGGGGTTTGTCCCCAGCAAAGCCCATTAAAAATCCCTGGGAGATAAAAATAGAATCTGGGCAATAAAGTCAAGTCTAACCTTTTTTATCCTTTGTGCTTTGTCTAATTTCACGTGCTCCTAGGGTCCCGCATGCAGAGGTTCCACACCCGGCACTTCAGACCAGATTTCCTAGTGCAGAATGGCTGGGTCGACACCTCAGCTCCTGGGGCCCAGTGCAGACTCCACGATATAGAGCCTGAGCTACAGCCAACCCGGCCCTCGAGAGCTCCGCCGCCTCCCTCCCTCCCACTGACTCTGACAGGATCTCTACACAGCAGCCCAGCCCACAGCCCACGGGGTAGTGCATGCTCTCACCTCTCCATTCTCTGATCAAAATATAAAGTTTCCTTTGCTTGTGAACCAAACTCAGTCTCGATCTCTTGGCCCCAATGACACTGGGCAGGGGGACACTTGTTGGGGTCCACTCTGGAGGATCAGTAACAGAAATTGAGACTATTGTAACCTCAATGAACAGATGTGTGAGCCAAACTGTAGTTAACATAGAACAGTGTATAAGGCTCGGGTAAAATAAGATGTTTTTAACACTTCCATTTGATATTTCCATCACTTTTTATAAGCAAGTTCAGTGAAAAGGTTTGTCTTATTTGTCAGGTCAATATTAGAGAAACGAAGTGATTTCTTTCCAAGGATGTACAGCTAATAATCTTGGTTAAACCTTCAATCTTGTTTTAAATGCTTTTCCATTGAAAATGATACCTCTCTTTCAGCTCCCCCATTTCTGAGAAGTATAAAATCTTATAATTTATTATTACCAAAGGGGAAAGGTGGGAGGAGGGATAAATTAACAGTTTGGAATGAACACATACACACTGCTATGTATAAAATAGATCATCAACAAGGAACTACTGTATAGCACAGGGAACTACACTCAACATTTTGCAATAACCTATAAGGGGAAATAATCTGAAAAAGAATAGATATTTTTATTGACATCATCTATCAATGACAGTTAAAGTGTAGCCTAAGGGAAGCTGGTGGTGAGTGCTTCTGACCCTGAAGACTTCAATCATCTAAAGTTTGGACTCTGCCTACTTCCCAAGGCCCTTAATGAACATATGTGTAGCCGTAGCTTAAAAACTTCCCCAGTTTGGGTTTCGGGGAGACACTGATTTTGAAAAAGCCCTGGTGTTCTCCTTACATGAATGGGACTCTTCCTACTGCTAAAACATGTCTGTCACACCCAGAGGATGGTATACCATCTGATCGGGAAGAGTTTGGAAAAGGCATCTCATCTCCTCATCTCCTGGTGCTCGGGTTCACCCCTCCAGCGTCTTTACTAACAGTCTCCCCACTTGGAGATGTCAGCACTGTCAACATCCTGTTGCGTACAGTTTGGAATTTGTCCAGAGGATGAAGCGGAAGGATGAGGAACAATGAGAGACAAGTCCTAGGTGTTCAGACAGGCACATGTCACTCTAATTTCCAATCAGGAAGACGAATTGACCAAAGGCTAGGGTTGCCCATGGAAACAGTATAGGGCTTGAGGAAATCCCGCTGCTTTGTGGCCAGTTCCCATAAACACGAGTTGAACAATGGAACTCAGGGGCAGTAAAATTCACAAAACTGCAGAGTTGAAAATATCCATCACTGAAAAATGTCTTGAGGAAAGTCAGAGAAAAGGACTTGTAAGCAAGGGAGAATGGCAGGAAAGGGATTTGAGGAGGTAGAAAGGACTCGCCATTAAGCACAAGAAAAGGAGCTGAACATTGCCAACATTGCAGTTGGCCAAAAAGGGTGTATGCGTTCTTTTCTGTATATATTCAAGAAAAGGGCATACACTTTTTTAGCCAACCAAACAGGTGGGCACTGGAAGTCAATACTACAAAAGATATCACTTCGCATCAGTCAGAAGAGCCATCCTCATAAAGCGTAAACAACAGAAATGCAGGACAGGGCAACGAGAAGAGGGAGCCCTGTGAGACTTATAGTGGAAATGTATATTGCCAACGGCCATTCTGGAGAAGTGTATTGTGTTTACTAAAGCATCTAAAAAATGAGCTACAGAGCATAGGGCACTTGCACTCATGGGCGTATATCTTGGGAAAAACAAAAATCGAGAGGACACAGGCACCCCAATGTTTACCCCCTCTCTGTTTAAAAGATCCTCGACTAGGATATAACTTAAATGTCTCTGGAGGGAAAAAATGGATAGAGATGTGGTACTTAGGTAGAGTGGAATATTATTCAGCCTGGAAATCAATGAAATATGGCCAGTTGTAACAACTCCGGAGGAGTTACGTATGATCATTCTAAGTGACAGAATTCAAAAAGAAAAAGACACATATCATAAGATATCACTTAAAGGTGGAATCCAAAATGGCTACACATGAAATAAATTACAAAACAAAAACATAGTCAAATATGTAGAAAACACGCATAAGGCTGCTAAACGGGAAAGGTGGGGAGGGGTGAGGCATCATCCAGGAGGTTGAAATTAGCAAAGATACCATTCCAAATACCAAACTGATAATCAACAAGGCCTACACGGTAGCTAAAAGAACTGCACTCAGCACACTCAAGTCACCGGAAAAGAATATATACGACTGGTAAGAATCTGAAAAAGAATTTATTGATGTCTCTCTGTACGTGAATCAAGTGGATGTACAGCAGCAAGAAACAGAGCTTTGAAAATCAGCTGTAACCAATATAGTAATAAATTGAAAAAAATAAACGACAGAGAGACAGAGAAAACCTCTTACAACTTTTCCTCAGGGACGGTGATGCAACATGGATTGAACACATCTAGACCCACAGCAGGATGAGACATAAGGCTGGAAACTGTTTGCGCTAAGAGAAATGTGAGGTTGGGTGAGGAAATGCACACCCTTTAAAGTAATACTACCTGGTACCCATTCAATGGGTCCCAAATCTGCAGGTTCAAGGGATCTTCCTACAGCTAAAACATGCATGGAAAACCCAGAGGACTGTACACCATGTGATCGGGAGATGTGTCTAAAATGCACCTCATTTATCCTCTCCTGGTGCTCCTGTTCACCATTCCAGCCACGCTACTTAGAATCTCCCCACTTGGAGAATCAGCACATTTAAACTTCTGTTTCACACATTTTGCAAATTGTGAGGAGGATGAACGGGAAGAGGGGGAACCAATGAGAGAAGAGTTGTAGGGGTTTGGACGGGCACATATCACTCTAATTTCCCATTAAGAGTAAGAATTAAAGGAAGGCTCAGCCTGCCTCGCCGGAGCCAAAATAGGGCCTGAAGCAATCCTGCGGGTTTGAGGCCAGCTCACAAAAGAGCAACTTAAACAATGGAGCTCAGGGTCACTGCAATTCACAAACCTGCAGAGTTATAAATGAAAACTAACGTCCAAAAATATGTTGAGGTAAGGCAAAGAAGAGGATCTGAATGCAAGACAGAATTGCAAGAAACAGATTTCAAGAGATAGATTGGACTCGTCTTTAACGCACATGAAAAGCGGCAGAATTTCGACAATGATGCAGTTGGCCCAAAAGGGCGTATGCGTTTTTTCCTGATTATATCCAGGAAAAAACGCATACGCACTTTATGGGCAACGAAGCAAGCAAGCAATGCAAATGTGCACAACAAAGAAGTCTCACTTCCCACCGGTCAAAAGGGCCATCCTAAAAAATTGTAAAAACCAGAAATGCAGGACAGGCCATGGAGAACAGGGAGCCTTTATACGCTGATGGGCAGTGTGTGAACTGCCGAGAGCCACTCTGGAGAAGTGTATGGTGGTTCCTAAATCATCTAAAAAACAGAGCTACAGAGCATAGGACACTTCCAATCATGGGAGTATATCTAGGGAAGTCTAAAAATCAACAAGACACAAGCACACCACAGTTTAGGGCTACTCTGTTTACAAGAACCTCAACTTCAGTACACCTTAAATATCCCAGGAAAGAGAACAATGGATAAAGAAGATGTGGTACTTATGTACAATGGAATATCTCTTCACCATGAAATCAATGTAATAAGGCTAGTAGAAGGATAAAGAGTGGATTTAGGTCCGATAATACTACTTGAAATAAGTCAAACAGAAAAAGAAACATATCATAAGATATCACTTATAGAGGGAGGGTAAATATGGCTGCACAAGAAATGAATTACAGAACAGAACAGTGTCTCACATTTAGAAAACACACTTATGTCAGCTTAAGGGGAAAGGAGAGGTGGGGTGATGCATAAAACCAGAGTTTGAAATTAGCACAGATACCGTTCAATAAACCAAATAGGTATTAGACAAGATCTACACCTTGCTCAATGAACAGGCCTCAACACACCCTATACACCGCAGAGAAATATATCTGAGGAATAAGAATCTTAAAACCCATGTATTGATATATCTCCATAAGGGAATCAAGTGTGTGCAGAGTGGCACAAACACAGCAGTGAAAAGGAGCTAAACCCCATTATAGAAATAAATTTTAAAAACAAAACGCTGAAACAATGAAAGAGAGAAAAATTCTTACAAAATTCGCTCAGGGGCTGTGATGCAACCTGGATTGACCACATATAAACCCACAGCTGGATAAGACATAAGGCTGGACACTTGGGGCTGACAGGATTGGTGAGCTTTGGTGAGCAACTGCCGAAAGTTTAATGCAATACTTCATGCTACTCAGTCCAAGGGTCCCAACACTCCAGGTTGAAGGGAATCTTCCTACAGCTAAACCATGCTTGGGAAACCCAGCGACTGGTATACCATATGATCGGGAAAGGTTTCTAAAACGCACCTCATTTTTCCTCTCCTGGGGCTCCGGATCGACATTCCAGCCGCTTTACTAACAACATCCCCACATGGAGTCAATGCCTTTAAGTTCTGGTATCGCACAGTCTGCAGTTAGTGCAGAGGATGAATGGGAATGGGGTAACCAGTGAGAAACTAGCTGTAGCGGTTTCAATGGGCACATGTCACTCTAATATCACATCAGTAAGAAGAATTAACCAAAGGCACAGCAAGGTGCCCCAGAAGAAAAATAGGGCTTCAAGGAATCCTGTGGTTATGGGGCAAGACCACAAAAATAAGAGCTAAAAAATGGAGCTAAGGGCCACTGCAATTCAAAAACCTGCAGAGTTATAAAGGCCAACTATTTTTAAAAAATATATTGAGGTAAGGCTATGAAGAGGCATTGAAAGCAAGGCAGAATTGCAGGAAACCGATTTCAGGAGGTAGACTGGAATTGCATTGAAAGCATATGAAGAGAGTCAGAAACTCGACAATGATGCACTTGGCCAAAAAAGGCGTATGCGTTTTTTCCTGAATATATTCAGGAAAAAACGCATACGCACTTTTTGGCCAACCAAGCAAGTTTGCAAAGGAAATCTGCACTACAATGAAGTCTCACTTCCACCCGGTCAAAAGGGCCATCTGAAAAAAGTGTAAAATCCATAACGGCATGACAGGCCATGGAGAACTGGGAACCTTCTTATGCTGATGGGCGGGATGTAAATTGCCAACAGCCACTCTGGAGAAGTGTATGGTGTTTCCTGAAACATCTAAAAAACAAAGCAACAGAGCCTAGGGCACTTCCACTTATGGTCCTATAGCCTAGGGAAATTAAAATCAAAAAGACACAGCCACCCCAAAGTTTGGGACGGCTCTGTTTACAAGAACCTCGTTTACGGTACAAGTTCAATATCGCAGAAAGTGAAAAATGGATAAAGAACTTGTGGTACTTACGTACAATGCAATATCACTCAGCAATGAAATCTATGTCATCAGGCCCGTAGCAGCATAATGAGTAAATTCAGGTATGATGATTCGAACTGAAATAAGTCACACAGAAAAGAAACATCATAAGGTATCACTAATACACAGAATGTGAACTTGGCTACACATGAACTGAATTACAAAACAGAACAGTGTCTCAAGTTTAGAAAACCAACTTACGCTTGCTTAAGGGGGAAGGTGAGTTGGGGTGCTGCATAAAACCAGAGATTGAAATGAGCACAGATAAAGTTCCTTAAGCCAAATATGGAATAGACAAGAGCTACTCCTTGCTCAACGAAATGGACTCAACACCCCATATTAAACGCCTAAGAATGTACCTGACTAGTAAGTATCTTAAAACCTATGGATTGCTATGTCTCCGAAAGAGAATCAAGCGTGTGTACAGGGGCATAAACGCAGCAGTGATAGGATTGGAGAGGTTCGGTGAGCAAATGAAGACCCTTTGAAGTCATATTGCATGGTATCCATTCCACGGGTCTCAACTCTCCAGGTTTAAGGTATTCTTCCTTCAGCTAAAACATGCATGTGGAACCCAGAGTATGATCAACCGTGTGAACGGGAGACGTGTTCAAATATGTCTCAGTTTTCCTCCCCTGGTACTCGGGTGCAACATTCCAGACCCTTTACTAACACTCTCCCAACTTGGAGAGTCAGTGCCTTTAACCTCCTGTTTGGCCCAGTTTGCAATTTCTGCGGAAGATGAACAGGAATAGGGAGAACCAATGAGAGACTAGCTGGAGGTGTCTGGACGGGCAAATTTAACTCTCATTTCCCACCAGGAAGAGGAAATAACCAAAGGCTCAGCGTGCCGTGCCGGAACCAGATTAGGGCCTGAAGCCATCCTGCGGTGTTGCGGCCAGCTCAAAAGAAAGCGAGTTGAAGAAATGAGCTCAGGGTCTCTGTAATTCACAAACCTGCAGAGTTATAAATGACAGCTATCGTCCAAAAATAGACTGAAGTAAGGCTGCCAAGAGGACTTGAAAGCGGGGCAGAATTGCAGGATACCGATTTCAGGAGGTAGACTGGAATTGCATTGAAAGCGTAGGAAAAGAGGCAGAACGTCCACAATGATGCACTTTGCCAAAAGGGCATATGCGTTTTTTCCTGAATATATTCAGGAAAAAACGCATACGCCCTTTTTGGCCAACCAAGCAAGCTTGCAAAGGAAATCTGCACTACAATGAAGTCTCACTTCCCCCCGGTCAAAAGGGCCATCAGAATAAAGTGTAAAATCCAGAAAGGCAGGACAGGCCATGGAGAACTGGGAGCCTTGTTATGCTGATGGGCGGGATGTAAATTGCCAACAGACACTTGGGAGAAGTGTATGGTGTTTCCTTAAACATCTAAAAAACAAAGCAACAGAGCCTAGGGCACTTCCACTTATGGTCCTATAGCTTAGGGAAATTAATATCAAAAAGACACAGCAACCCCAAAATTTGGGACGGCTCTTTTTACAGGAATCTGTTCTCCGGCACAAGTTAAATATCCCAGAGAGCAAATAATGGATAAAGAAGTTGCGGTACTTCTGTACAACAGAATACCACTCAGCAATGAAATCTATGTCACCAGGCCCGTACCAGCATAATGAGTGGATTGAGGCACGATGATTCTAAGTGAAATAAGTCACACAGAAAAAGAAACATCATAAGGTATCACTAATACACGGAATGTGAACTTGGCTACACATGAACTGAATTACAAAACAGAACAGGGTCTCAAGTTTAGAAAACCAACTTATGCCTGCTTAAGGGGGAAGGTGAGTTGGGGTGCTGCATAAAAGCAGAGTTTGAAATTAGCACAGATACCGTTCCATAAGCCAAATATGTAATAGACAAGAGCTACCCCTTGCTCAACGAAATGGATTCAACAATGAGGTATCACCTCACACCTGGTAGAATAGGCATCATTGAAAATCTACAAACAAAAAATGCTGGAAAGGGTGTGGAGAAAAGGAACCCTCTTCCACTATTGTTGGGAATATAAATTGATACAGTCATTATGGAGAACAATATGGAATTTCTTAAGAAACTAACAATAGAATTACCATATGATACAGCAATCCCAGTACTGGACATATACCCAGACAAAACCATAAATCAAAAAGAGTCATTCACCGCAATGTTCATTGCATCACTATTTACAATATCGAGGTAATGGAAGCAACCTAAATGCCCACAGACAGACGAATGCATAAAGCTGTGGTACATATATAAAATGGAATATTACTAAGCCATGAAAAGGAATGAAATTGGGTCATTTGTAGAGACGTCGATGGATCTAGAGACTGTCATACAGAGTGAAGTAAGTCAGAAGGAGAAAAACAAATCTTGTATATTCATGCATATATGTGGAACCTAGAAAAACTGTACAGATTAACCATTTTGCAAGGCATAAATAGAGCAACAGATGTAGACAACAAACGTATGGACAACAAGGGGGGAAAGCTGTTGGGGGGGTGGTGGTGGGAGGAGTTGAGAGACTGGGATTGGCATGTATACATTTATATGTATAAAATAGATAACCAATAAGAACCTGCTGTATAAAAATATAAAATAAAATTCAAAATTAAAAAGAAGTAAAATTTAAAAAATAAAACAGAAAAAACAATTATTCCCTGCACATACATGTATTTATATGAATAAATTATTTCCATGCTTATATCTGTAAATACAAAAAAGAGGAATAAAATCTACCTTGAACCAAAAACGAAAAAGAGAAAAAAAACACAGAACCCACCAGTTCCACAGAGGAAAACCGTATCAGGGCACTTGCTCCAGTTGTAAACAATTCTGAAGTTGGTCAGTGGTGGGGAATCATCTCCCATTCAGCCAGCAGCCCCCACGCAACAAGCGTCCTCATTGCAAAGCTGGGGCACCGTGCCGAGGCATCTGTGAGTAAACGTGAGCTGAGCCCCAGGCCAGTTGCTGCTGAACTATTCCCACCCGTCCCAGGTAAAACACCTGAATATATACAAGGACTTGAAAGCCTAGAGGAAGGGCCATAGAGCCACACGAGTGACAGCATGCCGGCCGACTTGGTGCCTGCAGGCCAGCCAGGATGGTCCTGGCCCTGGGTGCTCTTCTGGAAGATTTCCATTTCCCTGCCTGAGATACCCGTCCTGTCCCTGCCCCCACTGCTTTTTTCCTTCCTCACCTCTGCCCAGGGAGAAATTCCAGCAGCAGGTATGGGTGACACATCCTCTTCTTTAGCAGGTGGCAGCCTGGCAACTGCTGCAGAAAGTCCAGCAGAGCCCCACTCACACTGGGCCACCCACAAAGCCGTGGCCTCTCACTCCCTCCCACCAGCCCAGCCCCGAGACTGCTGACAGGGCAGAGAAAATGGCGTCAGGCACGGCTGCAGGGGCTCTTGCTGCCTGGAGTGGTATTTATATTGATCTCAACCCAGGCACACCTGGGGAGGGCTGGCCGGCACGGTAAGGCTGCCCAGGTCAGCCAATCATCACCCCTCAGGGGCTCACAGTTGCAGAAAATGGAACTTGCTGAACCGGCCAGGTCCAAGGAACAGGTGTGGGCTCCTGAGAGTCAGGATAGACAAGGGGCTGCAGCTTTGGCTTGTTTTCTAATCATTTTATCTGGCCCATGAGTGGGAGACAACTTCAAGAAAACCCTCTCCTAATGAGAGGAACCCAGGAGTCAGGCAGAGGAGGGGTGGGTGGTGGTTGGAGACAGAGGCCTGGTGCCCCGGGTGCAGTGGAAGTCTCTGGAAGACCAGGTGGAGGGAGGCCTCACGGAGTGATGCCCAGGGTCACAGACCTGTCGCAGCTGCTGTTTGTTAGTTCAAGTCCTGCTCTGAGGTGCTCTGTGTCAGCTCTGAGCGACAGGTGAGCTGGGGGTGCTCTGCAATGAGGGCTATGTGCACGGTTCCTGTGTGCCCAGCCCTGCCACGGTACCTGCAAGGGTAGCTCTGTATCCTGGGAGGGGCCTGACCACGAGAGCCCCGTGGGCTGGGGTGGGGGTGGGGTACCTGCCCAGGTGAGCTCCATATTCTGGGATTGGTCTGACCACGAGAGCCCCATGGGCTGCTGGGGACCTGGTAAAGGATGTCAGGACAGTCAGTGAAGCCACCGAGGATATACCTCCAGTTGCTCCTAATTCCTACACCCTGCTGGTCATTCTACCAACCACCAGGACATGGTATTCTGTATTAGTCTTCAATGATGCCTTCTTTTGTATTCCATTAGTCCCAGAGTCACAAGAAATTTTGGCTTGTGAGTGGCAGGACTCAACATACAACTAAAACAATACTTCCGGGCCGTCTGGCCCCAAGGGTGCAAAAATTCCCACACCATCTTTGGGGAAAGCTTAGCTAAAGACCTAAAAGTTCTACCTCTGGAAAAGGAAACCCTCCTTCAATATGCAGACGACATTCTGATCACCAGCCCTACTAAGGAGGCCTCTGAACTACCAAGCCAATAAAGGATAGAAGTTGTCCAAGAAAAAGCTCAAATATCACAGACTGCGGTGACCTGCCTGGGCTTCATTCTCACAGAAGGTCAGAGAAGCCCATCCCAGGAAAGGGAAGAAACCATTTTCAGCCTTACCCCTTTCTAAAACTAGAAGACAGCTTAGGGGTTCCTGGGGAGGCCAGGGTTTGCTGCTTCTGGATCCCTAACTACAGTCTACTAGCTGGGCCTCTATATGAAACACTGAAAGGAAAAGATGATGATCCTTTTGAATAGAATCCAGAAGTGGCCTTTCAAGAATGGAAAGAGCAGTCAATTCAGACCCTTGCCCTGGAACTCCCTAATTTAGCTAAACCCTTTGATCTTTACAATCCCGGTGAAAGGTGAATCGCCATTGGAGAATTAGTGCAAAAACTGGGACCACTTGAAATGGAACAATGCAAGAATGCCATCCAGGTAGGATAAACTACGGTCACTAAGGGGCTTGGCCCACTGCCACATCTGGCCAAGATACTGGCGGTATCTAAAAACCTGGAAATCAGCAGCCCAAAAGGCCACCTCCCTCCTAAGGGAAAAGGACCCCACGTGGTGATCCTAACCACCAACCATGCCCTGAAGTTGCAGGGTTCGCTCCGTGGGCACACCGACCTCGAGTGAGGAGGCCCTCCAACTCCAACATCCAGAGAGATAACCGGGGGCAACAGGGCACCATGACGACTCGTGTGAACATCACTTGACCTGGAGTTTCTCTCATAAAACAACAAGAGTGTGTCCCAAAAGAGTAGACTACTGCTTGCAGGACTTACTGCACCCAGAGGGGAGCTAATAATCTTGGCGGGGGAACAGTATACCACACTGTCACCATAGAAAAGCCTACAGACACCGTGATGATGGTGGCCAATAAGACCGGCTGGACTCCTGTTTACTTCAAAAGGCTGTTGACTCAGTAGCCATCATGGTCCTTGGTCACCACTGACCCTGGACTGTCTGGGAGTTGAGCGGGCAGGGCTCTGACACCTGGTGCTGTTTGTACGTTAATTCAGGGGCCTAATTGAAGAAAGCGCAGACTACTGGTCAGAGCATCTAGGCTGGCAGAGACGGTCAGCCTAAGGTGGCCAAACAAATGTGGGGCGGGGTGAAACCGGCCCCCACAGCGTCTCTGCACATCTCTTTCCTGGACCCTTAAAGGTCATTAGAATCTATAACACTTCCAATGCTGGTGCTCAGGTGGACGAGCAGGGAGGCAGGGGTCCTGGGGACAATCAACGTCACCGGGAGGCTGCTGGGGAGAAGCTCTGACCCTCGCCCCAGGGTATGAGGGCTCCCAACTCAGCACTCAGCAGTTACAGAAGAAGGGTCTGCACCCTCAGCACTCCAAGAATGAGGAACGGGACAAAAGGCAGAGGAGGGGTTTGTCCCCAGCAAAGCCCATTAAAAATCCCTGGGAGATAAAAATAGAATCTGGGCAATAAAGTCAAGTCTAACCTTTTTTATCCTTTGTGCTTTGTCTAATTTCACGTGCTCCTAGGGTCCCGCATGCAGAGGTTCCACACCCGGCACTTCAGACCAGATTTCCTAGTGCAGAATGGCTGGGTCGACACCTCAGCTCCTGGGGCCCAGTGCAGACTCCACGATATAGAGCCTGAGCTACAGCCAACCCGGCCCTCGAGAGCTCCGCCGCCTCCCTCCCTCCCACTGACTCTCACAGGATCTCTACACAGCAGCCCAGCCCACAGCCCACGGGGTAGTGCATGCTCTCACCTCTCCATTCTCTGATCAAAATATAAAGTTTCCTTTGCTTGTGAACCAAACTCAGTCTCGATCTGTTGGCCCCAATGACACTGGGCAGGGGGACACTTGTTGGGGTCCACTCTGGAGGATCAGTAACAGAAATTGAGACTATTGTAACCTCAATGAACAGATGTGTGAGCCAAACTGTAGTTAACATAGAACAGTGTATAAGGCTCGGGTAAAATAAGATGTTTTTAACACTTCCATTTGATATTTCCATCACTTTTTATAAGCAAGTTCAGTGAAAAGGTTTGTCTTATTTGTCAGGTCAATATTAGAGAAACGAAGTGATTTCTTTCCAAGGATGTACAGCTAATAATCTTGGTTAAACCTTCAATCTTGTTTTAAATGCTTTTCCATTGAAAATGATACCTCTCTTTCAGCTCCCCCATTTCTGAGAAGTATAAAATCTTATAATTTACTATTACCAAAGGGGAAAGGTGGGAGGAGGGATAAATTAACAGTTTGGAATGAACACATACACACTGCTATGTATAAAATAGATCATCAACAAGGAACTACTGTATAGCACAGGGAACTACACTCAACATTTTGCAATAACCTATAAGGGGAAATAATCTGAAAAAGAATAGATATTTTTATTGACATCATCTATCAATGACAGTTAAAGTGTAGCCTAAGGGAAGCTGGTGGTGAGTGCTTCTGACCCTGAAGACTTCAATCATCTAAAGTTTGGACTCTGCCTACTTCCCAAGGCCCTTAATGAACATATGTGTAGCCGTAGCTTAAAAACTTCCCCAGTTTGGGTTTCGGGGAGACACTGATTTTGAAAAAGCCCTGGTGTTCTCCTTACATGAATGGGACTCTTCCTACTGCTAAAACATGTCTGTCACACCCAGAGGATGGTATACCATCTGATCGGGAAGAGTTTGGAAAAGGCATCTCATCTCCTCATCTCCTGGTGCTCGGGTTCACCCCTCCAGCGTCTTTACTAACAGTCTCCCCACTTGGAGATGTCAGCACTGTCAACATCCTGTTGCGTACAGTTTGGAATTTGTCCAGAGGATGAAGCGGAAGGATGAGGAACAATGAGAGACAAGTCCTAGGTGTTCAGACAGGCACATGTCACTCTAATTTCCAATCAGGAAGACGAATTGACCAAAGGCTAGGGTTGCCCATGGAAACAGTATAGGGCTTGAGGAAATCCCGCTGCTTTGTGGCCAGTTCCCATAAACACGAGTTGAACAATGGAACTCAGGGGCAGTAAAATTCACAAAACTGCAGAGTTGAAAATATCCATCACTGAAAAATGTCTTGAGGAAAGTCAGAGAAAAGGACTTGTAAGCAAGGGAGAATGGCAGGAAAGGGATTTGAGGAGGTAGAAAGGACTCGCCATTAAGCACAAGAAAAGGAGCTGAACATTGCCAACATTGCCAACATTGCAGTTGGCCAAAAAGGGTGTATGCGTTCTTTTCTGTATATATTCAAGAAAAGGGCATACACTTTTTTAGCCAACCAAACAGGTGGGCACTGGAAGTCAATACTACAAAAGATATCACTTCGCATCAGTCAGAAGAGCCATCCTCATAAAGCATAAACAACAGAAACGCAGGACAGGGCAACGAGAAGAGGGAGCCCTGTGAGACTTATAGTGGAAATGTATATTGCCAACGGCCATTCTGGAGAAGTGTATTGTGTTTACTAAAGCATCTAAAAAATGAGCTACAGAGCATAGGGCACTTGCACTCATGGGCGTATATCTTGGGAAAAACAAAAATCGAGAGGACACAGGCACCCCAATGTTTACCCCCTCTCTGTTTAAAAGATCCTCGACTAGGATATAACTTAAATGTCTCTGGAGGGAAAAAATGGATAGAGATGTGGTACTTAGGTAGAGTGGAATATTATTCAGCCTGGAAATCAATGAAATATGGCCAGTTGTAACAACTCCGGAGGAGTTACGTATGATCATTCTAAGTGACAGAATTCAAAAAGAAAAAGACACATATCATAAGATATCACTTAAAGGTGGAATCCAAAATGGCTACACATGAAATAAATTACAAAACAAAAACATAGTCAAATATGTAGAAAACACGCATAAGGCTGCTAAACGGGAAAGGTGGGGAGGGGTGAGGCATCATCCAGGAGGTTGAAATTAGCAAAGATACCATTCCAAATACCAAACTGATAATCAACAAGGCCTACACGGTAGCTAAAAGAACTGCACTCAGCACACTCAAGTCACCGGAAAAGAATATATACGACTGGTAAGAATCTGAAAAAGAATTTATTGATGTCTCTCTGTACGTGAATCAAGTGGATGTACAGCAGCAAGAAACAGAGCTTTGAAAATCAGCTGTAACCAATATAGTAATAAATTGAAAAAAATAAACGACAGAGAGACAGAGAAAACCTCTTACAACTTTTCCTCAGGGACGGTGATGCAACATGGATTGAACACATCTAGACCCACAGCAGGATGAGACATAAGGCTGGAAACTGTTTGCGCTAAGAGAAATGTGAGGTTGGGTGAGGAAATGCACACCCTTTAAAGTAATACTACCTGGTACCCATTCAATGGGTCCCAAATCTGCAGGTTCAAGGGATCTTCCTACAGCTAAAACATGCATGGAAAACCCAGAGGACTGTACACCATGTGATCGGGAGATGTGTCTAAAATGCACCTCATTTATCCTCTCCTGGTGCTCCTGTTCACCATTCCAGCCACGCTACTTAGAATCTCCCCACTTGGAGAATCAGCACATTTAAACTTCTGTTTCACACATTTTGCAAATTGTGAGGAGGATGAACGGGAAGAGGGGGAACCAATGAGAGAAGAGTTGTAGGGGTTTGGACGGGCACATATCACTCTAATTTCCCATTAAGAATAAGAATTAAAGAAAGGCTCAGCCTGCCTCGCCGGAGCCAAAATAGGGCCTGAAGCAATCCTGCGGGTTTGAGGCCAGCTCACAAAAGAGCAACTTAAACAATGGAGCTCAGGGTCACTGCAATTCACAAACCTGCAGAGTTATAAATGAAAACTAACGTCCAAAAATATGTTGAGGTAAGGCAAAGAAGAGGATCTGAATGCAAGACAGAATTGCAAGAAACAGATTTCAAGAGATAGATTGGACTCGTCTTTAACGCACATGAAAAGCGGCAGAATTTCGACAATGATGCAGTTGGCCCAAAAGGGCGTATGCGTTTTTTCCTGATTATATCCAGGAAAAAACGCATACGCACTTTATGGGCAACGAAGCAAGCAAGCAATGCAAATGTGCACAACAAAGAAGTCTCACTTCCCACCGGTCAAAAGGGCCATCCTAAAAAATTGTAAAAACCAGAAATGCAGGACAGGCCATGGAGAACAGGGAGCCTTTATACGCTGATGGGCAGTGTGTGAACTGCCGAGAGCCACTCTGGAGAAGTGTATGGTGGTTCCTAAATCATCTAAAAAACAGAGCTACAGAGCATAGGACACTTCCAATCATGGGAGTATATCTAGGGAAGTCTAAAAATCAACAAGACACAAGCACACCACAGTTTAGGGCTACTCTGTTTACAAGAACCTCAACTTCAGTACACCTTAAATATCCCAGGAAAGAGAACAATGGATAAAGAAGATGTGGTACTTATGTACAATGGAATATCTCTTCACCATGAAATCAATGTAATAAGGCTAGTAGAAGGATAAAGAGTGGATTTAGGTCCGATAATACTACTTGAAATAAGTCAAACAGAAAAAGAAACATATCATAAGATATCACTTATAGAGGGAGGGTAAATATGGCTGCACAAGAAATGAATTACAGAACAGAACAGTGTCTCACATTTAGAAAACACACTTATGTCAGCTTAAGGGGAAAGGAGAGGTGGGGTGATGCATAAAACCAGAGTTTGAAATTAGCACAGATACCGTTCAATAAACCAAATAGGTATTAGACAAGATCTACACCTTGCTCAATGAACAGGCCTCAACACACCCTATACACCGCAGAGAAATATATCTGAGGAATAAGAATCTTAAAACCCATGTATTGATATATCTCCATAAGGGAATCAAGTGTGTGCAGAGTGGCACAAACACAGCAGTGAAAAGGAGCTAAACCCCATTATAGAAATAAATTTTAAAAACAAAACGCTGAAACAATGAAAGAGAGAAAAATTCTTACAAAATTCGCTCAGGGGCTGTGATGCAACCTGGATTGACCACATATAAACCCACAGCTGGATAAGACATAAGGCTGGACACTTGGGGCTGACAGGATTGGTGAGCTTTGGTGAGCAACTGCCGAAAGTTTAATGCAATACTTCATGCTACTCAGTCCAAGGGTCCCAACACTCCAGGTTGAAGGGAATCTTCCTACAGCTAAACCATGCTTGGGAAACCCAGCGACTGGTATACCATATGATCGGGAAAGGTTTCTAAAACGCACCTCATTTTTCCTCTCCTGGGGCTCCGGATCGACATTCCAGCCGCTTTACTAACAACATCCCCACATGGAGTCAATGCCTTTAAGTTCTGGTATCGCACAGTCTGCAGTTAGTGCAGAGGATGAATGGGAATAGGGGGAACCAGTGAGAAACTAGCTGTAGCGGTTTCAATGGGCACATGTCACTCTAATATCACATCAGTAAGAAGAATTAACCAAAGGCACAGCAAGGTGCCCCAGAAGAAAAATAGGGCTTCAAGGAATCCTGTGGTTATGGGGCAAGACCACAAAAATAAGAGCTAAAAAATGGAGCTAAGGGCCACTGCAATTCAAAAACCTGCAGAGTTATAAAGGCCAACTATTTTTAAAAAATATATTGAGGTAAGGCTATGAAGAGGCATTGAAAGCAAGGCAGAATTGCAGGAAACCGATTTCAGGAGGTAGACAGGAATTGCATTGAAAGCATATGAAGAGAGTCAGAAACTCGACAATGATGCACTTGGCCAAAAAGGGCGTATGCGTTTTTTCCTGAATATATTCAGGAAAAAACGCATACGCACTTTTTGGCCAACCAAGCAAGCTTGCAAAGGAAATCTGCACTACAATGAAGTCTCACTTCCACCCGGTCAAAAGGGCCATCTGAAAAAAGTGTAAAATCCAGAAAGGCACAACAGGCCATGGAGAACTGGGAGCCTTCTTATGCTGATGGGCGGGATGTAAATTGCCAACAGCCACTCTGGAGAAGTGTATGGTGTTTCCTGAAACATCTAAAAAACAAAGCAACAGAGCCTAGGGCACTTCCACTTATGGTCCTATAGCTTAGGGAAATTAAAATCAAAAAGACACAGCCACCCCAAAGTTTGGGACGGCTCTGTTTACAAGAACCTCGTTTACGGTACAAGTTCAATATCACAGAAAGTGAAAAATGGATAAAGAACTTGTGGTACTTACGTACAATGCAATATCACTCAGCAATGAAATCTATGTCATCAGGCCCGTAGCAGCATAATGAGTGGATTCAGGTATGATGATTCGAACTGAAATAAGTCACACAGAAAAGAAACATCATAAGGTATCACTAATACACAGAATGTGAACTTGGCTACACATGAACTGAATTACAAAACAGAACAGTGTCTCAAGTTTAGAAAACCAACTTACGCTTGCTTAAGGGGGAAGGTGAGTTGGGGTGCTGCATAAAACCAGAGATTGAAATGAGCACAGATAAAGTTCCTTAAGCCAAATATGGAATAGACAAGAGCTACTCCTTGCTCAACGAAATGGACTCAACACCCCATATTAAACGCCTAAGAATGTACCTGACTAGTAAGTATCTTAAAACCTATGGATTGCTATGTCTCCGAAAGAGAATCAAGCGTGTGTTCAGGGGCATAACCGCAGCAGTGATAGGATTGGAGAGGTTCGGTGAGCAAATGAAGACCCTTTGAAGTCATATTGCATGGTACCCATTCCACGGGTCTCAACTCTCCAGGTTTAAGGTATTCTTCCTTCAGCTAAAACATGCATGTGGAACCCAGAGTATGATCAACCGTGTGAACGGGAGACGTGTTCAAATATGTCTCAGTTTTCCTCCCCTGGTACTCGGGTGCAACATTCCAGACCCTTTACTAACACTCTCCCAACTTGGAGAGTCAGCGCCTTTAACCTCCTGTTTGGCCCAGTTTGCAATTTCTGCGGAAGATGAACAGGAATAGGGAGAACCAATGAGAGACTAGCTGGAGGTGTCTGGAAGGGCAAATTTAACTCTCATTTCCCACCAGGAAGAGGAAATAACCAAAGGCTCAGCGTGCCGTGCCGGAACCAGATTAGGGCCTGAAGCCATCCTGCGGTGTTGCGGCCAGCTCAAAAGAAAGCGAGTTGAAGAAATGAGCTCAGGGTCTCTGTAATTCACAAACCTGCAGAGTTATAAATGACAGCTATCGTCCAAAAATAGACTGAAGTAAGGCTGCCAAGAGGACTTGAAAGCGGGGCAGAATTGCAGGATACCGATTTCAGGAGGTAGACTGGAATTGCATTGAAAGCGTAGGAAAAGAGGCAGAACGTCCACAATGATGCACTTTGCCAAAAGGGCATATGCGTTTTTTCCTGAATATATTCAGGAAAAAACGCATACGCCCTTTTTGGCCAACCAAGCAAGCTTGCAAAGGAAATCTGCACTACAATGAAGTCTCACTTCCCCCCGGTCAAAAGGGCCATCAGAATAAAGTGTAAAATCCAGAAAGGCAGGACAGGCCATGGAGAACTGGGAGCCTTGTTATGCTGATGGGCGGGATGTAAATTGCCAACAGACACTTGGGAGAAGTGTATGGTGTTTCCTGAAACATCTAAAAAACAAAGCAACAGAGCCTAGGGCACTTCCACTTATGGTCCTATAGCTTAGGGAAATTAATATCAAAAAGACAGCAACCCCAAAATTTGGGACGGCTCTTTTTACAGGAATCTCTTCTCCGGCACAAGTTAAATATCCCAGAGAGCAAATAATGGATAAAGAAGTTGCGGTACTTCTGTACAACAGAATACCACTCAGCAATGAAATCTATGTCACCAGGCCCGTACCAGCATAATGAGTGGATTGAGGCACGATGATTCTAAGTGAAATAAGTCACACAGAAAAAGAAACATCATAAGGTATCACTAATACACGGAATGTGAACTTGGCTACACATGAACTGAATTACAAAACAGAACAGGGTCTCAAGTTTAGAAAACCAACTTATGCCTGCTTAAGGGGGAAGGTGAGTTGGGGTGCTGCATAAAAGCAGAGTTTGAAATTAGCACAGATACCGTTCCATAAGCCAAATATGTAATAGACAAGAGCTACCCCTTGCTCAACGAAATGGATTCAACAATGAGGTATCACCTCACACCTGGTAGAATAGGCATCATTGAAAATCTACAAACAAAAAATGCTGGAAAGGGTGTGGAGAAAAGGAACCCTCTTCCACTATTGTTGGGAATATAAATTGATACAGTCATTATGGAGAACAATATGGAATTTCTTAAGAAACTAACAATAGAATTACCATATGATACAGCAATCCCAGTACTGGACATATACCCAGACAAAACCATAAATCAAAAAGAGTCATTCACCGCAATGTTCATTGCATCACTATTTACAATATCGAGGTAATGGAAGCAACCTAAATGCCCACAGACAGACGAATGCATAAAGCTGTGGTACATATATAAAATGGAATATTACTCAGCCATGAAAAGGAATGAAATTGGGTCATTTGTAGAGACGTCGATGGATCTAGAGACTGTCATACAGAGTGAAGTAAGTCAGAAAGAGAAAAACAAATCTTGTATATTCATGCATATATGTGGAACCTAGAAAAACTGTACAGATTAACCATTTTGCAAGGCATAAATAGAGCAACAGATGTAGACAACAAACGTATGGACAACAAGGGGGGAAAGCTGTTGGGGTGGTGGTGGTGGGAGGAGTTGAGAGACTGGGATTGGCATGTATACATTTATATGTATAAAATAGGTAACCAATAAGAACCTGCTGTATAAAAATATAAAATAAAATTCAAAATTAAAAAGAAATAAAATTTAAAAAATAAAACAGAAAAAACAATTATTCCCTGCACATACATGTATTTATATGAATAAATTATTTCCATGCTTATATCTGTAAATACAAAAAAGAGGAATAAAATCTACCTTGAACCAAAAACGAAAAAGAGAAAAAAAACACAGAACCCACCAGTTCCACAGAGGAAAACCGTATCAGGGCACTTGCTCCAGTTGTAAACAATTCTGAAGTTGGTCAGTGGTGGGGAATCGTCTCCCATTCAGCCAGCAGCCCCCACGCAACAAGCGTCCTCATTGCAAAGCTGGGGCACCGTGCCGAGGCATCTGTGAGTAAACGTGAGCTGAGCCCCAGGCCAGTTGCTGCTGAACTATTCCCACCCGTCCCAGGTAAAACACCTGAATATATACAAGGACTTGAAAGCCTAGAGGAAGGGCCATAGAGCCACACGAGTGACAGCATGCCGGCCGACTTGGTGCCTGCAGGCCAGCCAGGATGGTCCTGGCCCTGGGTGCTCTTCTGGAAGATTTCCATTTCCCTGCCTGAGATACCCGTCCTGTCCCTGCCCCCACTGCTTTTTTCCTTCCTCACCTCTGCCCAGGGAGAAATTCCAGCAGCAGGTATGGGTGACACATCCTCTTCTTTAGCAGGTGGCAGCCTGGCAACTGCTGCAGAAAGTCCAGCAGAGCCCCACTCACACTGGGCCACCCACAAAGCCGTGGCCTCTCACTCCCTCCCACCAGCCCAGCCCCGAGACTGCTGACAGGGCAGAGAAAATGGCGTCAGGCACGGCTGCAGGGGCTCTTGCTGCCTGGAGTGGTATTTATATTGATCTCAACCCAGGCACACCTGGGGAGGGCTGGCCGGCACGGTAAGGCTGCCCAGGTCAGCCAATCATCACCCCTCAGGGGCTCACAGTTGCAGAAAATGGAACTTGCTGAACCGGCCAGGTCCAAGGAACAGGTGTGGGCTCCTGAGAGTCAGGATAGACAAGGGGCTGCAGCTTTGGCTTGTTTTCTAATCATTTTATCTGGCCCATGAGTGGGAGACAACTTCAAGAAAACCCTCTCCTAATGAGAGGAACCCAGGAGTCAGGGAGAGGAGGGGTGGGTGGTGGTTGGAGACAGAGGCCTGGTGCCCCGGGTGCAGTGGAAGTCTCTGGAAGACCAGGTGGAGGGAGGCCTCACGGAGTGATGCCCAGGGTCACAGACTTGTCGCAGCTGCTGTTTGTTAGTTCAAGTCCTGCTCTGAGGTGCTCTGTGTCAGCTCTGAGCGACAGGTGAGCTGGGGGTGCTCTGCAATGAGGGCTATGTGCACGGTTCCTGTGTGCCCAGCCCTGCCACGGTACCTGCAAGGGTAGCTCTGTATCCTGGGAGGGGCCTGACCACGAGAGCCCCGTGGGCTGGGGTGGGGGTGGGGTACCTGCCCAGGTGAGCTCCATATTCTGGGATTGGTCTGACCACGAGAGCCCCATGGGCTGCTGGGGACCTGGTAAAGGATGTCAGGACAGTCAGTGAAGCCACCGAGGATATACCTCCAGTTGCTCCTAATTCCTACACCCTGCTGGTCATTCTACCAACCACCAGGACATGGTATTCTGTATTAGTCTTCAATGATGCCTTCTTTTGTATTCCATTAGTCCCAGAGTCACAAGAAATTTTGGCTTGTGAGTGGCAGGACTCTACATACAACTAAAACAATACTTCCGGGCCGTCTGGCCCCAAGGGTGCAAAAATTCCCACACCATCTTTGGGGAAAGCTTAGCTAAAGACCTAAAAGTTCTACCTCTGGAAAAGGAAACCCTCCTTCAATATGCAGACGACATTCTGATCACCAGCCCTACTAAGGAGGCCTCTGAACTACCAAGCCAATAAAGGATAGAAGTTGTCCAAGAAAAAGCTCAAATATCACAGACTGCGGTGACCTGCCTGGGCTTCATTCTCACAGAAGGTCAGAGAAGCCCATCCCAGGAAAGGGAAGAAACCATTTTCAGCCTTACCCCTTTCTAAAACTAGAAGACAGCTTAGGGGTTCCTGGGGAGGCCAGGGTTTGCTGCTTCTGGATCCCTAACTACAGTCTACTAGCTGGGCCTCTATATGAAACACTGAAAGGAAAAGATGATGATCCTTTTGAATAGAATCCAGAAGTGGCCTTTCAAGAATGGAAAGAGCAGTCAATTCAGACCCTTGCCCTGGAACTCCCTAATTTAGCTAAACCCTTTGATCTTTACAATCCCGGTGAAAGGTGAATCGCCATTGGAGAATTAGTGCAAAAACTGGGACCACTTGAAATGGAACAATGCAAGAATGCCATCCAGGTAGGATAAACTACGGTCACTAAGGGGCTTGGCCCACTGCCACATCTGGCCAAGATACTGGCGGTATCTAAAAACCTGGAAATCAGCAGCCCAAAAGGCCACCTCCCTCCTAAGGGAAAAGGACCCCACGTGGTGATCCTAACCACCAACCATGCCCTGAAGTTGCAGGGTTCGCTCCGTGGGCACACCGACCTCGAGTGAGGAGGCCCTCCAACTCCAACATCCAGAGAGATAACCGGGGGCAACAGGGCACCATGACGACTCGTGTGAACATCACTTGACCTGGAGTTTCTCTCATAAAACAACAAGAGTGTGTCCCAAAAGAGTAGACTACTGCTTGCAGGACTTACTGCACCCAGAGGGGAGCTAATAATCTTGGCGGGGGAACAGTATACCACACTGTCACCATAGAAAAGCCTACAGACACCGTGATGATGGTGGCCAATAAGACCGGCTGGACTCCTGTTTACTTCAAAAGGCTGTTGACTCAGTAGCCATCATGGTCCTTGGTCACCACTGACCCTGGACTGTCTGGGAGTTGAGCGGGCAGGGCTCTGACACCTGGTGCTGTTTGTACGTTAATTCAGGGGCCTAATTGAAGAAAGCGCAGACTACTGGTCAGAGCATCTAGGCTGGCAGAGACGGTCAGCCTAAGGTGGCCAAACAAATGTGGGGCGGGGTGAAACCGGCCCCCACAGCGTCTCTGCACATCTCTTTCCTGGACCCTTAAAGGTCATTAGAATCTATAACACTTCCAATGCTGGTGCTCAGGTGGACGAGCAGGGAGGCAGGGGTCCTGGGGACAATCAACGTCACCGGGAGGCTGCTGGGGAGAAGCTCTGACCCTCGCCCCAGGGTATGAGGGCTCCCAACTCAGCACTCAGCAGTTACAGAAGAAGGGTCTGCACCCTCAGCACTCCAAGAATGAGGAACGGGACAAAAGGCAGAGGAGGGGTTTGTCCCCAGCAAAGCCCATTAAAAATCCCTGGGAGATAAAAATAGAATCTGGGCAATAAAGTCAAGTCTAACCTTTTTTATCCTTTGTGCTTTGTCTAATTTCACGTGCTCCTAGGGTCCCGCATGCAGAGGTTCCACACCCGGCACTTCAGACCAGATTTCCTAGTGCAGAATGGCTGGGTCGACACCTCAGCTCCTGGGGCCCAGTGCAGACTCCACGATATAGAGCCTGAGCTACAGCCAACCCGGCCCTCGAGAGCTCCGCCGCCTCCCTCCCTCCCACTGACTCTGACAGGATCTCTACACAGCAGCCCAGCCCACAGCCCACGGGGTAGTGCATGCTCTCACCTCTCCATTCTCTGATCAAAATATAAAGTTTCCTTTGCTTGTGAACCAAACTCAGTCTCGATCTGTTGGCCCCAATGACACTGGGCAGGGGGACACTTGTTGGGGTCCACTCTGGAGGATCAGTAACAGAAATTGAGACTATTGTAACCTCAATGAACAGATGTGTGAGCCAAACTGTAGTTAACATAGAACAGTGTATAAGGCTCGGGTAAAATAAGATGTTTTTAACACTTCCATTTGATATTTCCATCACTTTTTATAAGCAAGTTCAGTGAAAAGGTTTGTCTTATTTGTCAGGTCAATATTAGAGAAACGAAGTGATTTCTTTCCAAGGATGTACAGCTAATAATCTTGGTTAAACCTTCAATCTTGTTTTAAATGCTTTTCCATTGAAAATGATACCTCTCTTTCAGCTCCCCCATTTCTGAGAAGTATAAAATCTTATAATTTATTATTACCAAAGGGGAAAGGTGGGAGGAGGGATAAATTAACAGTTTGGAATGAACACATACACACTGCTATGTATAAAATAGATCATCAACAAGGAACTACTGTATAGCACAGGGAACTACACTCAACATTTTGCAATAACCTATAAGGGGAAATAATCTGAAAAAGAATAGATATTTTTATTGACATCATCTATCAATGACAGTTAAAGTGTAGCCTAAGGGAAGCTGGTGGTGAGTGCTTCTGACCCTGAAGACTTCAATCATCTAAAGTTTGGACTCTGCCTACTTCCCAAGGCCCTTAATGAACATATGTGTAGCCGTAGCTTAAAAACTTCCCCAGTTTGGGTTTCGGGGAGACACTGATTTTGAAAAAGCCCTGGTGTTCTCCTTACATGAATGGGACTCTTCCTACTGCTAAAACATGTCTGTCACACCCAGAGGATGGTATACCATCTGATCGGGAAGAGTTTGGAAAAGGCATCTCATCTCCTCATCTCCTGGTGCTCGGGTTCACCCCTCCAGCGTCTTTACTAACAGTCTCCCCACTTGGAGATGTCAGCACTGTCAACATCCTGTTGCGTACAGTTTGGAATTTGTCCAGAGGATGAAGCGGAAGGATGAGGAACAATGAGAGACAAGTCCTAGGTGTTCAGACAGGCACATGTCACTCTAATTTCCAATCAGGAAGACGAATTGACCAAAGGCTAGGGTTGCCCATGGAAACAGTATAGGGCTTGAGGAAATCCCGCTGCTTTGTGGCCAGTTCCCATAAACACGAGTTGAACAATGGAACTCAGGGGCAGTAAAATTCACAAAACTGCAGAGTTGAAAATATCCATCACTGAAAAATGTCTTGAGGAAAGTCAGAGAAAAGGACTTGTAAGCAAGGGAGAATGGCAGGAAAGGGATTTGAGGAGGTAGAAAGGACTCGCCATTAAGCACAAGAAAAGGAGCTGAACATTGCCAACATTGCAGTTGGCCAAAAAGGGTGTATGCGTTCTTTTCTGTATATATTCAAGAAAAGGGCATACACTTTTTTAGCCAACCAAACAGGTGGGCACTGGAAGTCAATACTACAAAAGATATCACTTCGCATCAGTCAGAAGAGCCATCCTCATAAAGCATAAACAACAGAAACGCAGGACAGGGCAACGAGAAGAGGGAGCCCTGTGAGACTTATAGTGGAAATGTATATTGCCAACGGCCATTCTGGAGAAGTGTATTGTGTTTACTAAAGCATCTAAAAAATGAGCTACAGAGCATAGGGCACTTGCACTCATGGGCGTATATCTTGGGAAAAACAAAAATCGAGAGGACACAGGCACCCCAATGTTTACCCCCTCTCTGTTTAAAAGATCCTCGACTAGGATATAACTTAAATGTCTCTGGAGGGAAAAAATGGATAGAGATGTGGTACTTAGGTAGAGTGGAATATTATTCAGCCTGGAAATCAATGAAATATGGCCAGTTGTAACAACTCCGGAGGAGTTACGTATGATCATTCTAAGTGACAGAATTCAAAAAGAAAAAGACACATATCATAAGATATCACTTAAAGGTGGAATCCAAAATGGCTACACATGAAATAAATTACAAAACAAAAACATAGTCAAATATGTAGAAAACACGCATAAGGCTGCTAAACGGGAAAGGTGGGGAGGGGTGAGGCATCATCCAGGAGGTTGAAATTAGCAAAGATACCATTCCAAATACCAAACTGATAATCAACAAGGCCTACACGGTAGCTAAAAGAACTGCACTCAGCACACTCAAGTCACCGGAAAAGAATATATACGACTGGTAAGAATCTGAAAAAGAATTTATTGATGTCTCTCTGTACGTGAATCAAGTGGATGTACAGCAGCAAGAAACAGAGCTTTGAAAATCAGCTGTAACCAATATAGTAATAAATTGAAAAAAATAAACGACAGAGAGACAGAGAAAACCTCTTACAACTTTTCCTCAGGGATGGTGATGCAACATTGATTGAACACATCTAGACCCACAGCAGGATGAGACATAAGGCTGGAAACTGTTTGCGCTAAGAGAAATGTGAGGTTGGGTGAGGAAATGCACACCCTTTAAAGTAATACTACCTGGTACCCATTCAATGGGTCCCAAATCTGCAGGTTCAAGGGATCTTCCTACAGCTAAAACATGCATGGAAAACCCAGAGGACTGTACACCATGTGATCGGGAGATGTGTCTAAAATGCACCTCATTTATCCTCTCCTGGTGCTCCTGTTCACCATTCCAGCCACGCTACTTAGAATCTCCCCACTTGGAGAATCAGCACATTTAAACTTCTGTTTCACACATTTTGCAAATTGTGAGGAGGATGAACGGGAAGAGGGGGAACCAATGAGAGAAGAGTTGTAGGGGTTTGGACGGGCACATATCACTCTAATTTCCCATTAAGAATAAGAATTAAAGAAAGGCTCAGCCTGCCTCGCCGGAGCCAAAATAGGGCCTGAAGCAATCCTGCGGGTTTGAGGCCAGCTCACAAAAGAGCAACTTAAACAATGGAGCTCAGGGTCACTGCAATTCACAAACCTGCAGAGTTATAAATGAAAACTAACGTCCAAAAATATGTTGAGGTAAGGCAAAGAAGAGGATCTGAATGCAAGACAGAATTGCAAGAAACAGATTTCAAGAGATAGATTGGACTCGTCTTTAACGCACATGAAAAGCGGCAGAATTTCGACAATGATGCAGTTGGCCCAAAAGGGCGTATGCGTTTTTTCCTGATTATATCCAGGAAAAAACGCATACGCACTTTATGGGCAACGAAGCAAGCAAGCAATGCAAATGTGCACAACAAAGAAGTCTCACTTCCCACCGGTCAAAAGGGCCATCCTAAAAAATTGTAAAAACCAGAAATGCAGGACAGGCCATGGAGAACAGGGAGCCTTTATACGCTGATGGGCAGTGTGTGAACTGCCGAGAGCCACTCTGGAGAAGTGTATGGTGGTTCCTAAATCATCTAAAAAACAGAGCTACAGAGCATAGGACACTTCCAATCATGGGAGTATATCTAGGGAAGTCTAAAAATCAACAAGACACAAGCACACCACAGTTTAGGGCTACTCTGTTTACAAGAACCTCAACTTCAGTACACCTTAAATATCCCAGGAAAGAGAACAATGGATAAAGAAGATGTGGTACTTATGTACAATGGAATATCTCTTCACCATGAAATCAATGTAATAAGGCTAGTAGAAGGATAAAGAGTGGATTTAGGTCCGATAATACTACTTGAAATAAGTCAAACAGAAAAAGAAACATATCATAAGATATCACTTATAGAGGGAGGGTAAATATGGCTGCACAAGAAATGAATTACAGAACAGAACAGTGTCTCACATTTAGAAAACACACTTATGTCAGCTTAAGGGGAAAGGAGAGGTGGGGTGATGCATAAAACCAGAGTTTGAAATTAGCACAGATACCGTTCAATAAACCAAATAGGTATTAGACAAGATCTACACCTTGCTCAATGAACAGGCCTCAACACACCCTATACACCGCAGAGAAATATATCTGAGGAATAAGAATCTTAAAACCCATGTATTGATATATCTCCATAAGGGAATCAAGTGTGTGCAGAGCGGCACAAACACAGCAGTGAAAAGGAGCTAAACCCCATTATAGAAATAAATTTTAAAAACAAAACGCTGAAACAATGAAAGAGAGAAAAATTCTTACAAAATTCGCTCAGGGGCTGTGATGCAACCTGGATTGACCACATATAAACCCACAGCTGGATAAGACATAAGGCTGGACACTTGGGGCTGACAGGATTGGTGAGCTTTGGTGAGCAACTGCCGAAAGTTTAATGCAATACTTCATGCTACTCAGTCCAAGGGTCCCAACACTCCAGGTTGAAGGGAATCTTCCTACAGCTAAACCATGCTTGGGAAACCCAGCGACTGGTATACCATATGATCGGGAAAGGTTTCTAAAACGCACCTCATTTTTCCTCTCCTGGGGCTCCGGATCGACATTCCAGCCGCTTTACTAACAACATCCCCACATGGAGTCAATGCCTTTAAGTTCTGGTATCGCACAGTCTGCAGTTAGTGCAGAGGATGAATGGGAATAGGGGGAACCAGTGAGAAACTAGCTGTAGCGGTTTCAATGGGCACATGTCACTCTAATATCACATCAGTAAGAAGAATTAACCAAAGGCACAGCAAGGTGCCCCAGAAGAAAAATAGGGCTTCAAGGAATCCTGTGGTTATGGGGCAAGACCACAAAAATAAGAGCTAAAAAATGGAGCTAAGGGCCACTGCAATTCAAAAACCTGCAGAGTTATAAAGGCCAACTATTTTTAAAAAATATATTGAGGTAAGGCTATGAAGAGGCATTGAAAGCAAGGCAGAATTGCAGGAAACCGATTTCAGGAGGTAGACTGGAATTGCATTGAAAGCATATGAAGAGAGTCAGAAACTCGACAATGATGCACTTGGCCAAAAAGGGCGTATGCGTTTTTTCCTGAATATATTCAGGAAAAAACGCATACGCACTTTTTGGCCAACCAAGCAAGCTTGCAAAGGAAATCTGCACTACAATGAAGTCTCACTTCCCCCCGGTCAAAAGGGCCATCAGAATAAAGTGTAAAATCCAGAAAGGCAGGACAGGCCATGGAGAACTGGGAGCCTTGTTATGCTGATGGGCGGGATGTAAATTGCCAACAGACACTTGGGAGAAGTGTATGGTGTTTCCTGAAACATCTAAAAAACAAAGCAACAGAGCCTAGGGCACTTCCACTTATGGTCCTATAGCTTAGGGAAATTAATATCAAAAAGACAGCAACCCCAAAATTTGGGACGGCTCTTTTTACAGGAATCTCTTCTCCGGCACAAGTTAAATATCCCAGAGAGCAAATAATGGATAAAGAAGTTGCGGTACTTCTGTACAACAGAATACCACTCAGCAATGAAATCTATGTCACCAGGCCCGTACCAGCATAATGAGTGGATTGAGGCACGATGATTCTAAGTGAAATAAGTCACACAGAAAAAGAAACATCATAAGGTATCACTAATACACGGAATGTGAACTTGGCTACACATGAACTGAATTACAAAACAGAACAGGGTCTCAAGTTTAGAAAACCAACTTATGCCTGCTTAAGGGGGAAGGTGAGTTGGGGTGCTGCATAAAAGCAGAGTTTGAAATTAGCACAGATACCGTTCCATAAGCCAAATATGTAATAGACAAGAGCTACCCCTTGCTCAACGAAATGGATTCAACAATGAGGTATCACCTCACACCTGGTAGAATAGGCATCATTGAAAATCTACAAACAAAAAATGCTGGAAAGGGTGTGGAGAAAAGGAACCCTCTTCCACTATTGTTGGGAATATAAATTGATACAGTCATTATGGAGAACAATATGGAATTTCTTAAGAAACTAACAATAGAATTACCATATGATACAGCAATCCCAGTACTGGACATATACCCAGACAAAACCATAAATCAAAAAGAGTCATTCACCGCAATGTTCATTGCATCACTATTTACAATATCGAGGTAATGGAAGCAACCTAAATGCCCACAGACAGACGAATGCATAAAGCTGTGGTACATATATAAAATGGAATATTACTCAGCCATGAAAAGGAATGAAATTGGGTCATTTGTAGAGACGTCGATGGATCTAGAGACTGTCATACAGAGTGAAGTAAGTCAGAAAGAGAAAAACAAATCTTGTATATTCATGCATATATGTGGAACCTAGAAAAACTGTACAGATTAACCATTTTGCAAGGCATAAATAGAGCAACAGATGTAGACAACAAACGTATGGACAACAAGGGGGGAAAGCTGTTGGGGTGGTGGTGGTGGGAGGAGTTGAGAGACTGGGATTGGCATGTATACATTTATATGTATAAAATAGGTAACCAATAAGAACCTGCTGTATAAAAATATAAAATAAAATTCAAAATTAAAAAGAAATAAAATTTAAAAAATAAAACAGAAAAAACAATTATTCCCTGCACATACATGTATTTATATGAATAAATTATTTCCATGCTTATATCTGTAAATACAAAAAAGAGGAATAAAATCTACCTTGAACCAAAAACGAAAAAGAGAAAAAAAACACAGAACCCACCAGTTACACAGAGGAAAACCGTATCAGGGCACTTGCTCCAGTTGTAAACAATTCTGAAGTTGGTCAGTGGTGGGGAATCGTCTCCCATTCAGCCAGCAGCCCCCACGCAACAAGCGTCCTCATTGCAAAGCTGGGGCACCGTGCCGAGGCATCTGTGAGTAAACGTGAGCTGAGCCCCAGGCCAGTTGCTGCTGAACTATTCCCACCCGTCCCAGGTAAAACACCTGAATATATACAAGGACTTGAAAGCCTAGAGGAAGGGCCATAGAGCCACACGAGTGACAGCATGCCGGCCGACTTGGTGCCTGCAGGCCAGCCAGGATGGTCCTGGCCCTGGGTGCTCTTCTGGAAGATTTCCATTTCCCTGCCTGAGATACCCGTCCTGTCCCTGCCCCCACTGCTTTTTTCCTTCCTCACCTCTGCCCAGGGAGAAATTCCAGCAGCAGGTATGGGTGACACATCCTCTTCTTTAGCAGGTGGCAGCCTGGCAACTGCTGCAGAAAGTCCAGCAGAGCCCCACTCACACTGGGCCACCCACAAAGCCGTGGCCTCTCACTCCCTCCCACCAGCCCAGCCCCGAGACTGCTGACAGGGCAGAGAAAATGGCGTCAGGCACGGCTGCAGGGGCTCTTGCTGCCTGGAGTGGTATTTATATTGATCTCAACCCAGGCACACCTGGGGAGGGCTGGCCGGCACGGTAAGGCTGCCCAGGTCAGCCAATCATCACCCCTCAGGGGCTCACAGTTGCAGAAAATGGAACTTGCTGAACCGGCCAGGTCCAAGGAACAGGTGTGGGCTCCTGAGAGTCAGGATAGACAAGGGGCTGCAGCTTTGGCTTGTTTTCTAATCATTTTATCTGGCCCATGAGTGGGAGACAACTTCAAGAAAACCCTCTCCTAATGAGAGGAACCCAGGAGTCAGGGAGAGGAGGGGTGGGTGGTGGTTGGAGACAGAGGCCTGGTGCCCCGGGTGCAGTGGAAGTCTCTGGAAGACCAGGTGGAGGGAGGCCTCACGGAGTGATGCCCAGGGTCACAGACTTGTCGCAGCTGCTGTTTGTTAGTTCAAGTCCTGCTCTGAGGTGCTCTGTGTCAGCTCTGAGCGACAGGTGAGCTGGGGGTGCTCTGCAATGAGGGCTATGTGCACGGTTCCTGTGTGCCCAGCCCTGCCACGGTACCTGCAAGGGTAGCTCTGTATCCTGGGAGGGGCCTGACCACGAGAGCCCCGTGGGCTGGGGTGGGGGTGGGGTACCTGCCCAGGTGAGCTCCATATTCTGGGATTGGTCTGACCACGAGAGCCCCATGGGCTGCTGGGGACCTGGTAAAGGATGTCAGGACAGTCAGTGAAGCCACCGAGGATATACCTCCAGTTGCTCCTAATTCCTACACCCTGCTGGTCATTCTACCAACCACCAGGACATGGTATTCTGTATTAGTCTTCAATGATGCCTTCTTTTGTATTCCATTAGTCCCAGAGTCACAAGAAATTTTGGCTTGTGAGTGGCAGGACTCTACATACAACTAAAACAATACTTCCGGGCCGTCTGGCCCCAAGGGTGCAAAAATTCCCACACCATCTTTGGGGAAAGCTTAGCTAAAGACCTAAAAGTTCTACCTCTGGAAAAGGAAACCCTCCTTCAATATGCAGACGACATTCTGATCACCAGCCCTACTAAGGAGGCCTCTGAACTACCAAGCCAATAAAGGATAGAAGTTGTCCAAGAAAAAGCTCAAATATCACAGACTGCGGTGACCTGCCTGGGCTTCATTCTCACAGAAGGTCAGAGAAGCCCATCCCAGGAAAGGGAAGAAACCATTTTCAGCCTTACCCCTTTCTAAAACTAGAAGACAGCTTAGGGGTTCCTGGGGAGGCCAGGGTTTGCTGCTTCTGGATCCCTAACTACAGTCTACTAGCTGGGCCTCTATATGAAACACTGAAAGGAAAAGATGATGATCCTTTTGAATAGAATCCAGAAGTGGCCTTTCAAGAATGGAAAGAGCAGTCAATTCAGACCCTTGCCCTGGAACTCCCTAATTTAGCTAAACCCTTTGATCTTTACAATCCCGGTGAAAGGTGAATCGCCATTGGAGAATTAGTGCAAAAACTGGGACCACTTGAAATGGAACAATGCAAGAATGCCATCCAGGTAGGATAAACTACGGTCACTAAGGGGCTTGGCCCACTGCCACATCTGGCCAAGATACTGGCGGTATCTAAAAACCTGGAAATCAGCAGCCCAAAAGGCCACCTCCCTCCTAAGGGAAAAGGACCCCACGTGGTGATCCTAACCACCAACCATGCCCTGAAGTTGCAGGGTTCGCTCCGTGGGCACACCGACCTCGAGTGAGGAGGCCCTCCAACTCCAACATCCAGAGAGATAACCGGGGGCAACAGGGCACCATGACGACTCGTGTGAACATCACTTGACCTGGAGTTTCTCTCATAAAACAACAAGAGTGTGTCCCAAAAGAGTAGACTACTGCTTGCAGGACTTACTGCACCCAGAGGGGAGCTAATAATCTTGGCGGGGGAACAGTATACCACACTGTCACCATAGAAAAGCCTACAGACACCGTGATGATGGTGGCCAATAAGACCGGCTGGACTCCTGTTTACTTCAAAAGGCTGTTGACTCAGTAGCCATCATGGTCCTTGGTCACCACTGACCCTGGACTGTCTGGGAGTTGAGCGGGCAGGGCTCTGACACCTGGTGCTGTTTGTACGTTAATTCAGGGGCCTAATTGAAGAAAGCGCAGACTACTGGTCAGAGCATCTAGGCTGGCAGAGACGGTCAGCCTAAGGTGGCCAAACAAATGTGGGGCGGGGTGAAACCGGCCCCCACAGCGTCTCTGCACATCTCTTTCCTGGACCCTTAAAGGTCATTAGAATCTATAACACTTCCAATGCTGGTGCTCAGGTGGACGAGCAGGGAGGCAGGGGTCCTGGGGACAATCAACGTCACCGGGAGGCTGCTGGGGAGAAGCTCTGACCCTCGCCCCAGGGTATGAGGGCTCCCAACTCAGCACTCAGCAGTTACAGAAGAAGGGTCTGCACCCTCAGCACTCCAAGAATGAGGAACGGGACAAAAGGCAGAGGAGGGGTTTGTCCCCAGCAAAGCCCATTAAAAATCCCTGGGAGATAAAAATAGAATCTGGGCAATAAAGTCAAGTCTAACCTTTTTTATCCTTTGTGCTTTGTCTAATTTCACGTGCTCCTAGGGTCCCGCATGCAGAGGTTCCACACCCGGCACTTCAGACCAGATTTCCTAGTGCAGAATGGCTGGGTCGACACCTCAGCTCCTGGGGCCCAGTGCAGACTCCACGATATAGAGCCTGAGCTACAGCCAACCCGGCCCTCGAGAGCTCCGCCGCCTCCCTCCCTCCCACTGACTCTGACAGGATCTCTACACAGCAGCCCAGCCCACAGCCCACGGGGTAGTGCATGCTCTCACCTCTCCATTCTCTGATCAAAATATAAAGTTTCCTTTGCTTGTGAACCAAACTCAGTCTCGATCTGTTGGCCCCAATGACACTGGGCAGGGGGACACTTGTTGGGGTCCACTCTGGAGGATCAGTAACAGAAATTGAGACTATTGTAACCTCAATGAACAGATGTGTGAGCCAAACTGTAGTTAACATAGAACAGTGTATAAGGCTCGGGTAAAATAAGATGTTTTTAACACTTCCATTTGATATTTCCATCACTTTTTATAAGCAAGTTCAGTGAAAAGGTTTGTCTTATTTGTCAGGTCAATATTAGAGAAACGAAGTGATTTCTTTCCAAGGATGTACAGCTAATAATCTTGGTTAAACCTTCAATCTTGTTTTAAATGCTTTTCCATTGAAAATGATACCTCTCTTTCAGCTCCCCCATTTCTGAGAAGTATAAAATCTTATAATTTATTATTACCAAAGGGGAAAGGTGGGAGGAGGGATAAATTAACAGTTTGGAATGAACACATACACACTGCTATGTATAAAATAGATCATCAACAAGGAACTACTGTATAGCACAGGGAACTACACTCAACATTTTGCAATAACCTATAAGGGGAAATAATCTGAAAAAGAATAGATATTTTTATTGACATCATCTATCAATGACAGTTAAAGTGTAGCCTAAGGGAAGCTGGTGGTGAGTGCTTCTGACCCTGAAGACTTCAATCATCTAAAGTTTGGACTCTGCCTACTTCCCAAGGCCCTTAATGAACATATGTGTAGCCGTAGCTTAAAAACTTCCCCAGTTTGGGTTTCGGGGAGACACTGATTTTGAAAAAGCCCTGGTGTTCTCCTTACATGAATGGGACTCTTCCTACTGCTAAAACATGTCTGTCACACCCAGAGGATGGTATACCATCTGATCGGGAAGAGTTTGGAAAAGGCATCTCATCTCCTCATCTCCTGGTGCTCGGGTTCACCCCTCCAGCGTCTTTACTAACAGTCTCCCCACTTGGAGATGTCAGCACTGTCAACATCCTGTTGCGTACAGTTTGGAATTTGTCCAGAGGATGAAGCGGAAGGATGAGGAACAATGAGAGACAAGTCCTAGGTGTTCAGACAGGCACATGTCACTCTAATTTCCAATCAGGAAGACGAATTGACCAAAGGCTAGGGTTGCCCATGGAAACAGTATAGGGCTTGAGGAAATCCCGCTGCTTTGTGGCCAGTTCCCATAAACACGAGTTGAACAATGGAACTCAGGGGCAGTAAAATTCACAAAACTGCAGAGTTGAAAATATCCATCACTGAAAAATGTCTTGAGGAAAGTCAGAGAAAAGGACTTGTAAGCAAGGGAGAATGGCAGGAAAGGGATTTGAGGAGGTAGAAAGGACTCGCCATTAAGCACAAGAAAAGGAGCTGAACATTGCCAACATTGCAGTTGGCCAAAAAGGGTGTATGCGTTCTTTTCTGTATATATTCAAGAAAAGGGCATACACTTTTTTAGCCAACCAAACAGGTGGGCACTGGAAGTCAATACTACAAAAGATATCACTTCGCATCAGTCAGAAGAGCCATCCTCATAAAGCATAAACAACAGAAACGCAGGACAGGGCAACGAGAAGAGGGAGCCCTGTGAGACTTATAGTGGAAATGTATATTGCCAACGGCCATTCTGGAGAAGTGTATTGTGTTTACTAAAGCATCTAAAAAATGAGCTACAGAGCATAGGGCACTTGCACTCATGGGCGTATATCTTGGGAAAAACAAAAATCGAGAGGACACAGGCACCCCAATGTTTACCCCCTCTCTGTTTAAAAGATCCTCGACTAGGATATAACTTAAATGTCTCTGGAGGGAAAAAATGGATAGAGATGTGGTACTTAGGTAGAGTGGAATATTATTCAGCCTGGAAATCAATGAAATATGGCCAGTTGTAACAACTCCGGAGGAGTTACGTATGATCATTCTAAGTGACAGAATTCAAAAAGAAAAAGACACATATCATAAGATATCACTTAAAGGTGGAATCCAAAATGGCTACACATGAAATAAATTACAAAACAAAAACATAGTCAAATATGTAGAAAACACGCATAAGGCTGCTAAACGGGAAAGGTGGGGAGGGGTGAGGCATCATCCAGGAGGTTGAAATTAGCAAAGATACCATTCCAAATACCAAACTGATAATCAACAAGGCCTACACGGTAGCTAAAAGAACTGCACTCAGCACACTCAAGTCACCGGAAAAGAATATATACGACTGGTAAGAATCTGAAAAAGAATTTATTGATGTCTCTCTGTACGTGAATCAAGTGGATGTACAGCAGCAAGAAACAGAGCTTTGAAAATCAGCTGTAACCAATATAGTAATAAATTGAAAAAAATAAACGACAGAGAGACAGAGAAAACCTCTTACAACTTTTCCTCAGGGATGGTGATGCAACATTGATTGAACACATCTAGACCCACAGCAGGATGAGACATAAGGCTGGAAACTGTTTGCGCTAAGAGAAATGTGAGGTTGGGTGAGGAAATGCACACCCTTTAAAGTAATACTACCTGGTACCCATTCAATGGGTCCCAAATCTGCAGGTTCAAGGGATCTTCCTACAGCTAAAACATGCATGGAAAACCCAGAGGACTGTACACCATGTGATCGGGAGATGTGTCTAAAATGCACCTCATTTATCCTCTCCTGGTGCTCCTGTTCACCATTCCAGCCACGCTACTTAGAATCTCCCCACTTGGAGAATCAGCACATTTAAACTTCTGTTTCACACATTTTGCAAATTGTGAGGAGGATGAACGGGAAGAGGGGGAACCAATGAGAGAAGAGTTGTAGGGGTTTGGACGGGCACATATCACTCTAATTTCCCATTAAGAATAAGAATTAAAGAAAGGCTCAGCCTGCCTCGCCGGAGCCAAAATAGGGCCTGAAGCAATCCTGCGGGTTTGAGGCCAGCTCACAAAAGAGCAACTTAAACAATGGAGCTCAGGGTCACTGCAATTCACAAACCTGCAGAGTTATAAATGAAAACTAACGTCCAAAAATATGTTGAGGTAAGGCAAAGAAGAGGATCTGAATGCAAGACAGAATTGCAAGAAACAGATTTCAAGAGATAGATTGGACTCGTCTTTAACGCACATGAAAAGCGGCAGAATTTCGACAATGATGCAGTTGGCCCAAAAGGGCGTATGCGTTTTTTCCTGATTATATCCAGGAAAAAACGCATACGCACTTTATGGGCAACGAAGCAAGCAAGCAATGCAAATGTGCACAACAAAGAAGTCTCACTTCCCACCGGTCAAAAGGGCCATCCTAAAAAATTGTAAAAACCAGAAATGCAGGACAGGCCATGGAGAACAGGGAGCCTTTATACGCTGATGGGCAGTGTGTGAACTGCCGAGAGCCACTCTGGAGAAGTGTATGGTGGTTCCTAAATCATCTAAAAAACAGAGCTACAGAGCATAGGACACTTCCAATCATGGGAGTATATCTAGGGAAGTCTAAAAATCAACAAGACACAAGCACACCACAGTTTAGGGCTACTCTGTTTACAAGAACCTCAACTTCAGTACACCTTAAATATCCCAGGAAAGAGAACAATGGATAAAGAAGATGTGGTACTTATGTACAATGGAATATCTCTTCACCATGAAATCAATGTAATAAGGCTAGTAGAAGGATAAAGAGTGGATTTAGGTCCGATAATACTACTTGAAATAAGTCAAACAGAAAAAGAAACATATCATAAGATATCACTTATAGAGGGAGGGTAAATATGGCTGCACAAGAAATGAATTACAGAACAGAACAGTGTCTCACATTTAGAAAACACACTTATGTCAGCTTAAGGGGAAAGGAGAGGTGGGGTGATGCATAAAACCAGAGTTTGAAATTAGCACAGATACCGTTCAATAAACCAAATAGGTATTAGACAAGATCTACACCTTGCTCAATGAACAGGCCTCAACACACCCTATACACCGCAGAGAAATATATCTGAGGAATAAGAATCTTAAAACCCATGTATTGATATATCTCCATAAGGGAATCAAGTGTGTGCAGAGCGGCACAAACACAGCAGTGAAAAGGAGCTAAACCCCATTATAGAAATAAATTTTAAAAACAAAACGCTGAAACAATGAAAGAGAGAAAAATTCTTACAAAATTCGCTCAGGGGCTGTGATGCAACCTGGATTGACCACATATAAACCCACAGCTGGATAAGACATAAGGCTGGACACTTGGGGCTGACAGGATTGGTGAGCTTTGGTGAGCAACTGCCGAAAGTTTAATGCAATACTTCATGCTACTCAGTCCAAGGGTCCCAACACTCCAGGTTGAAGGGAATCTTCCTACAGCTAAACCATGCTTGGGAAACCCAGCGACTGGTATACCATATGATCGGGAAAGGTTTCTAAAACGCACCTCATTTTTCCTCTCCTGGGGCTCCGGATCGACATTCCAGCCGCTTTACTAACAACATCCCCACATGGAGTCAATGCCTTTAAGTTCTGGTATCGCACAGTCTGCAGTTAGTGCAGAGGATGAATGGGAATAGGGGGAACCAGTGAGAAACTAGCTGTAGCGGTTTCAATGGGCACATGTCACTCTAATATCACATCAGTAAGAAGAATTAACCAAAGGCACAGCAAGGTGCCCCAGAAGAAAAATAGGGCTTCAAGGAATCCTGTGGTTATGGGGCAAGACCACAAAAATAAGAGCTAAAAAATGGAGCTAAGGGCCACTGCAATTCAAAAACCTGCAGAGTTATAAAGGCCAACTATTTTTAAAAAATATATTGAGGTAAGGCTATGAAGAGGCATTGAAAGCAAGGCAGAATTGCAGGAAACCGATTTCAGGAGGTAGACTGGAATTGCATTGAAAGCATATGAAGAGAGTCAGAAACTCGACAATGATGCACTTGGCCAAAAAGGGCGTATGCGTTTTTTCCTGAATATATTCAGGAAAAAACGCATACGCACTTTTTGGCCAACCAAGCAAGCTTGCAAAGGAAATCTGCACTACAATGAAGTCTCACTTCCACCCGGTCAAAAGGGCCATCTGAAAAAAGTGTAAAATCCAGAAAGGCACAACAGGCCATGGAGAACTGGGAGCCTTCTTATGCTGATGGGCGGGATGTAAATTGCCAACAGCCACTCTGGAGAAGTGTATGGTGTTTCCTGAAACATCTAAAAAACAAAGCAACAGAGCCTAGGGCACTTCCACTTATGGTCCTATAGCTTAGGGAAATTAAAATCAAAAAGACACAGCCACCCCAAAGTTTGGGACGGCTCTGTTTACAAGAACCTCGTTTACGGTACAAGTTGAATATCACAGAAAGTGAAAAATGGATAAAGAACTTGTGGTACTTACGTACAATGCAATATCACTCAGCAATGAAATCTATGTCATCAGGCCCGTAGCAGCATAATGAGTGGATTCAGGTATGATGATTCGAACTGAAATAAGTCACACAGAAAAGAAACATCATAAGGTATCACTAATACACAGAATGTGAACTTGGCTACACATGAACTGAATTACAAAACAGAACAGTGTCTCAAGTTTAGAAAACCAACTTACGCTTGCTTAAGGGGGAAGGTGAGTTGGGGTGCTGCATAAAACCAGAGATTGAAATGAGCACAGATAAAGTTCCTTAAGCCAAATATGGAATAGACAAGAGCTACTCCTTGCTCAACGAAATGGACTCAACACCCCATATTAAACGCCTAAGAATGTACCTGACTAGTAAGTATCTTAAAACCTATGGATTGCTATGTCTCCGAAAGAGAATCAAGCGTGTGTACAGGGGCATAACCGCAGCAGTGATAGGATTGGAGAGGTTCGGTGAGCAAATGAAGACCCTTTGAAGTCATATTGCATGGTACCCATTCCACGGGTCTCAACTCTCCAGGTTTAAGGTATTCTTCCTTCAGCTAAAACATGCATGTGGAACCCAGAGTATGATCAACCGTGTGAACGGGAGACGTGTTCAAATATGTCTCAGTTTTCCTCCCCTGGTACTCGGGTGCAACATTCCAGACCCTTTACTAACACTCTCCCAACTTGGAGAGTCAGCGCCTTTAACCTCCTGTTTGGCCCAGTTTGCAATTTCTGCGGAAGATGAACAGGAATAGGGAGAACCAATGAGAGACTAGCTGGAGGTGTCTGGAAGGGCAAATTTAACTCTCATTTCCCACCAGGAAGAGGAAATAACCAAAGGCTCAGCGTGCCGTGCCGGAACCAGATTAGGGCCTGAAGCCATCCTGCGGTGTTGCGGCCAGCTCAAAAGAAAGCGAGTTGAAGAAATGAGCTCAGGGTCTCTGTAATTCACAAACCTGCAGAGTTATAAATGACAGCTATCGTCCAAAAATAGACTGAAGTAAGGCTGCCAAGAGGACTTGAAAGCGGGGCAGAATTGCAGGATACCGATTTCAGGAGGTAGACTGGAATTGCATTGAAAGCGTAGGAAAAGAGGCAGAACGTCCACAATGATGCACTTTGCCAAAAGGGCATATGCGTTTTTTCCTGAATATATTCAGGAAAAAACGCATACGCCCTTTTTGGCCAACCAAGCAAGCTTGCAAAGGAAATCTGCACTACAATGAAGTCTCACTTCCCCCCGGTCAAAAGGGCCATCAGAATAAAGTGTAAAATCCAGAAAGGCAGGACAGGCCATGGAGAACTGGGAGCCTTGTTATGCTGATGGGCGGGATGTAAATTGCCAACAGACACTTGCGAGAAGTGTATGGTGTTTCCTGAAACATCTAAAAAACAAAGCAACAGAGCCTAGGGCACTTCCACTTATGGTCCTATAGCTTAGGGAAATTAATATCAAAAAGACAGCAACCCCAAAATTTGGGACGGCTCTTTTTACAGGAATCTCTTCTCCGGCACAAGTTAAATATCCCAGAGAGCAAATAATGGATAAAGAAGTTGCGGTACTTCTGTACAACAGAATACCACTCAGCAATGAAATCTATGTCACCAGGCCCGTACCAGCATAATGAGTGGATTGAGGCACGATGATTCTAAGTGAAATAAGTCACACAGAAAAAGAAACATCATAAGGTATCACTAATACACGGAATGTGAACTTGGCTACACATGAACTGAATTACAAAACAGAACAGGGTCTCAAGTTTAGAAAACCAACTTATGCCTGCTTAAGGGGGAAGGTGAGTTGGGGTGCTGCATAAAAGCAGAGTTTGAAATTAGCACAGATACCGTTCCATAAGCCAAATATGTAATAGACAAGAGCTACCCCTTGCTCAACGAAATGGATTCAACAATGAGGTATCACCTCACACCTGGTAGAATAGGCATCATTGAAAATCTACAAACAAAAAATGCTGGAAAGGGTGTGGAGAAAAGGAACCCTCTTCCACTATTGTTGGGAATATAAATTGATACAGTCATTATGGAGAACAATATGGAATTTCTTAAGAAACTAACAATAGAATTACCATATGATACAGCAATCCCAGTACTGGACATATACCCAGACAAAACCATAAATCAAAAAGAGTCATTCACCGCAATGTTCATTGCATCACTATTTACAATATCGAGGTAATGGAAGCAACCTAAATGCCCACAGACAGACGAATGCATAAAGCTGTGGTACATATATAAAATGGAATATTACTCAGCCATGAAAAGGAATGAAATTGGGTCATTTGTAGAGACGTCGATGGATCTAGAGACTGTCATACAGAGTGAAGTAAGTCAGAAAGAGAAAAACAAATCTTGTATATTCATGCATATATGTGGAACCTAGAAAAACTGTACAGATTAACCATTTTGCAAGGCATAAATAGAGCAACAGATGTAGACAACAAACGTATGGACAACAAGGGGGGAAAGCTGTTGGGGTGGTGGTGGTGGGAGGAGTTGAGAGACTGGGATTGGCATGTATACATTTATATGTATAAAATAGGTAACCAATAAGAACCTGCTGTATAAAAATATAAAATAAAATTCAAAATTAAAAAGAAATAAAATTTAAAAAATAAAACAGAAAAAACAATTATTCCCTGCACATACATGTATTTATATGAATAAATTATTTCCATGCTTATATCTGTAAATACAAAAAAGAGGAATAAAATCTACCTTGAACCAAAAACGAAAAAGAGAAAAAAAACACAGAACCCACCAGTTACACAGAGGAAAACCGTATCAGGGCACTTGCTCCAGTTGTAAACAATTCTGAAGTTGGTCAGTGGTGGGGAATCGTCTCCCATTCAGCCAGCAGCCCCCACGCAACAAGCGTCCTCATTGCAAAGCTGGGGCACCGTGCCGAGGCATCTGTGAGTAAACGTGAGCTGAGCCCCAGGCCAGTTGCTGCTGAACTATTCCCACCCGTCCCAGGTAAAACACCTGAATATATACAAGGACTTGAAAGCCTAGAGGAAGGGCCATAGAGCCACACGAGTGACAGCATGCCGGCCGACTTGGTGCCTGCAGGCCAGCCAGGATGGTCCTGGCCCTGGGTGCTCTTCTGGAAGATTTCCATTTCCCTGCCTGAGATACCCGTCCTGTCCCTGCCCCCACTGCTTTTTTCCTTCCTCACCTCTGCCCAGGGAGAAATTCCAGCAGCAGGTATGGGTGACACATCCTCTTCTTTAGCAGGTGGCAGCCTGGCAACTGCTGCAGAAAGTCCAGCAGAGCCCCACTCACACTGGGCCACCCACAAAGCCGTGGCCTCTCACTCCCTCCCACCAGCCCAGCCCCGAGACTGCTGACAGGGCAGAGAAAATGGCGTCAGGCACGGCTGCAGGGGCTCTTGCTGCCTGGAGTGGTATTTATATTGATCTCAACCCAGGCACACCTGGGGAGGGCTGGCCGGCACGGTAAGGCTGCCCAGGTCAGCCAATCATCACCCCTCAGGGGCTCACAGTTGCAGAAAATGGAACTTGCTGAACCGGCCAGGTCCAAGGAACAGGTGTGGGCTCCTGAGAGTCAGGATAGACAAGGGGCTGCAGCTTTGGCTTGTTTTCTAATCATTTTATCTGGCCCATGAGTGGGAGACAACTTCAAGAAAACCCTCTCCTAATGAGAGGAACCCAGGAGTCAGGGAGAGGAGGGGTGGGTGGTGGTTGGAGACAGAGGCCTGGTGCCCCGGGTGCAGTGGAAGTCTCTGGAAGACCAGGTGGAGGGAGGCCTCACGGAGTGATGCCCAGGGTCACAGACTTGTCGCAGCTGCTGTTTGTTAGTTCAAGTCCTGCTCTGAGGTGCTCTGTGTCAGCTCTGAGCGACAGGTGAGCTGGGGGTGCTCTGCAATGAGGGCTATGTGCACGGTTCCTGTGTGCCCAGCCCTGCCACGGTACCTGCAAGGGTAGCTCTGTATCCTGGGAGGGGCCTGACCACGAGAGCCCCGTGGGCTGGGGTGGGGGTGGGGTACCTGCCCAGGTGAGCTCCATATTCTGGGATTGGTCTGACCACGAGAGCCCCATGGGCTGCTGGGGACCTGGTAAAGGATGTCAGGACAGTCAGTGAAGCCACCGAGGATATACCTCCAGTTGCTCCTAATTCCTACACCCTGCTGGTCATTCTACCAACCACCAGGACATGGTATTCTGTATTAGTCTTCAATGATGCCTTCTTTTGTATTCCATTAGTCCCAGAGTCACAAGAAATTTTGGCTTGTGAGTGGCAGGACTCTACATACAACTAAAACAATACTTCCGGGCCGTCTGGCCCCAAGGGTGCAAAAATTCCCACACCATCTTTGGGGAAAGCTTAGCTAAAGACCTAAAAGTTCTACCTCTGGAAAAGGAAACCCTCCTTCAATATGCAGACGACATTCTGATCACCAGCCCTACTAAGGAGGCCTCTGAACTACCAAGCCAATAAAGGATAGAAGTTGTCCAAGAAAAAGCTCAAATATCACAGACTGCGGTGACCTGCCTGGGCTTCATTCTCACAGAAGGTCAGAGAAGCCCATCCCAGGAAAGGGAAGAAACCATTTTCAGCCTTACCCCTTTCTAAAACTAGAAGACAGCTTAGGGGTTCCTGGGGAGGCCAGGGTTTGCTGCTTCTGGATCCCTAACTACAGTCTACTAGCTGGGCCTCTATATGAAACACTGAAAGGAAAAGATGATGATCCTTTTGAATAGAATCCAGAAGTGGCCTTTCAAGAATGGAAAGAGCAGTCAATTCAGACCCTTGCCCTGGAACTCCCTAATTTAGCTAAACCCTTTGATCTTTACAATCCCGGTGAAAGGTGAATCGCCATTGGAGAATTAGTGCAAAAACTGGGACCACTTGAAATGGAACAATGCAAGAATGCCATCCAGGTAGGATAAACTACGGTCACTAAGGGGCTTGGCCCACTGCCACATCTGGCCAAGATACTGGCGGTATCTAAAAACCTGGAAATCAGCAGCCCAAAAGGCCACCTCCCTCCTAAGGGAAAAGGACCCCACGTGGTGATCCTAACCACCAACCATGCCCTGAAGTTGCAGGGTTCGCTCCGTGGGCACACCGACCTCGAGTGAGGAGGCCCTCCAACTCCAACATCCAGAGAGATAACCGGGGGCAACAGGGCACCATGACGACTCGTGTGAACATCACTTGACCTGGAGTTTCTCTCATAAAACAACAAGAGTGTGTCCCAAAAGAGTAGACTACTGCTTGCAGGACTTACTGCACCCAGAGGGGAGCTAATAATCTTGGCGGGGGAACAGTATACCACACTGTCACCATAGAAAAGCCTACAGACACCGTGATGATGGTGGCCAATAAGACCGGCTGGACTCCTGTTTACTTCAAAAGGCTGTTGACTCAGTAGCCATCATGGTCCTTGGTCACCACTGACCCTGGACTGTCTGGGAGTTGAGCGGGCAGGGCTCTGACACCTGGTGCTGTTTGTACGTTAATTCAGGGGCCTAATTGAAGAAAGCACAGACTACTGGTCAGAGCATCTAGGCTGGCAGAGACGGTCAGCCTAAGGTGGCCGAACAAATGTGGGGCGGGGTGAAACCGGCCCCCACAGCGTCTCTGCACATCTCTTTCCTGGACCCTTAAAGGTCATTAGAATCTATAACACTTCCAATGCTGGTGCTCAGGTGGACGAGCAGGGAGGCAGGGGTCCTGGGGACAATCAACGTCACCGGGAGGCTGCTGGGGAGAAGCTCTGACCCTCGCCCCAGGGTATGAGGGCTCCCAACTCAGCACTCAGCAGTTACAGAAGAAGGGTCTGCACCCTCAGCACTCCAAGAATGAGGAACGGGACAAAAGGCAGAGGAGGGGTTTGTCCCCAGCAAAGCCCATTAAAAATCCCTGGGAGATAAAAATAGAATCTGGGCAATAAAGTCAAGTCTAACCTTTTTTATCCTTTGTGCTTTGTCTAATTTCACGTGCTCCTAGGGTCCCGCATGCAGAGGTTCCACACCCGGCACTTCAGACCAGATTTCCTAGTGCAGAATGGCTGGGTCGACACCTCAGCTCCTGGGGCCCAGTGCAGACTCCACGATATAGAGCCTGAGCTACAGCCAACCCGGCCCTCGAGAGCTCCGCCGCCTCCCTCCCTCCCACTGACTCTCACAGGATCTCTACACAGCAGCCCAGCCCACAGCCCACGGGGTAGTGCATGCTCTCACCTCTCCATTCTCTGATCAAAATATAAAGTTTCCTTTGCTTGTGAACCAAACTCAGTCTCGATCTGTTGGCCCCAATGACACTGGGCAGGGGGACACTTGTTGGGGTCCACTCTGGAGGATCAGTAACAGAAATTGAGATTATTGTAACCTCAATGAACAGATGTGTGAGCCAAACTGTAGTTAACATAGAACAGTGTATAAGGCTCGGGTAAAATAAGATGTTTTTAACACTTCCATTTGATATTTCCATCACTTTTTATAAGCAAGTTCAGTGAAAAGGTTTGTCTTATTTGTCAGGTCAATATTAGAGAAACGAAGTGATTTCTTTCCAAGGATGTACAGCTAATAATCTTGGTTAAACCTTCAATCTTGTTTTAAATGCTTTTCCATTGAAAATGATACCTCTCTTTCAGCTCCCCCATTTCTGAGAAGTATAAAATCTTATAATTTATTATTACCAAAGGGGAAAGGTGGGAGGAGGGATAAATTAACAGTTTGGAATGAACACATACACACTGCTATGTATAAAATAGATCATCAACAAGGAACTACTGTATAGCACAGGGAACTACACTCAACATTTTGCAATAACCTATAAGGGGAAATAATCTGAAAAAGAATAGATATTTTTATTGACATCATCTATCAATGACAGTTAAAGTGTAGCCTAAGGGAAGCTGGTGGTGAGTGCTTCTGACCCTGAAGACTTCAATCATCTAAAGTTTGGACTCTGCCTACTTCCCAAGGCCCTTAATGAACATATGTGTAGCTGTAGCTTAAAAAATTCCCCAGTTTGGGTTTCGGGGAGACACTGATTTTGAAAAAGCCCTGGTGTTCTCCTTACATGAATGGGACTCTTCCTACTGCTAAAACATGTCTGTCACACCCAGAGGATGGTATACCGTCTGATCGGGAAGAGTTTGGAAAAGGCATCTCATCTCCTCATCTCCTGGTGCTCGGGTTCACCCCTCCAGCGTCTTTACTAACAGTCTCCCCACTTGGAGATGTCAGCACTGTCAACATCCTGTTGCGTACAGTTTGGAATTTGTCCAGAGGATGAAGCGGAAGGATGAGGAACAATGAGAGACAAGTCCTAGGTGTTCAGACAGGCACATGTCACTCTAATTTCCAATCAGGAAGACGAATTGACCAAAGGCTAGGGTTGCCCATGGAAACAGTATAGGGCTTGAGGAAATCCCGCTGCTTTGTGGCCAGTTCCCATAAACACGAGTTGAACAATGGAACTCAGGGGCAGTAAAATTCACAAAACTGCAGAGTTGAAAATATCCATCACTGAAAAATGTCTTGAGGAAAGTCAGAGAAAAGGACTTGTAAGCAAGGGAGAATGGCAGGAAAGGGATTTGAGGAGGTAGAAAGGACTCGCCATTAAGCACAAGAAAAGGAGCTGAACATTGCCAACATTGCAGTTGGCCAAAAAGGGTGTATGCGTTCTTTTCTGTATATATTCAAGAAAAGGGCATACACTTTTTTAGCCAACCAAACAGGTGGGCACTGGAAGTCAATACTACAAAAGATATCACTTCGCATCAGTCAGAAGAGCCATCCTCATAAAGCATAAACAACAGAAACGCAGGACAGGGCAACGAGAAGAGGGAGCCCTGTGAGACTTATAGTGGAAATGTATATTGCCAACGGCCATTCTGGAGAAGTGTATTGTGTTTACTAAAGCATCTAAAAAATGAGCTACAGAGCATAGGGCACTTGCACTCATGGGCGTATATCTTGGGAAAAACAAAAATCGAGAGGACACAGGCACCCCAATGTTTACCCCCTCTCTGTTTAAAAGATCCTCGACTAGGATATAACTTAAATGTCTCTGGAGGGAAAAAATGGATAGAGATGTGGTACTTAGGTAGAGTGGAATATTATTCAGCCTGGAAATCAATGAAATATGGCCAGTTGTAACAACTCCGGAGGAGTTACGTATGATCATTCTAAGTGACAGAATTCAAAAAGAAAAAGACACATATCATAAGATATCACTTAAAGGTGGAATCCAAAATGGCTACACATGAAATAAATTACAAAACAAAAACATAGTCAAATATGTAGAAAACACGCATAAGGCTGCTAAACGGGAAAGGTGGGGAGGGGTGAGGCATCATCCAGGAGGTTGAAATTAGCAAAGATACCATTCCAAATACCAAACTGATAATCAACAAGGCCTACACGGTAGCTAAAAGAACTGCACTCAGCACACTCAAGTCACCGGAAAAGAATATATACGACTGGTAAGAATCTGAAAAAGAATTTATTGATGTCTCTCTGTACGTGAATCAAGTGGATGTACAGCAGCAAGAAACAGAGCTTTGAAAATCAGCTGTAACCAATATAGTAATAAATTGAAAAAAATAAACGACAGAGAGACAGAGAAAACCTCTTACAACTTTTCCTCAGGGACGGTGATGCAACATGGATTGAACACATCTAGACCCACAGCAGGATGAGACATAAGGCTGGAAACTGTTTGCGCTAAGAGAAATGTGAGGTTGGGTGAGGAAATGCACACCCTTTAAAGTAATACTACCTGGTACCCATTCAATGGGTCCCAAATCTGCAGGTTCAAGGGATCTTCCTACAGCTAAAACATGCATGGAAAACCCAGAGGACTGTACACCATGTGATCGGGAGATGTGTCTAAAATGCACCTCATTTATCCTCTCCTGGTGCTCCTGTTCACCATTCCAGCCACGCTACTTAGAATCTCCCCACTTGGAGAATCAGCACATTTAAACTTCTGTTTCACACATTTTGCAAATTGTGAGGAGGATGAACGGGAAGAGGGGGAACCAATGAGAGAAGAGTTGTAGGGGTTTGGACGGGCACATATCACTCTAATTTCCCATTAAGAGTAAGAATTAAAGGAAGGCTCAGCCTGCCTCGCCGGAGCCAAAATAGGGCCTGAAGCAATCCTGCGGGTTTGAGGCCAGCTCACAAAAGAGCAACTTAAACAATGGAGCTCAGGGTCACTGCAATTCACAAACCTGCAGAGTTATAAATGAAAACTAACGTCCAAAAATATGTTGAGGTAAGGCAAAGAAGAGGATCTGAATGCAAGACAGAATTGCAAGAAACAGATTTCAAGAGATAGATTGGACTCGTCTTTAACGCACATGAAAAGCGGCAGAATTTCGACAATGATGCAGTTGGCCCAAAAGGGCGTATGCGTTTTTTCCTGATTATATCCAGGAAAAAACGCATACGCACTTTATGGGCAACGAAGCAAGCAAGCAATGCAAATGTGCACAACAAAGAAGTCTCACTTCCCACCGGTCAAAAGGGCCATCCTAAAAAATTGTAAAAACCAGAAATGCAGGACAGGCCATGGAGAACAGGGAGCCTTTATACGCTGATGGGCAGTGTGTGAACTGCCGAGAGCCACTCTGGAGAAGTGTATGGTGGTTCCTAAATCATCTAAAAAACAGAGCTACAGAGCATAGGACACTTCCAATCATGGGAGTATATCTAGGGAAGTCTAAAAATCAACAAGACACAAGCACACCACAGTTTAGGGCTACTCTGTTTACAAGAACCTCAACTTCAGTACACCTTAAATATCCCAGGAAAGAGAACAATGGATAAAGAAGATGTGGTACTTATGTACAATGGAATATCTCTTCACCATGAAATCAATGTAATAAGGCTAGTAGAAGGATAAAGAGTGGATTTAGGTCCGATAATACTACTTGAAATAAGTCAAACAGAAAAAGAAACATATCATAAGATATCACTTATAGAGGGAGGGTAAATATGGCTGCACAAGAAATGAATTACAGAACAGAACAGTGTCTCACATTTAGAAAACACACTTATGTCAGCTTAAGGGGAAAGGAGAGGTGGGGTGATGCATAAAACCAGAGTTTGAAATTAGCACAGATACCGTTCAATAAACCAAATAGGTATTAGACAAGATCTACACCTTGCTCAATGAACAGGCCTCAACACACCCTATACACCGCAGAGAAATATATCTGAGGAATAAGAATCTTAAAACCCATGTATTGATATATCTCCATAAGGGAATCAAGTGTGTGCAGAGCGGCACAAACACAGCAGTGAAAAGGAGCTAAACCCCATTATAGAAATAAATTTTAAAAACAAAACGCTGAAACAATGAAAGAGAGAAAAATTCTTACAAAATTCGCTCAGGGGCTGTGATGCAACCTGGATTGACCACATATAAACCCACAGCTGGATAAGACATAAGGCTGGACACTTGGGGCTGACAGGATTGGTGAGCTTTGGTGAGCAACTGCCGAAAGTTTAATGCAATACTTCATGCTACTCAGTCCAAGGGTCCCAACACTCCAGGTTGAAGGGAATCTTCCTACAGCTAAACCATGCTTGGGAAACCCAGCGACTGGTATACCATATGATCGGGAAAGGTTTCTAAAACGCACCTCATTTTTCCTCTCCTGGGGCTCCGGATCGACATTCCAGCCGCTTTACTAACAACATCCCCACATGGAGTCAATGCCTTTAAGTTCTGGTATCGCACAGTCTGCAGTTAGTGCAGAGGATGAATGGGAATAGGGGGAACCAGTGAGAAACTAGCTGTAGCGGTTTCAATGGGCACATGTCACTCTAATATCACATCAGTAAGAAGAATTAACCAAAGGCACAGCAAGGTGCCCCAGAAGAAAAATAGGGCTTCAAGGAATCCTGTGGTTATGGGGCAATACCACAAAAATAAGAGCTAAAAAATGGAGCTAAGGGCCACTGCAATTCAAAAACCTGCAGAGTTATAAAGGCCAACTATTTTTAAAAAATATATTGAGGTAAGGCTATGAAGAGGCATTGAAAGCAAGGCAGAATTGCAGGAAACTGATTTCAGGAGGTAGACTGGAATTGCATTGAAAGCATATGAAGAGAGTCAGAAACTCGACAATGATGCACTTGGCCAAAAAGGGCGTATGCGTTTTTTCCTGAATATATTCAGGAAAAAACGCATACGCACTTTTTGGCCAACCAAGCAAGCTTGCAAAGGAAATCTGCACTACAATGAAGTCTCATTTCCACCTGGTCAAAAGGGCCATCAGAAAAAAGTGTAAAATCCATAAAGGCACGACAGGCCATGGAGAACTGGGAGCCTTCTTATGCTGATGGGCGGGATGTAAATTGCCAACAGCCACTCTGGAGAAGTGTATGGTGTTTCCTGAAACATCTAAAAAACAAAGCAACAGAACCTAGGGCACTTCCACTTATGGTCCTATAGCTTAGGGAAATTAAAATCAAAAAGACACAGCCACCCCAAAGTTTGGGACGGCTCTGTTTACAAGAACCTCGTTTACAGTACAAGTTCAATATCGCAGAAAGTGAAAAATGGATAAAGAACTTGTGGTACTTACGTACAATGCAATATCACTCAGCAATGAAATCTATGTCATCAGGCCCGTAACAGCATAATGAGTGGATTCAGGTATGATGATTCGAACTGAAATAAGTCACACAGAAAAGAAACATCATAAGGTATCACTAATACACAGAATGTGAACTTGGCTACACATGAACTGAATTACAAAACAGAACAGTGTCTCAAGTTTAGAAAACCAACTTATGCTTGCTTAAGGGGGAAGGTGAGTTGGGGTGCTGCATAAAACCAGAGATTGAAATGAGCACAGATAAAGTTCCTTAAGCCAAATATGGAATAGACAAGAGCTACTCCTTGCTCAACGAAATGGACTCAACACCCCATATTAAACGCCTAAGAATGTACCTGACTAGTAAGTATCTTAAAACCTATGGATTGCTATGTCTCCAAAAGAGAATCAAGCGTGTGTACAGGGGCATAAACGCAGCAGTGATAGTATTGGAGAGGTTCGGTGAGCAAATGAAGACCCTTTGAAGTCATATTGCATGATACCCATTACACGGGTCTCAACTCTCCAGGTTTAAGGTATTCTTCCTTCAGCTAAAACATGCATGTGGAACCCAGAGTATGATCAACCGTGTGAACGGGAGACGTGTTCAAATATGTCTCAGTTTTCCTCCCCTGGTACTCGGGTGCAACATTCCAGACGCTTTACTAACACTCTCCCCACTTGGAGAGTCAGCACCTTTAACCTCCTGTTTGGCCCCGTTTGCAATTTCTGCGGAAGATGAACAGGAATAGGGAGAACCAATGAGAGACTAGCTGGAGGTGTCTGGACGGGCAAATTTAACTCTCATTTCCCACCAGAAAGAGGAAATAACCAAAGGCTCAGCGTGCTGTGCCGGAACCAGATAAGGGCCTGAAGCCATCCTGCGGTGTTGCGGCCAGCTCACAAGAAAGCGAGTTGAAGAAAGGAGCTCAGGGGCACTGTAATTCACAAACCTGCAGAGTTATAAATGACAGCTATCGTCCAAAAATAGACTGAAGTAAGCCTGCCAAGAGGACTTGAAAGCGGGGCAGAATTGCAGGAAACCGATTTCAGGAGGTAGACTGGAATTGCATTGAAAGCATAGGAAAAGAGGCAGAACGTCCACAATGATGCACTTGGCCAAAAAGCGCGTATGCGTTTTTTCCTGAATATATTCAGGAAAAAACGCATACGCGCTTTTTGGCCAACCAAGCAAACTTGCAAAGGAAATCTGCACTACAATGAAGTCTCACTTCCCTCTGGTCAAAAGGGCCATCTGAAAAAAGTGTAAAATCCAGAAAGGCAGGACAGGCCATGGAGAACTGGGAGCCTTGTTATGCTGATGGGCGGGATGTAAATTGCCAACAGACACTCGGGAGAAGTGTATGGTGTTTCCTGAAACATCTAAAAAACAAAGCAACACAGCCTAGGGCACTTCCACTTATGGTCCTATAGCTTAGGGAAATTAAAATCAAAAAGACACAGCCACCCCAAAATTTGGAACGGCTCTGTTTACAACAACCTCATTTACAGTACAAGTTCAACATCGCAGAAAGTGAAAAATGGATAAAGAAGTTGTGGTATTTACTTACAAAGCAATATCACTCAGCAATGAAATCTGTGTCATCAGGCCCTTAGCAGCACAATGAGTGGATTCAGGTATGATGATTCTAACTGAAGTAAGTCACACAGAAAAAGAAACATCATAAGATATCAGTAATACACGGAATGTAAACTTGGCTACACAGGAACTGAATTCCAAAACAGAACAGGGTCTCAAATTTAGAAAACCAACTTATGCTTGCTTAAGGGGAAAGGTGAGTTGGGGTGCTGCATAAAACCAGAGATTGAAATGAGCACAGATAAAGTTCCTTAAGCCAAATATGGAATAGACAAGAGCTACTCCTTGCTCAACGAAATGGACTCAACACCGCATATTAAACGCCTAAGAATGTACCTGACTAGTAAGTATCTTAAAACCTATGGATTGCTATGTCTCCGAAAGAGAATCAAGCATGTGTACAGGGGCATAAACGTAGCAGTGATAGGATTGGAGAGGTTCGGTGAGCAAATGAAGACCCTTTGAAGTCATATTGCATGGTACCCATTCCACGGGTTTCAACTACCCAGGTTTAAGTTATTCTTCCTTCAGCTAAAACATGCATGTGGAACCTAGAGTATGATCAACCATGTGATCGGGAGACGTGTTCAAATATGTCTCAGTTTTCGTACCCTGGTACTCGGGTGCAACATTCCAGACACTTTACTAACACTCTCCCGACTTGGAGAGTCAGTCCCTTTAACCTCCTCTTTGGCCCAGTTTGCAATTTCTGCGGAAGATGAACAGGAATAGCGAGAACCAATGAGAGGCTAGCTGGAGGTGTCTGAACGGGCAAATTATTTCTCATTTCCCACCAGGAAGAGGAATTAACCAAAGGCTCAGCGTGCCGTGCCGGAACCAGATTAGGGCCTGAAGCCATCCTGCGGTGTTGCGGCCAGGTCACAAGAAAGCGAGTTGAAGAAAGGAGCTCAGGTGCACTGTAATTCACAAACCTGCAGAGTTATAAATGACAGCTATCGTCCAAAAATATACTGAAGTAAGGCTACCAAGAGGACTTGAAAGCGGGGCAGAATTGCAGGAAACCGATTTCAGGAGGTAGACTGGAATTGCATTGAAAGCATAGGAAAAGAGGCAGAACGTCCACAATGATGCACTTGGCCAAAAAGGGCGTATGCGTTTTTTCCTGAATATATTCAGGAAAAAACGCATACGCCCTTTTTGGCCAACCAAGCAAGCTTGCAAAGGAAATCTGCACTACAATGAAGTCTCACTTCTCCCCGGTCAAAAGGGCCATCTGAAAAAAGTGTAAAATCCAGAAAGGCAGGACAGGCAATGGAGAACTGTGAGCCTTGTTATGCTGATGGGCGGGATGTAAATTGCCAACAACCACTCGGGAGAAGTGTATGGTGTTTCCTGAAACATCTAAAAAACAAAGCAACAGAACCTAGGGCACTTCCACTTATGGTCCTATAGCTTAGGGAAATTAAAATCAAAAAGACACAGCCACCCCAAAGTTTGGAACGGCTCTGTTTACAAGAACCTCGTTTACAGTACAAGTTCAACATCGCAGAAAGTGAAAAATGGATAAAGAAGTTGTGGTATTTACTTACAAAGCAATATCACTCAGCAATGAAATCTGTGTCATCAGGCCCTTAGAAGCACAATGAGTGGATTCAGGTATGATGATTCTAACTGAAATAAGTCACACAGAAAAAGAAACATCATAAGATATCAGTAATACACGGAATGTAAACTTGGCTACACAGGAACTGAATTACAGAACAGAACAGGGTCTCAAATTTAGAAAACCAACTTATGCTTGCTTAAGGGTAAAGGTGAGTTGGGGTGCTGCATAAAACCAGAGATTGAAATGAGCACAGATAAAGTTCCTTAAGTCAAATATGGAATATACAAGAGCTACTCCTTGCTCAACGAAATGGACTCAACACCGCATATTAAACGCCTAAGAATGTACCTGACTAGTAAGTATCTTAAAACCTATGGATTGCTATGTCTCTGAAAGAGAATCAAGCATGTGTACAGGGGCATAAACGCAGCAGTGTTAGGATTGGAGAGGTTCGGTGAGCAAATGAAGACCCTTTGAAGTCATATTGCATGGTACCCATTCCACGGGTTTCAACTACCCAGGTTTAAGGTATTCTTCCTTCAGCTAAAACATGCATGTGGAACCAAGAGTATGATCAACCGTGTGAACGGGAGACGTGTTCAAATATGTCTCAGTTTTCGTACCCTGGTACTCGGGTGCAACATTCCAGACGCTTTACTAACACTCTCCCGACTTGGAGAGTCAGCGCCTTTAACCTCCTCTTTGGCCCAGTTTGCAATTTCTGCGGAAGATGAACAGGAATAGCGAGAACCAATGAGAGACTAGCTGGAGGTGTCTGGACGGGCAAATTTAACTCTCATTTCCCACCAGGAAGAGGAAATAACCAAAGGCTCAGCGTGCTGTGCCGGAACCAGATAAGGGCCTGAAGCCATCCTGCGGTGTTGCGGCCAGCTCACAAGAAAGCGAGTTGAAGAAAGGAGCTCAGGGGCACTGTAATTCACAAACCTGCAGAGTTATAAATGACAGCTATCGTCCAAAAATAGACTGAAGTAAGGCTGCCAAGAGGACTTGAAAGCGGGGCAGAATTGCAGGAAACCGATTTCAGGAGGTAGACTGGAATTGCATTGAAAGCATAGGAAAAGAGGCAGAACGTCCACAATGATGCACTTGGCCAAAAAGGGCGTATGCGTTTTTTCCTGAATATATTCAGGAAAAAACGCATACGCGCTTTTTGGCCAACCAAGCAAACTTGCAAAGGAAATCTGCACTACAATGAAGTCTCACTTCCCTCTGGTCAAAAGGGCCATCTGAAAAAAGTGTAAAATCCAGAAAGGCAGGACAGGCCATGGAGAACTGGGAGCCTTGTTATGCTGATGGGCGGGATGTAAATTGCCAACAGACACTAGGGAGAAGTGTATGGTGTTTCCTGAAACATCTCAAAAACAAAGCAACACAGCCTAGGGAACTTCCACTTATGGTCCTATAGCTTAGGGAAATTAAAATCAAAAAGACACAGCCACCCCAAAATTTGGAACGGCTCTGTTTACAACAACCTCATTTACAGTACAAGTTCAACATCGCAGAAAGTGAAAAATGGATAAAGAAGTTGTGGTATTTACTTACAAAGCAATATCACTCAGCAATGAAATCTGTGTCATCAGGCCCTTAGCAGCACAATGAGTGGATTCAGGTATGATGATTCTAACTGAAGTAAGTCACACAGAAAAAGAAACATCATAAGATATCAGTAATACACGGAATGTAAACTTGGCTACACAGGAACTGAATTACAGAACAGAACAGTGTCTCAAATTTAGAAAACCAACTTATGCTTGCTTAAGGGGAAAGGTGAGTTGGGGTGCTGCATAAAACCAGAGATTGAAATGAGCACAGATAAAGTTCCTTAAGCCAAATATGGAATAGACAAGAGCTACTCCTTGCTCAACGAAATGGACTCAACACCGCATATTAAACGCCTAAGAATGTACCTGACTAGTAAGTATCTTAAAACCTATGGATTGCTATGTCTCCGAAAGAGAATCAAGCATGTGTACAGGGGCATAAACGCAGCAGTGATAGGATTGGAGAGGTTCAGTGAGCAAATGAAGACCCTTTGAAGTCATATTGCATGGTACCCATTCCACGGGTTTCAACTACCCAGGTTTAAGGTATTCTTCCTTCAGCTAAAACATGCATGTGGAACCAAGAGTATGATCATCCGTGTGAACGGGAGACGTGTTCAAATATGTCTCAGTTTTCGTACCCTGGTACTCGGGTGCAACATTCCAGACGCTTTACTAACACTCTCCCGACTTGGAGAGTCAGTGCCTTTAACCTCCTGTTTGGCCCAGTTTGCAATTTCTGCGGAAGATGAACAGGAATAGCGAGAACCAATGAGAGACTAGCTGGAGGTGTCTGGACGGGCAAATTTAACTCTCATTTCCCACCAGGAAGAGGAAATAACCAAAGGCTCAGCGTGCTGTGCCGGAACCAGATAAGGGCCTGAAGCCATCCTGCGGTGTTGCGGCCAGCTCACAAGAAATCGAGTTGAAGAAAGGAGCTCAGGGGCACTGTAATTCACAAACCTGCAGAGTTATAAATGACAGCTATCGTCCAAAAATAGACTGAAGTAAGGCTGCCAAGAGGACTTGAAAGCGGGGCAGAATTGCAGGAAACCGATTTCAGGAGGTAGACTGGAATTGCATTGAAAGCATAGGAAAAGAGGCAGAACGTCCACAATGATGCACTTGGCCAAAAAGGGCGTATGCGTTTTTTCCTGAATATATTCAGGAAAAAACGCATACGTCCTTTTTGGCCAACCAAGCAAGCTTGCAAAGGAAATCTGCACTACAATGAAGTCTCACTTCCCCCCGGTCAAAAGGGCCATCTGAAAAAAGTGTAAAATCCAGAAAGGCAACAGGCCATTGAGAACTGGGAGCCTTGTTATGCTGATGGGCGGGATGTAAATTGCCAACAGACACTTGGGAGAAGTGTATGGTGTTTCCTGAAACATCTAAAAAACAAAGCAACAGAGCCTAGGGCACTTCCACTTATGGTCCTATAGCTTAGGGAATTTAAAATCAAAAAGACACAGCCACCCCAAAGTTTGGAAAAGCTCTGTTTACAAGAACCTCGTTTACAGTACAAGTTCAACATCATAGAAAGTGAAAAATGGATAAAGAAGTTGTGGTATTTACTTACAAAGCAATATCACTCAGCAATGAAATCTGTGTCATCAGGCCCTTAGCAGCCCAATGAGTGGATTCAGGTATGATGATTCTAACTGAAATAAGTCACACAGAAAAAGAAACATCATAAGATATCAGTAATACACGGAATGTAAACTTGGCTACACAGGAACTGAATTACAGAACAGAACAGGGTCTCAAATTTAGAAAACCAACTTATTCTTGCTTAAGGGTAAAGGAGAGTTGGGGTGCTGCATAAAACCAGAGATTGAAATGAGCACAGATAAAGTTCCTTAAGCCAAATATGGAATAGACAAGAGCTACTCCTTGCTCAACGAAATGGACTCAACACCCCATATTAAACGCCTAAGAATGTACCTGACTAGTAAGTATCTTAAAACCTATGGATTGCTATGTCTCCGAAAGAGAATCAAGCATGTGTACAGGGGCATAAACGCAGCAGTGATAGGATTGGAGAGGTTCGGTGAGCAAATGAAGACCCTTTGAAGTCATATTGCATGGTACCCATTCCACGGGTTTCAACTACCCAGGTTTAAGTTATTCTTCCTTCAGCTAAAACATGCATGTGGAACCTAGAGTATGATCAACCATGTGATCGGGAGACGTGTTCAAATATGTCTCAGTTTTCGTACCCTGGTACTCGGGTGCAACATTCCAGACACTTTACTAACACTCTCCCGACTTGGAGAGTCAGTCCCTTTAACCTCCTCTTTGGCCCAGTTTGCAATTTCTGCGGAAGATGAACAGGAATAGCGAGAACCAATGAGAGGCTAGCTGGAGGTGTCTGAACGGGCAAATTATTTCTCATTTCCCACCAGGAAGAGGAATTAACCAAAGGCTCAGCGTGCCGTGCCGGAACCAGATTAGGGCCTGAAGCCATCCTGCGGTGTTGCGGCCAGGTCACAAGAAAGCGAGTTGAAGAAAGGAGCTCAGGGGCACTGTAATTCACAAACCTGCAGAGTTATAAATGACAGCTATCGTCCAAAAATAGACTGAAGTAAGGCTGCCAAGAGGACTTGAAAGCGGGGCAGAATTGCAGGAAACCGATTTCAGGAGGTAGACTGGAATTGCATTGAAAGCATAGGAAAAGAGGCAGAACGTCCACAATGATGCACTTGGCCAAAAAGGGCGTATGCGTTTTTTCCTGAATATATTCAGGAAAAAACGCATACGCGCTTTTTGGCCAACCAAGCAAACTTGCAAAGGAAATCTGCACTACAATGAAGTCTCACTTCCCCCCGGTCAAAAGGGCCATCTGAAAAAAGTGTAAAATCCAGAAAGGCAGGACAGGCCATGGAGAACTGGGAGCCTTGTTATGCTGATGGGCGGGATGTAAATTGCCAACAACCACTCGGGAGAAGTGTATGGTGTTTCCTGAAACATCTAAAAAACAAAGCAACAGAACCTAGGGCACTTCCACTTATGGTCCTATAGCTTAGGGAAATTAAATTCAAAAAGACACAGCCACCCCAAAGTTTGGAACGGCTCTGTTTACAAGAACCTCGTTTACAGTACAAGTTCAACATCGCAGAAAGTGAAAAATGGATAAAGAAGTTGTGGTATTTACTTACAAAGCAATATCACTCAGCAATGAAATCTGTGTCATCAGGCCCTTAGCAGCACAATGAGTGGATTCAGGTATGATGATTCTAACTGAAATAAGTCACACAGAAAAAGAAACATCATAAGATATCAGTAATACACGGAATGTAAACTTGGCTACACAGGAACTGAATTACAGAACAGAACAGGGCCTCAAATTTAGAAAACCAACTTATGCTTGCTTAAGGGTAAAGGTGAGTTGGGGTGCTGCATAAAACCAGAGATTGAAATGAGCACAGATAAAGTTCCTTAAGCCAAATATGGAATAGACAAGAGCTACTCCTTGTTCAATGTAATGGACTCAACACCCCATATTAAACTCCTAAGAATGTACCTGACTAGTAAGTATCTTAAAACCTATGGATTGCTATGTCTCCGAAAGAGAATCAAGCATGTGTACAGGGGCATAAACGCAGCAGTGATAGGATTGGAGAGGTTCGGTGAGCAAATGAAGACCCTTTGAAGTCATATTGCATGGTACCCATTCCACGGGTTTCAACTACCCAGGTTTAAGGTATTCTTCCTTCAGCTAAAATATGCATGTGGAACCCAGAGTATGATAAACCATGTGATCGGGAGACGTGTTCAAATATGTCTCAGTTTTCCTCCCCTGGTACTCGGGTGCAACATTCCAGACGCTTTACTAACACTCTCCCCACTTGGAGAGTCAGTCCCTTTAACCTCCTGTTTGGCCCAGTTTGCAATTTCTGCGGAAGATGAACAGGAATAGCGAGAACCAATGAGAGGCTAGCTGGAGGTGTCTGGACGGGCAAATTTAACTCTCATTTCCCAACAGGAAGAGGAAATAACCAAAGGCTCAGCGTGCCGTACCGGAACCAGATTAGGGCCTGAAGCCATCCTGCGGTGTTGCGGCCACCTCAAAAGAAACCGAGTTGAAGAAAGGAGCTCAAGGGCACTATAATTCACAAACCTGCAGAGTTATAAATGACAGCTATCGTCCAAAAATAGACTGAAGTAAGGCTGCCAAGAGGACTTGAAAGCGGGGCAGAATTGCAGGAAACCAATTTCAGGATGTAGACTGGAATTGCATTGAAAGCATAGGAAAAGAGGCAGAACGTCCACAATGATGCACTTGGCCAAAAAGGGCGTACGCGTTTTTTCCTGAATATATTCAGGAAAAAACGCATACGCCCTTTTTGGCCAACCAAGCAAGCTTGCAAAGGAAATCTGCACTACAATGAAGTCTCACTTCCCCCCGGTCAAAAGGGCCATCTGAAAAAAGTGTAAAATCCAGAAAGGCAGGACAGGCCATGGAGAACTGGGAGCCTTGTTTTGCTGATGGGCGGGATGTAAATTGCCAACAACCACTCCGGAGAAGTGTATGGTGTTTCCTGAAACATCTAAAAAACAAAGCAACAGAGCCTAGGGCACTGCCACTTATGGTCCTATAGCTTAGGGAAATTAAAATCAAAAAGACACAGCCACCCCAAAGTTTGGGACAGCTCTGTTTACAAGAACCTCGTTTACAGTACAAGTTCAACATCGCAGAAAGTGAAAAATGGATAAAGAAGTTGTGGTATATACTTACAAACAATATCACTCAGCAATGAAATCTTTGTCATCAGGCTGTTAGCAGCACAATGAGTGGATTCAGGTATGATGATTCTAACTGAAGTAAGTCACACAGAAAAAGAAACATCATAAGATATAAGTAATACACGGAATGTAAACTTGGCTACACAGGAACTGAATTACAGAACAGAACAGGGTCTCAAATTTAGAAAACCAACTTATGCTTGCTTAAGGGTAAAGGTGAGTTGGGGTGCTGTATAAAACCAGAGATTGAAATGAGCACAGATAAAGTTCCTTAAGTCAAATATGGAATAGACAAGAGCTACTCCTTGCTCAACGAAATGGACTCAACACCGCATATTAAACGCCTAAGAATGTACCTGACTAGTAAGTATCTTAAAACCTATGGATTGCTATGTCTCCGAAAGAGAATCAAGCATGTGTACAGGGGCATAAACGCAGCAGTGATAGGATTGGAGAGGTTCGGTGAGCAAATGAAGACCCTTTGAAGTCATATTGCATGGTACCCATTACACGGGTCTTAACTCTCCAGGTTTAAGGTATTCTTCCTTCAGCTAAAACATGCATGTGGAACCCAAGTATGATCAACCATGTGAACGGGAGACATGTTCAAATATGTCTCAGTTTTCCTCCCTTGGTACTCGGGTGCAACATTCCAGACGCTTTACTAACACTCTCCCCACTTGGAGAGTCAGCGCCTTTAACCTCCTGTTTGGCCCAATTTGCAATTTCTGCGGAAGATGAACAGGAATAGCGAGAACCAATGAGAGACTAGCTGGAGGTGTCTGGACGGGCAAATTTAACTCTCATTTCCCACCAGGAAGAGGAATTAACCAAAGGCTCAGCGTGCCGTGCCGGAACCAGATTAGCGCCTGAAGCCATCCTGCGGTGTTGCGGCCAGGGCACAAGAAAGCAAGTTGAAGAAAGGAGCTCAGGGGCACTGTAATTCACAAACCTGCAGAGTTATAAATGACAGCTATCATCCAAAAATAGACTGAAGTAAGGCTGCCAAGAGGACTTGAAAGCGGGGCAGAATTGCAGGAAACCGATTTCAGGAGGTAGACTGGAATTGCATTGAAAGCATAGGAAAAGAGGCAGAACGTCCACAATGATGCACTTGGCCAAAAAGGGCGTATGCGTTTTTTCCTGAATATATTCAGGAAAAAACGCATACGCCCTTTTTGGCCAACCATGCAAACTTGCAAAGGAAATCTGCACTACAATGAAGTCTCACTTCCCTCTGGTCAAAAGGGCCATCTGAAAAAAGTGTAAAATCCAGAAAGGCAGGACAGGCCATGGAGAACTGGGAGCCTTGTTATGCTGATGGGCGGGATGTAAATTGCCAACAGACACTCGGGAGAAGTGTATGGTGTTTCCTGAAACATCTAAAAAACAAAGCAACAGAGCCTAGGGCACTTCCATTTATGGTCCTATAGCTTAGGGAAATTAAAATCAAAAAGACACAGCCACCCCAAAATTTGGAACGGCTCTGTTTACAACAACCTCGTTTACAGTACAAGTTCAACATCGCAGAAAGTGAAAAATGGATAAAGAAGTTGTGGTATTTACTTACAAAGCAATATCACTCAGCAATGAAATCTGTGTCATCAGGCCCTTAGCAGCACAATGAGTGGATTCAGGTATGATGATTCTAACTGAAATAAGTCACACAGAAAAGGAAACATCATAAGATATCAGTAATACACGGAATGTAAACTTGGCTACACAGGAACTGAATTACAGAACAGAACAGGGTCTCTAATTTAGAAAACCAACTTATGCTTGCTTAAGGGTAAAGGTGAGTTGGGGTGCTGCATAAAACCAGAGATTGAAATGAGCACAGATAAAGTTCCTTAAGTCAAATATGGAATAGACAAGAGCTACTCCTTGCTCAACGAAATGGACTCAACACCGCATATTAAACGCCTAAGAATGTACCTGACTAGTAAGTATCTTAAAACCTATGGATTGCTATGTCTCCGAAAGAGAATCAAGCATGTGTACAGGGGCATAAACGCAGCAGTGATAGGATTGGAGAGGTTCGGTGAGCAAATGAAGACACTTTGAAGTCATATTGCATGGTACCCATTACACGGGTCTTAACTCTCCAGGTTTAAGGTATTCTTCCTTCAGCTAAAACATGCATGTGGAACCCAAGTATGATCAACCATGTGAACGGGAGACGTGTTCAAATATGTCTCAGTTTTCCTCCCCTGGTACTCGGGTGCAACATTCCAGACGCTTTACTAACACTCTCCCCACTTGGAGAGTCAGCGCCTTTAACCTCCTGTTTGGCCCAGTTTGCAATTTCTGCGGAAGATGAACAGGAATAGCGAGAACCAATGAGAGGCTAGCTGGAGGTGTCTGGACGGGCAAATTTAACTCTCATTTCCCAACAGGAAGAGGAAATAACCAAAGGCTCAGCGTGCCGTACCGGAACCAGATTAGGGCCTGAAGCCATCCTGCGGTGTTGCGGCCAGCTCACAAGAAAGCAAGTTGAAGAAAGGAGCTCAGGGGCACTGTAATTCACAAACCTGCAGAGTTATAAATGACAGCTATCGTCCAAAAATATACTGAAGTAAGGCTGCCAAGAGGACTTGAAAGCGGGGCAGAATTGCAGGAAACCGATTTCAGGAGGTAGACTGGAATTGTATGGAAAGCATAGGAAAAGAGGCAGAACATCCACAATGATGCACTTGGCCAAAAAGGGCGTATGCGTTTTTTCCTGAATATATTCAGGAAAAAACGCATACGCCCTTTTTGGCCAACCAAGCAAGCTTGCAAAGGAAATCTGCACTACAATGAAGTCTCACTTCCCCCTGGTCAAAAGGGCCATCTGAAAAAAGTGTAAAATCCAGAAAGGCAGGACAGGCCATGGAGAACTGGGAGCCTTGTTATGCTGATGGGCGGGATGTAAATTGCCAACAACCACTCGGGAGAAGTGTATGGTGTTTCCTGAAACATCTAAAAAACAAAGCAACAGAGCCTAGGGCACTTCCACTTATGGTCCTATAGCTTAGGGAATTTAAAATCAAAAAGACACAGCCACCCCAAAGTTTGGAAAGGCTCTGTTTACAAGAACCTCGTTTACAGTACAAGTTCAACATCGCAGAAAGTGAAAAATGGATAAAGAAGTTGTGGTATTTACTTACAAAGCAATATCACTCAGCAATGAAATCTGTGTCATCAGGCCCTTAGCAGCACAATGAGTGGATTCAGGTATGATGATTCTAACTGAAATAACTCACACAGAAAAAGAAACATCATAAGATATCAGTAATACACGGAATGTAAACTTGGCTACACAGGAACTGAATTACAGAACAGAACAGGGTCTCTAATTTAGAAAACCAACTTATGCTTGCTTAAGGGTAAAGGTGAGTTGGGGTGCTGCATAAAACCAGAGATTGAAATGAGCACAGATAAAGTTCCTTAAGTCAAATATGGAATAGACAAGAGCTACTCCTTGCTCAACGAAATGGACTCAACACCGCATATTAAACGCCTAAGAATGTACCTGACTAGTAAGTATCTTAAAACCTATGGATTGCTATGTCTCCGAAAGAGAATCAAGCATGTGTCCAGGGGCATAAACGCAGCAGTGATAGGATTGGAGAGGTTCGGTGAGCAAATGAAGACACTTTGAAGTCATATTGCATGGTACCCATTACACGGGTCTTAACTCTCCAGGTTTAAGGTATTCTTCCTTCAGCTAAAACATGCATGTGGAACCCAAGTATGATCAACCATGTGAACGGGAGACGTGTTCAAATATGTCTCAGTTTTCCTCCCCTGGTACTCGGGTGCAACATTCCAGACGCTTTACTAACACTCTCCCCACTTGGAGAGTCAGTCCCTTTAACCTCCTGTTTGGCCCAGTTTGCAATTTCTGCGGAAGATGAACAGGAATAGCGAGAACCAATGAGAGGCTAGCTGGAGGTGTCTGGACGGGCAAATTTAACTCTCATTTCCCAACAGGAAGAGGAAATAACCAAAGGCTCAGCGTGCCGTACCGGAACCAGATTAGGGCCTGAAGCCATCCTGCGGTGTTGCGGCCACCTCAAAAGAAACCGAGTTGAAGAAAGGAGCTCAGGGGCACTATAATTCACAAACCTGCAGAGTTATAAATGACAGCTATCGTCCAAAAATATACTGAAGTAAGGCTGCCAAGAGGACTTGAAAGCGGGGCAGAATTGCAGGAAACCGATTTCAGGAGGTAGACTGGAATTGCATTGAAAGCATAGGAAAAGAGGCAGAACGTCCACAATGATGCACTTGGCCAAAAAGGGCGTATGCGTTTTTTCCTGAATATATTCAGGAAAAAACGCATACGCCCTTTTTGGCCAACCAAGCAAGCTTGCAAAGGAAATCTGCACTACAATGAAGTCTCACTTCCCCCCGGTCAAAAGGGCCATCTGAAAAAAGTGTAAAATCCAGAAAGGCAGGACAGGCCATGGAGAACTGGGAGCCTTGTTATGCTGATGGGCGGGATGTAAATTGCCAACAACCACTCGGGAGAAGTGTATGGTGTTTCCTGAAACATCTAAAAAACAAAGCAACAGAACCTAGGGCACTTCCACTTATGGTCCTATAGCTTAGGGAAATTAAAATCAAAAAGACACAGCCACCCCAAAGTTTGGAACGGCTCTGTTTACAAGAACCTCGTTTACAGTACAAGTTCAACATCGCAGAAAGTGAAAAATGGATAAAGAAGTTGTGGTATTTACTTACAAAGCAATATCACTCAGCAATGAAATCTGTGTCATCAGGCCCTTAGCAGCACAATGAGTGGATTCAGGTATGATGATTCTAACTGAAATAAGTCACACAGAAAAAGAAACATCATAAGATATCAGTAATACACGGAATGTAAACTTGGCTACACAGGAACTGAATTACAGAACAGAACAGGGTCTCAAATTTAGAAAACCAACTTATTCTTGCTTAAGGGTAAAGGTGAGTTGGGGTGCTGCATAAAACCAGAGATTGAAATGAGCACAGATAAAGTTCCTTAAGCCAAATATGGAATAGACAAGAGCTACTCCTTGCTCAACGAAATGGACTCAACACCCCATATTAAACGCCTAAGAATGTACCTGACTAGTAAGTATCTTAAAACCTATGGATTGCTATGTCTCCGAAAGAGAATCAAGCAAGTGTACAGGGGCATAAATGCAGCAGTGATAGGATTGGAGAGGTTCGGTGAGCAAATGAAGACCCTTTGAAGTCATATTGCATGGTACCCATTCCACGGGTTTCAACTACCCAGGTTTAAGGTATTCTTCCTTCAGCTAAAACATGCATGTGGAACCTAGAGTATGATCAACCATGTGATCGGGAGATGTGTTCAAATATGTCTCAGTTTTCCTCCCCTGGTACTCGGGTGCAACATTCCAGACGCTTTACTAACACTCTCCCCACTTGGAGAGTCAGTCCCTTTAACCTCCTGTTTGGCCCAGTTTGCAATTTCTGCGGAAGATGAACAGGAATAGCGAGAACCAATGAGAGGCTAGCTGGAGGTGTCTGGACGGGCAAATTTAACTCTCATTTTCCACCAGGAAGAGGAATTAACCAAAGGCTCAGCATGCCGGGCCGGAACCAGATTACGGCCTGAAGCCATCCTGCGGTGTTGCGGCCAGGTCACAAGAAAGCGAGTTGAAGAAAGGAGCTCAGGGGCACTGTAATTCACAAACCTGCAGAGTTATAAATGACAGCTATCGTCCAAAAATAGACTGAAGTAAGGCTGCCAAGAGGACTTGAAAGCGGGGCAGAATTGCAGGAAACCGATTTCAGGAGGTAGACTGGAATTGCATTGAAAGCATAGGAAAAGAGGCAGAACGTCCACAATGATGCACTTGGCCAAAAAGGGCATATGCGTTTTTTCCTGAATATATTCAGGAAAAAACGCATACGCCCTTTTTGGCCAACCAAGCAAGCTTGCAAAGGAAATCTGCACTACAATGAAGTCTCACTTCCCCCCGGTCAAAAGGGCCATCTGAAAAAAGTGTAAAATCCAGAAAGGCAGGACAGGCCATGGAGAACTGGGAGACTTGTTATGCTGATGGGCGGGATGTAAATTGCCAACAGACACTCGGGAGAAGTGTATGGTGTTTCCTGAAACATCTAAAAAACAAAGCAACAGAGCCTAGGGCACTGCCACTTATGGTCTTATAGCTTAGGGAAATTAAAATCAAAAAGACACAGCCACCCCAAAGTTTGGGACGGCTCTGTTTACAAGAACCTCGTTTACAGTACAAGTTCAACATCGCAGAAAGTGAAAAATGGATAAAGAAGTTGTGGTATTTACTTACAAAGCAATATCACTCAGCAATGAAATCTGTGTCATCAGGCCCTTAGCAGCACAATGAGTGGATTCAGGTATGATGATTCTAACTGAAGTAAGTCACACAGAAAAAGAAACATCATAAGATATCAGTAATACACGGAATGTAAACTTGGCTACACAGGAAATGAATTACAGAACAGAACAGGGTCTCAAATTTAGAAAACCAACTTATGCTTGCTTAAGGGTAAAGGTGAGTTGGGGTGCTGCATAAAACCAGAGATTGAAATGAGCACAGATAAAGTTCCTTAAGTCAAATATGGAATAGACAAGAGCTACTCCTTGCTCAACGAAATGGACTCAACACCGCATATTAAACGCCTAAGAATGTACCTGACTAGTAAGTATCTTAAAACCTATGGATTGCTATGTCTCCGAAAGAGAATCAAGCATGTGTACAGGGGCATAAACGCAGCACTGATAGGATTGGAGAGGTTCGGTGAGCAAATGAAGACCCTTTGAAGTCATATTGCATGGTACCCATTACACGGGTCTTAACTCTCCAGGTTTAAGGTATTCTTCCTTCAGCTAAAACATGCATGTGGAACCCAAGTATGATCAACCATGTGAACGGGAGACGTGTTCAAATATGTCTCAGTTTTCCTCCCCTGGTACTCGGGTGCAACATTCCAGACGCTTTACTAACACTCTCCCCACTTGGAGAGTCAGTCCCTTTAACCTCCTGTTTGGCCCAGTTTGCAATTTCTGCGGAAGATGAACAGGAATAGCGAGAACCAATGAGAGACTAGCTGGAGGTGTCTGGACGGGCAAATTTAACTCTCATTTCCCACCAGGAAGAGGAAATAACCAAAGGCTCAGCGTGCCTTGCCGGAACCAGATTAGGGCCAGAAGCCATCCTGCGGTGTTGCGGCCAGGTCACAAGAAAGCAAGTTGAAGAAAGGAGCTCAGGGGCACTGTAATTCACAAACCTGCAGAGTTATAAATGACAGCTATCGTCCAAAAATAGACTGAAGTAAGGCTGCCAAGAGGACTTGAAAGCGGGGCAGAATTGCAGGAAACCGATTTCAGGAGGTAGACTGGAATTGCATTGAAAGCATAGGAAAAGAGGCAGAACGTCCACAATGATGCACTTGGCCAAAAAGGGCGTATGCGTTTTTTCCTGAATATATTCAGGAAAAAACGCATACGCCCTTTTTGGCCAACCAAGCAAGCTTGCAAAGGAAATCTGCACTACAATGAAGTCTCACTTCCCCCCGGTCAAAAGGGCCATCTGAAAAAAGTGTAAAATCCAGAAAGGCAGGACAGGCCATGGAGAACTGGGAGCCTTGTTATGCTGATGGGCGGGATGTAAATTGCCAACAACCACTCGGGAGAAGTGTATGGTGTTTCCTGAAACATCTAAAAAACAAAGCAACACAGCCTAGGGCACTTCCACTTATGGTCCTATAGCTTAGGGAAATTAAAATCAAAAAGACACAGCCACCCCAAAGTTTGGGACGCCTCCGTTTACAAGAACCTCGTTTACCGTACAATTTCAATATCACAGAAATTGAAAAATGGATAAAGAACTTGTGGTACTTACGTACAATGCAGTATCACTCAGCAATGAAATCTATGTCATCAGGCCCGTAGCAGCATAATGAGTGGATTCAGGTACGATGATTCTAACTGAAATAAGTCACACAGAAAAAGAAACATCATAAGATATCACTAATACACGGAATGTAAACTTGGCTACACAGGAACTGCATTCCAAAACAGAACAGGGTCTCAAATTTAGAAAACCAACTTATGCTTGCTTAAGGGGAAAGGTGAGTTGGGGTGCTGCATAAAACCAGAGATTGAAATGAGCACAGATAAAGTTCCTTAAGCCAAATATGGAATAGACAAGAGCTACTCCTTGCTCAACGAAATGGACTCAACACCGCATATTAAACGCCTAAGAATGTACCTGACTAGTAAGTATCTTAAAACCTATGGATTGCTATGTCTCCGAAAGAGAATCAAGCATGTGTACAGGGGCATAAACGCAGCAGTGATAGGATTGGAGAGGTTCGGTGAGCAAATGAAGACCCTTTGAAGTCATATTGCATGGTACCCATTCCACGGGTTTCAACTACCCAGGTTTTAGGTATTCTTCCTTCAGCTAAAATATGCATGTGGAACCCAGAGTATGATCAACCATGTGATCGGGAGACGTGTTCAAATATGTCTCAGTTTTCATACCCTGGTACTCGGGTGCAACATTCCAGACGCTTTAATAACACTCTCCCGACTTGGAGAGTCAGTCCCTTTAACCTCCTGTTTGGCCCAGTTTGCAATTTCTGCGGAAGATGAACAGGAATAGCGAGAACCAATGAGAGGCTAGCTGGAGGTGTCTGGACGGGCAAATTTAACTCTCATTTCCCACCAGGAAGAGGAAATAACCAAAGGCTCAGCGTGCTGTACCGGAACCAGATTAAGGCCTGAAGCCATCCTGCGGTGTTGCGGCCAGCTCAAAAGAAAGCAAGTTGAAGAAAGGAGCTCAGGGGCACTGTAATTCACAAACCTGCAGAGTTATAAATGACAGCTATTGTCCAAAAATATACTGAAGTAAGGCTGCCAAGAGGACTTGAAAGCGGGGCAGAATTGCAGGAAATCGATTTCAGGAGGTAGACTGGAATTACATTGAAAGCATAGGAAAAGAGGCAGAACGTCCACAATGATGCACTTGGCCAAAAAGGGCGTATGCGTTTTTTCCTGAATATATTCAGGAAAAAACGCATACGTCCTTTTTGGCCAACCAAGCAAGCTTGCAAAGGAAATCTGCACTACAATGAAGTCTCACTTCCCCCCGGTCAAAAGGGCCATCTGAAAAAAGTGTAAAATCCAGAAAGGCAGGACAGGCCATGGAGAACTGGGAGCCTTGTTATGCTGATGGGCGGGATGTAAATTGCCAACAACCACTCGGGAGAAGTGTATGGTGTTTCCTGAAACATCTAAAAAACAAAGCAACAGAACCTAGGGCACTTCCACTTATGGTCCTATAGCTTAGGGAAATTAAAATCAAAAAGACACAGCCACCCCAAAGTTTGGAATGGCTCTGTTTACAAGAACCTCGTTTACAGTACAAGTTCAACATCGCAGAAAGTGAAAAATGGATAAAGAAGTTGTGGTATTTACTTACAAAGCAATATCACTCAGCAATGAAATCTGTGTCATCAGGCCCTTAGCAGCACAATGAGTGGATTCAGGTATGATGATTCTAACTGAAGTAAGTCACACAGAAAAAGAAACATCATAAGATATCAGTAATACACGGAATGTAAAGTTGGCTACACAGGAACTGAATTACAGAACAGAACAGGGACTCAAATTTAGAAAACCAACTTATGCTTGCTTAAGGGTAAAGGTGAGTTGGGGTGCTGCATAAAACCAGAGATTGAAATGAGCACAGATAAAGTTCCTTAAGCCAAATATGGAATAGACAAGAGCTACTCCTTGCTCAACGAAATGGACTCAACAACGCATATTAAACGCCTAAGAATGTACCTGACTTGTAAGTATCTTAAAACCTATGGATTGCTATGTCTCCAAAAGAGAATCAAGCATGTGTACAGGGGCATAAACGCAGCAGTGATAGGATTGGAGAGGTTGGGTGAGCAAATGAAGACCCTTTGAACTAATATTGCATGGTACCCATTCCACGTGTTTCAACTACCTAGGTTTAAGGTATTCTTCCTTCATCTAAAACATGCATGTGGAACCTAGAGTATGATCAACCATGTGATCGGGAGACGTGTTCAAATATGTCTCAGTTTTCGTACCCTGGTACTCGGGTGCAACATTCCAGACGCTTTACTAACACTCTCCCGACTTGGACAGTCAGTCCCTTTAACCTCCTGTTTGGCCCAGTTTGCAATTCCTGCGGAAGATGAACAGGAATAGCGAGAACCAATGGAGACTAGCTGGAGGTGTCTGGACGGGCAAATTTAACTCTCATTTCCTACCAGGAAGAGGAATTAACCAAAGGCTCAGCGTGCCATGCCAGAATCAGATTAGGGCCTGAAGCCATCCTGCGGTGTTGCGGCCAGGTCACAAGAAAGCGAGTTGAAGAAAGGAGCTCAGGGGCACTGTAATTCACAAACCTGCAGAGTTATAAATGACAGCTATCGTCCAAAAATAGACTGAAGTAAGGCTGCCAAGAGGACTTGAAAGCGGGGCAGAATTGCAGGAAACCGATTTCAGGAGGTAGACTGGAATTGCATTGAAAGCATAGGAAAAGAGGCAGAACGTCCACAATGATGCACTTGGCCAAAAAGGGCGTATGCGTTTTTTCCTGAATATATTCAGGAAAAAACGCATACGCCCTTTTTGGCCAACCAAGCAAGCTTGCAAAGGAAATCTGCACTACAATGAAGTCTCACTTCCCCCCAGTCAAAAGGGCCATCTGAAAAAAGTGTAAAATCCAGAAAGGCAGGACAGGCCATGGAGAACTGGGAGCCTTGTTATGCTGATGGGCGGGATGTAAATTGCCAACAGACACTCCGGAGAAGTGTATGGTGTTTCCTGAAACATCTAAAAAACAAAGCAACAGAGCCTAGGGCACTGCCACTTATGGTCCTATAGCTTAGGGAAATTAAAATCAAAAAGACACAGCCACCCCAAAGTTTGGGACGCCTCTGTTTACAAGAACCTCGTTTACAGTACAAGTTCAACATCGCAGAAAGTGAAAAATGGATAAAGAAGTTGTGGTATTTACTTACAAAGCAATATCACTCAGCAATGAAATCTGTGTCATCAGGCCCTTAGCATCACAATGAGTGGATGCAGGTATGATGATTCTAACTGAAATAAGTCACACAGAAAATGAAACATCATAAGATTTCAGTAATACACGGAATGTAAACTTGGCTACACAGGAACTGAATTACAGAACAGAACAGGGTCTCAAATTTAGAAAACCAACTTATGCTTGCTTAAGGGTAAAGGTGAGTTGGGGTGCTGCATAAAACCAGAGATTGAAATGAGCACAGATAAAGTTCCTTAAGTCAAATATGGAATAGACAAGAGCTACTCCTTGCTCAACGAAATGGACTCAACACCGCATATTAAACGCCTAAGAATGTACCTGACTAGTAAGTATCTTAAAACCTATGGATTGCTATGTCTCCGAAAGAGAATCAAGCATGTGTACAGGGGCATAAACGCAGCAGTGATAGGATTGGAGAGGTTCGGTGAGCAAATGAAGACCCTTTGAAGTCATATTGCATGGTACACATTCCACGGGTCTCAACTCTCCAGGTTTAAGGTATTCTTCCTTCAGCTAAAACATGCATGTGGAACCCAAGTATGATCAACCATGTGAACGGGAGACGTGTTCAAATATGTCTCAGGTTTCCTCCCCTGGTACTCGGGTGCAACATTCCAGACGCTTTACTAACACTCTCCCCACTTGGAGAGTCAGCACCTTTAACCTCCTGTTTGGCCCAGTTTGCAATTTCTGCGGAAGATGAACAGGAATAGCGAGATCCAATGAGAGGCTAGCTGGAGGTGTCTGGACGGGCAAATTTAACTCTCATTTCCCACCAGGAAGAGGAAATAACCAAAGGCTCAGCGTGCCGTACCGGAACCAGATTAAGGCCTGAAGCCATCCTGCGGTGTTGCGGCCAGCTCAAAAGAAAGCGAGTTGAAGAAAGGAGCTCAGGGGCACTGTAATTCACAAACCTGCAGAGTTATAAATGACAGCTATCGTCCAAAAATATACTGAAGTAAGGCTGCCAAGAGGACTTGAAAGCGGGGCAGAATTGCAGGAAACCGATTTCAGGAGGTAGACTGGAATTGCATTGAAAGCATAGGAAAAGAGGCAGAACGTCCACAATGATGCACTTGGCCAAAAAGGGCGTATGCGTTTTTTCCTGAATATATTCAGGAAAAAACGCATACGCCCTTTTTGGCCAACCAAGCAAGCTTGCAAAGGAAATCTGCACTACAATGAAGTCTCACTTCCCCCCGGTCAAAAGGGCCATCTGAAAAAAGTGTAAAATCCAGAAAGGCAGGACAGGCCATGGAGAACTGGGAGCCTTGTTATGCTGATGGGCGGGATGTAAATTGCCAACAACCACTCGGGAGAAGTGTATGGTGTTTCCTGAAACATCTAAAAAACAAAGCAACAGAACCTAGGGCACTTCCACTTATGGTCCTATAGCTTAGGGAAATTAAAATCAAAAAGACACAGCCACCCCAAAGTTTGGGACGCCTCTGTTTACAAGAACCTCGTTTACAGTACAAGTTCAACATCGCAGAAAGTGAAAAATGGATAAAGAAGTTGTGGTATTTACTTACAAAGCAATATCACTCAGCAATGAAATCTGTGTCATCAGGCTCTTAGCAGCACAATGAGTGGATTCAGGTATGATGATTCTAACTGAAATAAGTCACACAGAAAAAGAAACATCATAAGATATCAGTAATACACGGAATGTAAACTTGGCTACACAGGAACTGAATTACAGAACAGAACAGGGTCTCAAATTTAGAAAACCAACTTATTCTTGCTTAAGGGTAAAGGTGAGTTGGGGTGCTGCATAAAACCACAGATTGAAATGAGCACAGATAAAGTTCCTTAAGCCAAATATGGAATAGACAAGAGCTACTCCTTGCTCAACGAAATGGACTCAACACCCCATATTAAACGCCTAAGAATGTACCTGACTAGTAAGTATCTTAAAACCTATGGATTGCTATGTCTCCGAAAGAGAATCAAGCATGTGTACAGGGGCATAAACGCAGCAGTGCTAGGATTGGAGAGGTTCGGTGAGCAAATGAAGACCCTTTGAAGTCATATTGCATGGTACCCATTCCACGGGTTTCAACTACCCAGGTTTAAGGTATTCTTCCTTCAGCTAAAACATGCATGTGGAACCTAGAGTATGATCAACCATGTGATCGGGAGACGTGTTCAAATATATCTCAGTTTTCCTCCCCTGGTACTCGGGTGCAACATTCCAGACGCTTTACTAACACTCTCCCCACTTGGAGAGTCAGTCCCTTTAACCTCCTGTTTGGCCCAGTTTGCAATTTCTGCGGAAGATGAACAGGAATAGCGAGAACCAATGGGAGGCTAGCTGGAGGTGTCTGGACGGGCAAATTTAACTCTCATTTTCCACCAGGAAGAGGAATTAACCAAAGGCTCAGCATGCCGGGCCGGAACCAGATTAGGGCCTGAAGCCATCCTGCGGTGTTGCGGCCAGGTCACAAGAAAGCGAGTTGAAGAAAGGAGCTCAGGGGCACTGTAATTCACAAACCTGCAGAGTTATAAATGACAGCTATCGTCCAAAAATAGACTGAAGTAAGGCTGCCCAGAGGACTTGAAAGCGGGGCAGAATTGCAGGAAACCGATTTCAGGAGGTAGACTGGAATTGCATTGAAAGCATAGGAAAAGAGGCAGAACGTCCACAATGATGCACTTGGCCAAAAAGGGCGTATGCGTTTTTTCCTGAATATAATCAGGAAAAAACGCATACGCCCTTTTTGGCCAACCAAGCAAGCTTGCAAAGGAAATCTGCACTACAATGAAGTCTCACTTCCCCCCGGTCAAAAGGGCCATCTGAAAAAAGTGTAAAATCCAGAAAGGCAGGACAGGCCATGGAGAACTGGGAGCCTTGTTATGCTGATGGGCGGGATGTAAATTGCCAACAGACACTCGGGAGAAGTGTATAGTGTTTCCTGAAACATCTAAAAAACAAAGCAACAGAGCCTAGGGCACTGCCACTTATGGTCCTATAGCTTAGGGAAATTAAAATCAAAAAGACACAGCCACCCCAAAGTTTGGGACGCCTATGTTTACAAGAACCTCGTTTACAGTACAAGTTCAACATCGCAGAAAGTGAAAAATGGATAAAGAAGTTGTGGTATTTACTTACAAAGCAATATCACTCAGCAATGAAATCTATGTCATCAGGCCCTTAGCAGCACAATGAGTGGATTCAGGTATGATGATTCTAACTGAAATAAGTCACACAGAAAAAGAAACATCATAAGATATCAGTAATACATGGAATGTAAACTTGGCTACACAGGAACTGAATTACAGAACACAACAGGGTCTCAAATTTAGAAAACCAACTTATGCTTGCTTAAGGGTAAAGGTGAGTTGGGGTGCTGCATAAAACCAGAGATTGAAATGAGCACAGATAAAGTTCCTTAAGTCAAATATGGAATAGACAAGAGCTACTCCTTACTCAACGAAATGGACTCAACACCGCATATTAAATGCCTAAGAATGTACCTGACTAGTAAGTATCGTAAAACCTATGGATTGCTATGTCTCCGAAAGAGAATCAAGCATGTGTACAGGGGCATAAACGCAGCAGTGATAGGATTGGAGAGGTTCGGTGAGCAAATGAAGACCCTTTGAAGTCATATTGCATGGTACCCATTTCACGGGTCTCAACTCTCCAGGTTTAAGGTATTCTTCCTTCAGCTAAAACATGCATGTGGAACCCAAGTATGATCAACCATGTGAACGGGAGACGTGTTCAAATATGTCTCAGTTTTCCTCCCCTGGTACTCGGGTGCAACATTCCAGACGCTTTACTAACACTCTCCCCACTTGGAGAGTCAGCGCCTTTAACCTCCTGTTTGGCCCAGTTTGCAATTTCTGCGGAAGATGAACAGGAATAGCGAGAACCAATGAGAGGCTAGCTGGAGGTGTCTGGACGGGCAAATTTAACTCTCATTTCCCACCAGGAAGAGGAAATAACCAAAGGCTCAGCGTGCCGTACCGGAACCAGATTAGGGCCTGAAGCCATCCTGCGGTGTTGCGGCCAGCTCACAAGAAAGCGAGTTGAAGAAAGGAGCTCAGGGGCACTGTAATTCACAAACCCGCAGAGTTATAAATGACAGCTATCGTCCAAAAATAGACTGAAGTAAGGCTGCCAAGAGGACTTGAAAACGGGGCAGAATTGCAGGAAACCGATTTCAGGAGGTAGACTGGAATTGCATTGAAAGCATAGGAAAAGAGGCAGAACGTCCACAATGATGCACTTGGCCAAAAAGGGCGTATGCGTTTTTTCCTGAATATAATCAGGAAAAAACGCATACGCCCTTTTTGGCCAACCAAGCAAGCTTGCAAAGGAAATCTGCACTACAATGAAGTCTCACTTCCCCCCGGTCAAAAGGGCCATCTGAAAAAAGTGTAAAATCCAGAAAGGCAACAGGCCATTGAGAACTGGGAGCCTTGTTATGCTGATGGGCGGGATGTAAATTGCCAACAGACACTCGGGAGAAGTGTATGGTGTTTCCTGAAACATCTAAAAAACAAAGCAACAGAGCCTAGGGCACTTCCACTTATGGTCCTATAGCTTAGGGAAATTAAAATCAAAAAGACACAGCCACCCCAAAGTTTGGAACGGCTCTGTTTACAAGAACCTCGTTTACAGTACAAGTTCAACATCGCAGAAAGTGAAAATGGAAAAAGAACTTGTGGTACTTACGTACAATGCAGTATCACTCAGCAATGAAATCTATGTCATCAGGCCCGTAGCAGCATAATGAGTAGATTCAGGTACGATGATTCTAACTGAAATAAGTCACACAGAAAAAGAAACATCATAAGATATCACTAATACACGGAATGTAAACTTGGCTACACAGGAACTGAATTCCAAAACAGAACAGGTTATCAAATTTAGAAAACCAACTTATGCTTGCTTAAGGGGAAAGGTGAGTTGGGTTGCTACATAAAACCAGAGATTGAAATGAGCACAGATAAAGTTCCTTAAGCCAAATATGGAATAGACAAGAGCTACTCCTTGCTCAACGAAATGGACTCAACACCGCATATTAAACGCCTAAGAATGTACCTGACTAGTAAGTATCTTAAAACCTATGGATTGCTATGTCTCCGAAAGAGAATCAAGCATGTGTACAGGGGCATAAACGCAGCAGTGCTAGGATTGGAGAGGTTCGGTGAGCAAATGAAGACCCTTTGAAGTCATATTGCATGGTACCCATTCCACGGGTTTCAACTACCCAGGTTTTAGGTATTCTTCCTTCAGGTAAAACATGCATGTGGAACCCAGAGTATGATCAACCATGTGATCAGGAGACGTGTTCAAATATGTCTCAGTTTTCCTCCCCTGGTACTTGGGTGCAACATTCCAGACGCTTTACTAACACTCTCCCCACTTGGAGAGTCAGTCCCTTTAACCTCCTGTTTGGCCCAGTTTGCAATTTCTGCGGAAGATGAACAGGAATAGCGAGAACCAATGAGAGGCTAGCTGGAGGTGTCTGGACGGGCAAATTTAACTCTCATTTCCCACCAGGAAGAGGAAATAACCAAAGGCTCAGCGTGCCGTACCGGAACCAGATTAGGGCCTGAAGCCATCCTGCGCTGTTGCGGCCAGCTCAAAAGAAAGCGAGTTGAAGAAAGGAGCTCAGGGGCACTGTAATTCACAAACCTGCAGAGTTATAAATGACAGCTATCGTCCAAAAATATACTGAAGTAAGGCTGCCAAGAGGACTTGAAAGCGGGGCAGAATTGCAGGAAACCGATTTCAGGAGGTAGACTGGAATTGCATTGAAAGCATAGGAAAAGAGGCAGAACGTCCACAATGATGCACTTGGCCAAAAAGGGCGTATGCGTTTTTTCCTGAATATAATCAGGAAAAAACGCATACGCCCTTTTTGGCCAACCAAGCAAGCTTGCAAAGGAAATCTGCACTACAATGAAGTCTCACTTCCCCCCGGTCAAAAGGGCCATCTGAAAAAAGTGTAAAATCCAGAAAGGCAACAGGCCATTGAGAACTGGGAGCCTTGTTATGCTGATGGGCGGGATGTAAATTCCCAACAGACACTAGGGAGAAGTGTATGGTGTTTCCTGAAACATCTAAAAAACAAAGCAACAGAGCCTAGGGCACTGCCACTTATGGTCCTAAGGCTTAGGGAATTTAAAATCAAAAAGACACAGCCACCCCAAAGTTTGGAACGGCTCTGTTTACAAGAACCTCGTTTACAGTACAAGTTCAACATCGCAGAAAGTGAAAAATGGATAAAGAAGTTGTGGTATTTACTTACAAAGCAATATCACTCAGCAATGAAATCTGTGTCATCAGGCCCTTAGCAGCACAATGAGTGGATTCAGGTATGATGATTCTAACTGAAATAAGTCACACAGAAAAAGAAACATCATAAGATATCAGTAATACACGTAATGTAAACTTGGCTACACAGGAACTGAATTACAGAACAGAACAGGGTCTCAAATTTAGAAAACCAACTTATGCTTGCTTAAGGGTAAAGGTGAGTTGGGGTGCTGCATAAAACCAGAGATTGAAATGAGCACAGATAAAGTTCCTTAAGCCAAATATGGAATAGACAAGAGCTACTCCTTGCTCAACGAAATGGACTCAAAACCCCATATTAAACCCCTAAGAATGTACCTGACTAGTAAGTATCTTAAAACCTATGGATTGCTATGTCTCCGAAAGAGAATCAAGCATGTGTACAGGGGCATAAACGCAGCAGTGATAGGATTGGAGAGGTTCGGTGAGCAAATGAAGACCCTTTGAAGTCATATTGCATGGTACCCATTCCACGGGTTTCAACTACCCAGGTTTAAGGTATTCTTCCTTCAGCTAAAACATGCATGTGGAACCTAGAGTATGATCAACCATGTGATCGGGAGACGTGTTCAAATATGTCTCAGTTTTCCTGCCCTGGTACTCGGGTGCAACATTCCAGACGCTTTACTAACACTCTCCCCAGTTGGAGAGTCAGTCCCTTTAACCTCCTGTTTGGCCCAGTTTGCAATTTCTGCGGAAGATGAACAGGAATAGCGAGAACCAATGAGAGGCTAGCTGGAGGTGTCTGGACGGGCAAATTTAACTCTCATTTCCCACCAGGAAGAGGAATTAACCAAAGGCTCACCATGACGGGCCGGAACCAGATTAGGGCCTGAAGCCATCCTGCGGTGTTGCGGCCAGGGCACAAGAAAGCGAGTTGAAGAAAGGAGCTCAGGGGCACTGTAATTCACAAACCTGCAGAGTTATAAATGACAGCTATCGTCCAAAAATAGACTGAAGTAAGGCTGCCAAGAGGACTTGAAAGCGGGGCAGAATTGCAGGAAACCGATTTCAGGAGGTAGACTGGAATTGCATTGAAAGCATAGGAAAAGAGGCAGAACGTCCACAATGATGCACTTGGCCAAAAAGGGCGTATGCGTTTTTTCCTGAATATATTCAGGAAAAAACGCATACGCCGTTTTTGGCAAACGAAGCAAGCTTGCAAAGGAAATCTGCACTACAATGAAGTCTCACTTCCGCCCGGTCAAAAGGGCCATCTGAAAAAAGTGTAAAATCCAGAAAGGCAGGACAGGCCATGGAGAACTGGGAGCTTTGTTATGCTGATGGGCGGAATGTAAATTGCCAACAGACACTCGGGAGAAGTTTATGGTGTTTCCTGAAACATCTAAAAAACAAAGCAACAGAGCCTAGGGCACTGCCACTTATGGTCCTATAGCTTAGGGAAATTAAAATCAAAAAGACACAGCCACCCCAAAGTTTGGGACGCCTCTGTTTACAAGAACCTCGTTTACAGTACAAGTTCAACATCGCAGAAAGTGAAAAATGGATAAAGAAGTTGTGGTATTTACTTACAAAGCAATATCACTCAGCAATGAAATCTATGTCATCAGGCCCTTAGCATCACAATGAGTGGATTCAGGTATGATGATTCTAACTGAAATAAGTCACACAGAAAAAGAAACATCATAAGTTATCAGTAATACACGGAAGGTAAACTTGGCTATACAGGAACTGAATTACAGAACAGAACAGGGTCTCAAATTTAGAAAACCAACTTATGCTTGCTTAAGGGGAAAGGTGAGTTGGGGTGCTGCATAAAACCAGAGATTGAGATGAGCACAGATAAAGTTCCTTAAGTCAAATATGGAATAGACAAGAGCTACTCCTTGCTCAACGAAATGGACTCAACACCGCATATTAAACGCCTAAGAATGTACCTGACTAGTAAGTATCTTAAAACCTATGGATTGCTATGTCTCCGAAAGAGAATCAAGCATGTGTACAGGGGCATAAACGCAGCAGTGATAGGATTGGAGAGGTTCGGTGAGCAAATGAAGACCCTTTGAAGTCATATTACATGGTACCCATTCCACGGGTTTCAACTACCCAGGTTTTAGGTATTCTTCCTTCAGCTAAAACATGCATGTGGAACCCAGAGTATGATCAACCATGTGATCGGGAGACGTGTTCAAATATGTCTCAGTTTTCGTACCCTGGTACTCGGGTGCAACATTCCAGACGCTTTACTAACACTCTCCTGACTTGGAGAGTCAGTGTCTTTAACCTCCTGTTTGGCCCAGTTTGCAATTTCTGCGGAAGATGAACAGGAATAGCGAGAACCAATGAGAGACTAGCTGGAGGTGTCTGGACGGGCAAATTTAACTCTCATTTCCCACCAGGAAGAGGAATTAACCAAAGGCTCAGCGTGCCGTGCCGGAACCAGATTAGGGCCTGAAGCCATCCTGCGGTGTTGCGGCCAGCTCACAAGAAAGCGAGTTGAAGAAAGGAGCTCAGGGGCACTGTAATTCACAAACCTGCAGAGTTATAAATGACAGCTATCGTCCAAAAATAGACTGAAGTAAGGCTGCCAAGAGGACTTGAAAGCGGGGCAGAATTGCAGGAAACCGATTTCAGGAGGTAGACTGGAATTGCATTGAAAGCATAGGAAAAGAGGCAGAACGTCCACAATGATGCACTTGGCCAAAAAGGGCGTATGCGTTTTTTCCTGAATATATTCAGGAAAAAACGCATACGCCCTTTTTGGCCAACCAAGCAAGCTTGCAAAGGAAATCTGCACTACAATGAAGTCTCAATTCCCCCCCCCCGGTCAAAAGGGCCATCTGAAAAAAGTGTAAAATCCAGAAAGGCAGGACAGGCCATGGAGAACTGGGAGCCTTGTTATGGTGATGGGTGGGATGTAAATTGCCAACAGACACTCGGGAGAAGTGTATGGTGTTTCCTGAAACATCTAAAAAACAAAGCAACAGAGCCTAGGGCACTGCCACTTATGGTCCTATAGCTTAGGGAAATTAAAATCAAAAAGACACAGCCACCCCAAAGTTTGGGACGCCTCTGTTTACAGGAACCTCGTTTACAGTACAAGTTCAACATCGCAGAAGGTGAAAAATGGATAAAGAAGTTGTGGTATTTACTTACAAAGCAATATCACTCAGCAATGAAATCTGTGTCATCAGGCCCTTAGCAGCACAATGAGTGGATTCAGGTATGATGATTCTAACTGAAATAAGTCACACAGAAAAAGAAACATCATAAGATATCAGTAATACACGTAATGTAAACTTGGCTACACAGGAACTGAATTACAGAACAGAACAGGGTCTCAAATTTAGAAAACCAACTTATGCTTGCTTAAGGGTAAAGGTGAGTTGGGGTGCTGCATAAAACCAGAGATTGAAATGAGCACAGATAAAGTTCCTTAAGCCAAATATGGAATAGACAAGAGCTACTCCTTGCTCAACGAAATGGACTCAAAACCCCATATTAAACCCCTAAGAATGTACCTGACTAGTAAGTATCTTAAAACCTATGGATTGCTATGTCTCCGAAAGAGAATCAAGCATGTGTACAGGGGCATAAACGCAGCAGTGATAGGATTGGAGAGGTTCGGTGAGCAAATGAAGACCCTTTGAAGTCATATTGCATGGTACCCATTCCACGGGTTTCAACTACCCAGGTTTAAGGTATTCTTCCTTCAGCTAAAACATGCATGTGGAACCCAAGTATGATCAACCATGTGAACGGGAGACGTGTTCAAATATGTCTCAGTTTTCCTCCCCTGGTACTCGGGTGCAACATTCCAGACGCTTTACTAACACTCTCCCCACTTGGAGAGTCAGCGCCTTTAACCTCCTGTTTGGCCCAGTTTGCAATTTCTGCGGAAGATGAACAGGAATAGTGAGAACCAATGAGAGGCTAGCTGGAGGTGTCTGGACGGGCAAATTTAACTCTCATTTCCCACCAGGAAGAGGAAATAACCAAAGGCTCAGCGTGCCGTACCGGAACTAGATTAGGGCCTGAAGCCATCCTGCGGTATTGCGGCCAGCTCAAAAGAAAGCGAGTTGAAGAAAGGAGCTCAGGGGCACTGTAATTCACAAACCTGCAGAGTTATAAATGACAGCTATCATCCAAAAATAGACTGAAGTAAGGCTGCCAAGAGGAGTTGAAAGTGGGGCAGAATTGCAGGAAACCGATTTCAGGAGGTAGACTGGAATTGCATTGAAAGCATAGGAAAAGAGGCAGAACGTCCACAATGATGCACTTGGCCAAAAAGGGCGTATGCGTTTTTTTCCTGAATATATTCAGGAAAAAACGCATACGCCCTTTTTGGCCAACCAAGCAAGCTTGCAAAGGAAATCTGCACTACAATGAAGTCTCACTTCCCCCCGGTCAAAAGGGCCATCTGAAAAAAGTGTAAAATCCAGAAAGGCAGGACAGGCCATGGAGAACTGGGAGCCTTGTTATGCTGATGGGCGGGATGTAAATTGCCAACAACCACTTGGGAGAAGTGTATGGTGTTTCCTGAAACATCTAAAAAACAAAGCAACAGAGCCTAGGGCACTGCCACTTATGGTCCTAAGGCTTAGGGAATTTAAAATCAAAAAGACACAGCCACCCCAAAGTTTGGAACGGCTCTGTTTACAAGAACCTCGTTTACAGTACAAGTTCAACATCGCAGAAAGTGAAAAATGGATAAAGAAGTTGTGGTATTTACTTACAAAGCAATATCACTCAGCAATGAAATCTGTGTCATCAGGCCCTTAGCAGCACAATGAGTGGATTCAGGTATGATGATTCTAACTGAAATAAGTCACACAGAAAAAGAAACATCATAAGATATCAGTAATACACGTAATGTAAACTTGGCTACACAGGAACTGAATTACAGAACAGAACAGGGTCTCAAATTTAGAAAACCAACTTATGCTTGCTTAAGGGTAAAGGTGAGTTGGGGTGCTGCATAAAACCAGAGATTGAAATGAGCACAGATAAAGTTCCTTAAGCCAAATATGGAATAGACAAGAGCTACTCCTTGCTCAACGAAATGGACTCAAAACCCCATATTAAACCCCTAAGAATGTACCTGACTAGTAAGTATCTTAAAACCTATGGATTGCTATGTCTCCGAAAGAGAATCAAGCATGTGTACAGGGGCATAAACGCAGCAGTGATAGGATTGGAGAGGTTCGGTGAGCAAATGAAGACCCTTTGAAGTCATATTGCATGGTACCCATTCCACGGGTTTCAACTACCCAGGTTTAAGGTATTCTTCCTTCAGCTAAAACATGCATGTGGAACCTAGAGTATGATCAACCATGTGATCGGGAGACGTGTTCAAATATGTCTCAGTTTTCCTGCCCTGGTACTCGGGTGCAACATTCCAGACGCTTTACTAACACTCTCCCCACTTGGAGAGTCAGTCCCTTTAACCTCCTGTTTGGCCCAGTTTGCAATTTCTGCGGAAGATGAACAGGAATAGCGAGAACCAATGAGAGGCTAGCTGGAGGTGTCTGGACGGGCAAATTTAACTCTCATTTCCCACCAGGAAGAGGAATTAACCAAAGGCTCACCATGACGGGCCGGAACCAGATTAGGGCCTGAAGCCATCCTGCGGTGTTGCGGCCAGGGCACAAGAAAGCGAGTTGAAGAAAGGAGCTCAGGGGCACTGTAATTCACAAACCTGCAGAGTTATAAATGACAGCTATCGTCCAAAAATAGACTGAAGTAAGGCTGCCAAGAGGACTTGAAAGCGGGGCAGAATTGCAGGAAACCGATTTCAGGAGGTACACTGGAATTGCATTGAAAGCATAGGAAAAGAGGCAGAACGTCCACAATGATGCACTTGGCCAAAAAGGGCGTATGCGTTTTTTCCTGAATATATTCAGGAAAAAACGCATACGCCGTTTTTGGCAAACGAAGCAAGCTTGCAAAGGAAATCTGCACTACAATGAAGTCTCACTTCCCCCCGGTCAAAAGGGCCATCTGAAAAAAGTGTAAAATCCAGAAAGGCAGGACAGGCCATGGAGAACTGGGAGCTTTGTTATGCTGATGGGCGGAATGTAAATTGCCAACAGACACTCGGGAGAAGTTTATGGTGTTTCCTGAAACATCTAAAAAACAAAGCAACAGAGCCTAGGGCACTGCCACTTATGGTCCTATAGCTTAGGGAAATTAAAATCAAAAAGACACAGCCACCCCAAAGTTTGGGACGCCTCTGTTTACAAGAACCTCGTTTACAGTACAAGTTCAACATCGCAGAAAGTGAAAAATGGATAAAGAAGTTGTGGTATTTACTTACAAAGCAATATCACTCAGCAATGAAATCTATGTCATCAGGCCCTTAGCATCACAATGAGTGGATTCAGGTATGATGATTCTAACTGAAATAAGTCACACAGAAAAAGAAACATCATAAGTTATCAGTAATACACGGAAGGTAAACTTGGCTATACAGGAACTGAATTACAGAACAGAACAGGGTCTCAAATTTAGAAAACCAACTTATGCTTGCTTAAGGGGAAAGGTGAGTTGGGGTGCTGCATAAAACCAGAGATTGAGATGAGCACAGATAAAGTTCCTTAAGTCAAATATGGAATAGACAAGAGCTACTCCTTGCTCAACGAAATGGACTCAACACCGCATATTAAACGCCTAAGAATGTACCTGACTAGTAAGTATCTTAAAACCTATGGATTGCTATGTCTCCGAAAGAGAATCAAGCATGTGTACAGGGGCATAAACGCAGCAGTGATAGGATTGGAGAGGTTCGGTGAGCAAATGAAGACCCTTTGAAGTCATATTACATGGTACCCATTCCACGGGTTTCAACTACCCAGGTTTTAGGTATTCTTCCTTCAGCTAAAACATGCATGTGGAACCCAGAGTATGATCAACCATGTGATCGGGAGACGTGTTCAAATATGTCTCAGTTTTCGTACCCTGGTACTCGGGTGCAACATTCCAGACGCTTTACTAACACTCTCCTGACTTGGAGAGTCAGTGTCTTTAACCTCCTGTTTGGCCCAGTTTGCAATTTCTGCGGAAGATGAACAGGAATAGCGAGAACCAATGAGAGACTAGCTGGAGGTGTCTGGACGGGCAAATTTAACTCTCATTTCCCACCAGGAAGAGGAATTAACCAAAGGCTCAGCGTGCCGTGCCGGAACCAGATTAGGGCCTGAAGCCATCCTGCGGTGTTGCGGCCAGCTCACAAGAAAGCGAGTTGAAGAAAGGAGCTCAGGGGCACTGTAATTCACAAACCTGCAGAGTTATAAATGACAGCTATCGTCCAAAAATAGACTGAAGTAAGGCTGCCAAGAGGACTTGAAAGCGGGGCAGAATTGCAGGAAACCGATTTCAGGAGGTAGACTGGAATTGCATTGAAAGCATAGGAAAAGAGGCAGAACGTCCACAATGATGCACTTGGCCAAAAAGGGCGTATGCGTTTTTTCCTGAATATATTCAGGAAAAAACGCATACGCCCTTTTTGGCCAACCAAGCAAGCTTGCAAAGGAAATCTGCACTACAATGAAGTCTCAATTCCCCCCCCCCCGGTCAAAAGGGCCATCTGAAAAAAGTGTAAAATCCAGAAAGGCAGGACAGGCCATGGAGAACTGGGAGCCTTGTTATGGTGATGGGTGGGATGTAAATTGCCAACAGACACTCGGGAGAAGTGTATGGTGTTTCCTGAAACATCTAAAAAACAAAGCAACAGAGCCTAGGGCACTGCCACTTATGGTCCTATAGCTTAGGGAAATTAAAATCAAAAAGACACAGCCACCCCAAAGTTTGGGACGCCTCTGTTTACAGGAACCTCGTTTACAGTACAAGTTCAACATCGCAGAAGGTGAAAAATGGATAAAGAAGTTGTGGTATTTACTTACAAAGCAATATCACTCAGCAATGAAATCTGTGTCATCAGGCCCTTAGCAGCACAATGAGTGGATTCAGGTATGATGATTCTAACTGAAATAAGTCACACAGAAAAAGAAACATCATAAGATATCAGTAATACACGGAAGGTAAACTTGGCTATACAGGAACTGAATTACAGAACAGAACAGGGTCTCAAATTTAGAAAACCAACTTATGCTTGCTTAAGGGGAAAGGTGAGTTGGGGTGCTGCATAAAACCAGAGATTGAGATGAGCACAGATAAAGTTCCTTAAGTCAAATATGGAATAGACAAGAGCTACTCCTTGCTCAACGAAATGGACTCAACACCGCATATTAAACGCCTAAGAATGTACCTGACTAGTAAGTATCTTAAAACCTATGGATTGCTATGTCTCCGAAAGAGAATCAAGCATGTGTACAGGGGCATAAACGCAGCAGTGATAGGATTGGAGAGGTTCGGTGAGCAAATGAAGACCCTTTGAAGTCATATTACATGGTACCCATTCCACGGGTTTCAACTACCCAGGTTTTAGGTATTCTTCCTTCAGCTAAAACATGCATGTGGAACCCAGAGTATGATCAACCATGTGATCGGGAGACGTGTTCAAATATGTCTCAGTTTTCGTACCCTGGTACTCGGGTGCAACATTCCAGACGCTTTACTAACACTCTCCTGACTTGGAGAGTCAGTGTCTTTAACCTCCTGTTTGGCCCAGTTTGCAATTTCTGCGGAAGATGAACAGGAATAGCGAGAACCAATGAGAGACTAGCTGGAGGTGTCTGGACGGGCAAATTTAACTCTCATTTCCCACCAGGAAGAGGAATTAACCAAAGGCTCAGCGTGCCGTGCCGGAACCAGATTAGGGCCTGAAGCCATCCTGCGGTGTTGCGGCCAGCTCACAAGAAAGCGAGTTGAAGAAAGGAGCTCAGGGGCACTGTAATTCACAAACCTGCAGAGTTATAAATGACAGCTATCGTCCAAAAATAGACTGAAGTAAGGCTCCCAAGAGGACTTGAAAGCGGGGCAGAATTGCAGGAAACCGATTTCAGGAGGTAGACTGGAATTGCATTGAAAGCATAGGAAAAGAGGCAGAACGTCCACAATGATGCACTTGGCCAAAAAGGGCGTATGCGTTTTTTCCTGAATATATTCAGGAAAAAACGCATACGCCCTTTTTGGCCAACCAAGCAAGCTTGCAAAGGAAATCTGCACTACAATGAAGTCTCAATTCCCCCCCCCCCGGTCAAAAGGGCCATCTGAAAAAAGTGTAAAATCCAGAAAGGCAGGACAGGCCATGGAGAACTGGGAGCCTTGTTATGGTGATGGGTGGGATGTAAATTGCCAACAGACACTCGGGAGAAGTGTATGGTGTTTCCTGAAACATCTAAAAAACAAAGCAACAGAGCCTAGGGCACTGCCACTTATGGTCCTATAGCTTAGGGAAATTAAAATCAAAAAGACACAGCCACCCCAAAGTTTGGGACGCCTCTGTTTACAGGAACCTCGTTTACAGTACAAGTTCAACATCGCAGAAGGTGAAAAATGGATAAAGAAGTTCTGGTATTTACTTACAAAGCAATATCACTCAGCAATGAAATCTGTGTCATCAGGCCCTTAGCAGCACAATGAGTGGATTCAGGTATGATGAATCTAACTGAAATAAGTCACACAGAAATAGAAACATCATAAGATATCAGTAATACACGGAATGTAAACTTGGCTACACAGGAACTGAATTACAGAACAGAACAGGGTCTCAAATTTAGAAAACCAACTTATGCTTGCTTAAGGGGAAAGGTGAGTTGGGGTGCTGCATAAAACCAGAGATTGAAATGAGCACAGATAAAGTTCCTTAAGCCAAATATGGAATAGACAAGAACTACTCCTTGCTCAATGAAATGGACTCAACACCGCATATTAAACGCCTAAGAATGTACCTGACTAGTAAGTATCTTAAAACCTATGGATTGCTATGTCTCCGAAAGAGAATCAAGCATGTGTACAGGGGCATAAACGCAGCAGTGATAGGATTGGAGAGGTTCGGTGAGCAAATGAAGACCCTTTGAAGTCATATTACATGGTACCCATTCCACGGGTTTCAACTACCCAGGTTTTAGGTATTCTTCCTTCAGCTAAAACATGCATGTGGAACCCAGAGTATGATCAACCATGTGAACGGGAGACATGTTCAAATATGTCTCAGTTTTCCTCCCCTGGTACTCGGGTGCAACATTCCAGACGCTTTACTAACACTCTCCCCACTTGGAGAGTCAGTCCCTTTAACCTCCTGTTTGGTCCAGTTTGCAATTTCTGCGGAAGATGAACAGGAATAGCGAGAACCAATGAGAGACTAGCTGGAGGTGTCTGGACGGGCAAATTTAACTCTCATTTCCCACCAGGAAGAGGAAATAACCAAAGGCTCAGCGTGCCGTGCCGGAACCAGATTAGGGCCTGAAGCCATCCTGCGGTGTTGCGGCCAGGTCACAAGAAAGCGAGTTGAAGAAAGGAGCTCAGGGGCACTGTAATTCACAAACCTGCAGAGTTATAAATGACAGCTATCATCCAAAAATAGACTGAAGTAAGGCTGCCAAGAGGACTTGAAAGCGGGGCAGAATTGCAGGAAACCGATTTCAGGAGGTAGACTGGAATTGCATTGAATGCATAGGAAAAGAGGCAGAACGTCCACAATGATGCACTTGGCCAAAAAGGGCGTATGCGTTTTTTCCTGAATATATTCAGGAAAAAACGCATACGCCCTTTTTGGCCAACCAAGCAAGCTTGCAAAGGAAATCTGCACTACAATGAAGTCTCACTTCCCCCCGGTCAAAAGGGCCATCTGAAAAAAGTGTAAAATCCAGAAAGGCAGGACAGGCCATGGAGAACTGGGAGCCTTGTTATGCTGATGGGCGGGATGTAAATTGCCAACAACCACTCGGGAGAAGTGTATGGTGTTTCCTGAAACATCTAAAAAACAAAGCAACAGAACCTAGGGCACTTCCACTTATGGTCCTATAGCTTAGGGAAATTAAAATCAAAAAGACACAGCCACCCCAAAGTTTGGAACGGCTCTGTTTACAAGAACCTCGTTTACAGTACAAGTTCAACATCGCAGAAAGTGAAAAATGGATAAAGAAGTTGTGGTATTTACTTACAAAGCAATATCACTCAGCAATGAAATCTGTGTCATCAGGCCCTTAGCATCACAATGAGTGGATGCAGGTATGATGATTCTAACTGAAATAAGTCACACAGAAAAAGAAACATCATAAGATATCAGTAATACACGGAATGTAAACTTGGCTACACAGGAACTGAATTACAGAACAGAACAGGGTCTCAAATTTAGAAAACCAACTTATGCTTGCTTAAGGGGAAAGGTGAGTTGGGGTGCTGCATAAAACCAGAGATTGAAATGAGCACAGATAAAGTTCCTTAAGCCAAATATGGAATAGACAAGAGCTACTCCTTGCTCAACGAAATGGACTCAACACCGCATATTAAACGCCTAAGAATGTACCTGACTAGTAAGTATCTTAAAACCTATGGATTGCTATGTCTCCAAAAGAGAATCAAGCATGTGTACAGGGGCATAAACGCAGCAGTGATAGGGTTGGGGAGGTTCGGTGAGCAAATGAAGACCCTTTGAAGTCATATTGCATGGTACCCATTCCACGGGTTTCAACTACCCAGGTTTTAGGTATTCTTCCTTCAGCTAAAACATGCATGTGGAACCCAAGTATGATCAACCATGTGAACGGGAGACGTGTTCAAATATGTCTCAGTTTTCCTCCCCTGGTACTCGGGTGCAACATTCCAGACGCTTTAATAACACTCTCCCCACTTGGAGAGTCAGTCCCTTTAACCTCCTGTTTGGCCCAGTTTGCAATTTCTGCGGAAGATGAACAGGAATAGCGAGAACCAATGAGAGGCTAGCTGGAGGTGTCTGGACGGGCAAATTTAACTCTCATTTCCCACCAGGAAGAGGAATTAACCAAAGTCTCAGTGTGCCGTGCCGGAACCAGATCAGGGCCTGAAGCCATCCTGCGGTGTTGCGGCCAGCTCACAAGAAAGCGAATTGAAGAAAGGAGCTCAGGGGCACTGTAATTCACAAACCTGCAGAGTTATAAATGACAGCTATCGTCCAAAAATAGACTGAAGTAAGGCTGCCAAGAGGACTTGAAAGCGGGGCAGAATTGCAGGAAACCGATTTCAGGAGGTAGACTGGAATTGCATTGAAAGCATAGGAAAAGAGGCAGAACGTCCACAATGATGCACTTGGCCAAAAAGGGCGTATGCGTTTTTTCCTGAATATATTCAGGAAAAAACGCATACGCCCTTTTTGGCCAACCAAGCAAGCTTGCAAAGGAAATCTGCACTACAATGAAGTCTCACTTCCCCCCGGTCAAAAGGGCCATCTGAAAAAAGTGTAAAATCCAGAAAGGCAGGACAGGCCATGGAGAACTGGGAGCCTTGTTATGCTGATGGGCGGGATGTAAATTGCCAACAACCACTCGGGAGAAGTGTATGGTGTTTCCTGAAACATCTAAAAAACAAAGCAACAGAACCTAGGGCACTTCCACTTATGGTCCTATAGCTTAGGGAAATTAAAATCAAAAAGACACAGCCACCCCAAAGTTTGGAACGGCTCTGTTTACAAGAACCTCGTTTACAGTACAAGTTCAACATCGCAGAAAGTGAAAAATGGATAAAGAAGTTGTGGTATTTACTTACAAAGCAATATCACTCAGCAATGAAATCTGTGTCATCAGGCCCTTAGCAGCACAATGAGTGGATTCAGGTATGATGATTCTAACTGAAATAAGTCACACAGAAAAAGAAACATCATAAGATATCAGTAATACACGGAATGTAAACTTGGCTACACAGGAACTGAATTACAGAACAGAACAGGGTCTCAAATTTAGAAAACCAACTTATGCTTGCTTAAGGGGAAAGGTGAGTTGGGGTGCTGCATAAAACCAGAGATTGAAATGAGCACAGATAAAGTTCCTTAAGCCAAATATGGAATAGACAAGAGCTACTCCTTGCTCAACGAAATGGACTCAACACCGCATATTAAACGCCTAAGAATGTACCTGACTAGTAAGTATCTTAAAACCTATGGATTGCTATGTCTCCGAAAGAGAATCAAGCATGTGTACAGGCGCATAAACGCAGCAGTGATAGGATTGGGGAGGTTTGGTGAGCAAATGAAGACCCTTTGAAGTCATATTGCATGGTACCCATTCCACGGGTTTCAACTACCCAGGTTTTAGGTATTCTTCCTTCAGCTAAAACATGCATGTGGAACCCAAGTATGATCAACCATGTGAACGGGAGACGTGTTCAAATATGTCTCAGTTTTCCTCCCCTGGTACTCGGGTGCAACATTCCAGACGCTTTACTAACACTCTCCCCACTTGGAGAGTCAGCGCCTTTAACCTCCTGTTTGGCCCAGTTTGCAATTTCTGTGGAAGATGAACAGGAATAGCGAGAACCAATGAGAGGCTAGCTGGAGGTGTCTGGACGGGCAAATTTAACTCTCATTTCCCACCAGGAAGAGGAAATAACCAAAGGCTCAGTGTGCCGTGCCGGAACCAGATTAGGGCCTGAAGCCATCCTGCGGTGTTGCGGCCAGGTCACAAGAAAGCGAGTTGAAGAAAGGAGCTCAGGGGCACTGTAATTCACAAACCTGCAGAGTTATAAATGACAGCTATCGTCCAAAAATAGACTGAAGTAAGGCTGCCAAGAGGACTTGAAAGCGGGGCAGAATTGCAGGAAACCGATTTCAGGAGGTACACTGGAATTGCATTGAAAGCATAGGAAAAGAGGCAGAACGTCCACAATGATGCACTTGGCCAAAAAGGGCGTATGCGTTTTTTCCTGAATATATTCAGGAAAAAACGCATACGCCCTTTTTGGCCAACCAAGCAAGCTTGCAAAGGAAATCTGCACTACAATGAAGTCTCACTTCCCCCCGGTCAAAAGGGCCATCTGAAAAAAGTGTAAAATCCAGAAAGGCAGGACAGGCCATGGAGAACTGGGAGCCTTGTTATGCTGATGGGCGGGATGTAAATTGACAACAACCACTCGGGAGAAGTGTATGGTGTTTCCTGAAACATCTAAAAAACAAAGCAACAGAACCTAGGGCACTTCCACTTATGGTCCTATAGCTTAGGGAAATTAAAATCAAAAAGACACAGCCACCCCAAAGTTTGGAACGGCTCTGTTTACAAGAACCTCGTTTACAGTACAAGTTCAACATCGCAGAAAGTGAAAAATGGATAAAGAAGTTGTGGTATTTACTTACAAAGCAATATCACTCAGCAATGAAATCTGTGTCATCAGGCCCTTAGCAGCACAATGAGTGGATTCAGGTATGATGATTCTAACTGAAATAAGTCACACAGAAAAAGAAACATCATAAGATATCAGTAATACACGGAATGTAAACTTGGCTACACAGGAACTGAATTACAGAACAGAACAGGGTCTCAAATTTCGAAAACCAACTTATGCTTGCTTAAGGGGAAAGGTGAGTTGGGGTGCTGCATAAAACCAAAGATTGAAATGAGCACAGATAAAGTTCCTTAAGCCAAATATGGAATAGACAAGAGCTACTCCTTGCTCAACGAAATGGACTCAACACCGCATATTAAACGCCTAAGAATGTACCTGACTAGTAAGTATCTTAAAACCTATGGATTGCTATGTCTCCAAAAGAGAATCAAGCATGTGTACAGGCGCATAAACGCAGCAGTGATAGGATTGGGGAGGTTCGGTGAGCAAATGAAGACCCTTTGAAGTCATATTGCATGGTACCCATTCCACGGGTTTCAACTACCCAGGTTTTAGGTATTCTTCCTTCAGCTAAAACATGCATGTGGAACCCAAGTATGATCAACCATGTGAACGGGAGACGTGTTCAAATATGTCTCAGTTTTCCTCCCCTGGTACTCGGGTGCAACATTCCAGACGCTTTACTAACACTCTCCCCACTTGGAGAGTCAGTCCCTTTAACCTCCTGTTTGGCCCAGTTTGCAATTTCTGCGGAAGATGAACAGGAATAGCGAGAACCAATGAGAGGCTAGCTGGAGGTGTCTGGACGGGCAAATTTAACTCTCATTTCCCACCAGGAAGAGGAAATAACCAAAGGCTCAGTGTGCCGTGCCGGAACCAGATTAGGGCCTGAAACCATCCTGCGGTGTTGCGGCCAGCTCACAAGAAAGCGAGTTGAAGAAAGGAGCTCAGGGGCACTGTAATTCACAAACCTGCAGAGTTATAAATGACAGCTATCGTCCAAAAATAGACTGAAGTAAGGCTGCCAAGAGGACTTGAAAGCGGGGCAGAATTGCAGGAAACCGATTTCAGGAGGTAGACTGGAATTGCATTGAAAGCATAGGAAAAGAGGCAGAACGTCCACAATGATGCACTTGGCCAAAAAGGGCGTATGCGTTTTTTCCTGAATATATTCAGGAAAAAACGCATACGCCCTTTTTGGCCAACCAAGCAAGCTTGCAAAGGAAATCTGCACTACAATGAAGTCTCACTTCCCCCCGGTCAAAAGGGCCATCTGAAAAAAGTGAAAAATCCAGAAAGGCCGGACAGGCCATGGAGAACTGGGAGCCTTGTTATGCTGATGGGCGGGATGTAAATTGCCAACAACCACTCGGGAGAAGTGTATGGTGTTTCCTGAAACATCTAAAAAACAAAGCAACAGAACCTAGGGCACTTCCACTTATGGTCCTATAGCTTAGGTAAATTAAAATGAAAAAGAAACAGCCACCCCAAAGTTTGGAACGGCTCTGTTTACAAGAACCTCGTTTACAGTACAAGTTCAACATCGCAGAAAGTGAAAAATGGATAAAGAAGTTGTGGTATTTACTTACAAAGCAATATCACTCAGCAATGAAATCTGTGTCATCAGGCCCTTAGCAGCACAATGAGTGGATTCAGGTATGATGATTCTAACTGAAATAAGTCACACAGAAAAAGAAACATCATAAGATATCAGTAATACACGGAATGTAAACTTGGCTACACAGGAACTGAATTACAGAACAGAACAGGGTCTCAAATTTAGAAAACCAACTTATGCTTGCTTAAGGGGAAAGGTGAGTTGGGGTGCTGCATAAAACCAGAGATTGAAATGAGCACAGATAAAGTTCCTTAAGCCAAATATGGAATAGACAAGAGCTACTCCTTGCTCAACGAAATGGACTCAACACCGCATATTAAACGCCTAAGAATGTACCTGACTAGTAAGTATCTTAAAACCTATGGATTGCTATGTCTCCGAAAGAGAATCAAGCATGTGTACAGGCGCATAAACGCAGCAGTGATAGGATTGGGGAGGTTCGGTGAGCAAATGAAGACCCTTTGAAGTCATATTGCATGGTACCCATTCCACGGGTTTCAACTACCCAGGTTTTAGGTATTCTTCCTTCAGCTAAAACATGCATGTGGAACCCAAGTATGATCAACCATGTGAACGGGAGACGTGTTCAAATATGTCTCAGTTTTCCTCCCCTGGTACTCGGATGCAACATTCCAGACGCTTTACTAACACTCTCCCCACTTGGAGAGTCAGTCCCTTTAACCTCCTGTTTGGCCCAGTTTGCAATTTCTGCGGAAGATGAACAGGAATAGCGAGAACCAATGAGAGGCTAGCTGGAGGTGTCTGGACGGGCAAATTTAACTCTCATTTCCCACCAGGAAGAGGAATTAACCAAAGGCTCAGCATGCCGGGCCGGAACCAGATTAGGGCCTGAAGCCATCCTGCGGTGTTGCGGCCAGGTCACAAGAAAGCGAGTTGAAGAAAGGAGCTCAGGGGCACTGTAATTCACAAACCTGCAGAGTTATAAATGACAGCTATCGTCCAAAAATAGACTGAAGTAAGGCTGCCAAGAGGACTTGAAAGCGGGGCAGAATTGCAGGAAACCGATTTCAGGAGGTACACTGGAATTGCATTGAAAGCATAGGAAAAGAGGCAGAACGTCCACAATGATGCACTTGGCCAAAAAGGGCGTATGCGTTTTTTCCTGAATATATTCAGGAAAAAACGCATACGCCCTTTTTGGCCAACCAAGCAAGCTTGCAAAGGAAATCTGCACTACAATGAAGTCTCACTTCCCCCCGGTCAAAAGGGCCATCTGAAAAAAGTGTAAAATCCAGAAAGGCAGGACAGGCCATGGAGAACTGGGAGCCTTGTTATGCTGATGGGCGGGATGTAAATTGACAACAACCACTCGGGAGAAGTGTATGGTGTTTCCTGAAACATCTAAAAAACAAAGCAACAGAACCTAGGGCACTTCCACTTATGGTCCTATAGCTTAGGGAAATTAAAATCAAAAAGACACAGCCACCCCAAAGTTTGGAACGGCTCTGTTTACAAGAACCTCGTTTACAGTACAAGTTCAACATCGCAGAAAGTGAAAAATGGATAAAGAAGTTGTGGTATTTACTTACAAAGCAATATCACTCAGCAATGAAATCTGTGTCATCAGGCCCTTAGCAGCACAATGAGTGGATTCAGGTATGATGATTCTAACTGAAATAAGTCACACAGAAAAAGAAACATCATAAGATATCAGTAATACACGGAATGTAAACTTGGCTACACAGGAACTGAATTACAGAACAGAACAGGGTCTCAAATTTCGAAAACCAACTTATGCTTGCTTAAGGGGAAAGGTGAGTTGGGGTGCTGCATAAAACCAAAGATTGAAATGAGCACAGATAAAGTTCCTTAAGCCAAATATGGAATAGACAAGAGCTACTCCTTGCTCAACGAAATGGACTCAACACCGCATATTAAACGCCTAAGAATGTACCTGACTAGTAAGTATCTTAAAACCTATGGATTGCTATGTCTCCAAAAGAGAATCAAGCATGTGTACAGGCGCATAAACGCAGCAGTGATAGGATTGGGGAGGTTCGGTGAGCAAATGAAGACCCTTTGAAGTCATATTGCATGGTACCCATTCCACGGGTTTCAACTACCCAGGTTTTAGGTATTCTTCCTTCAGCTAAAACATGCATGTGGAACCCAAGTATGATCAACCATGTGAACGGGAGACGTGTTCAAATATGTCTCAGTTTTCCTCCCCTGGTACTCGGGTGCAACATTCCAGACGCTTTACTAACACTCTCCCCACTTGGAGAGTCAGTCCCTTTAACCTCCTGTTTGGCCCAGTTTGCAATTTCTGCGGAAGATGAACAGGAATAGCGAGAACCAATGAGAGGCTAGCTGGAGGTGTCTGGACGGGCAAATTTAACTCTCATTTCCCACCAGGAAGAGGAAATAACCAAAGGCTCAGTGTGCCGTGCCGGAACCAGATTAGGGCCTGAAACCATCCTGCGGTGTTGCGGCCAGGTCACAAGAAAGCGAGTTGAAGAAAGGAGCTCAGGGGCACTGTAATTCACAAACCTGCAGAGTTATAAATGACAGCTATCGTCCAAAAATAGACTGAAGTAAGGCTGCCAAGAGGACTTGAAAGCGGGGCAGAATTGCAGGAAACCGATTTCAGGAGGTAGACTGGAATTGCATTGAAAGCATAGGAAAAGAGGCAGAACGTCCACAATGATGCACTTGGCCAAAAAGGGCGTATGCGTTTTTTCCTGAATATATTCAGGAAAAAACGCATACGCCCTTTTTGGCCAACCAAGCAAGCTTGCAAAGGAAATCTGCACTACAATGAAGTCTCACTTCCCCCCGGTCAAAAGGGCCATCTGAAAAAAGTGAAAAATCCAGAAAGGCCGGACAGGCCATGGAGAACTGGGAGCCTTGTTATGCTGATGGGCGGGATGTAAATTGCCAACAACCACTCGGGAGAAGTGTATGGTGTTTCCTGAAACATCTAAAAAACAAAGCAACAGAACCTAGGGCACTTCCACTTATGGTCCTATAGCTTAGGTAAATTAAAATGAAAAAGAAACAGCCACCCCAAAGTTTGGAACGGCTCTGTTTACAAGAACCTCGTTTACAGTACAAGTTCAACATCGCAGAAAGTGAAAAATGGATAAAGAAGTTGTGGTATTTACTTACAAAGCAATATCACTCAGCAATGAAATCTGTGTCATCAGGCCCTTAGCAGCACAATGAGTGGATTCAGGTATGATGATTCTAACTGAAATAAGTCACACAGAAAAAGAAACATCATAAGATATCAGTAATACACGGAATGTAAACTTGGCTACACAGGAACTGAATTACAGAACAGAACAGGGTCTCAAATTTAGAAAACCAACTTATGCTTGCTTAAGGGGAAAGGTGAGTTGGGGTGCTGCATAAAACCAGAGATTGAAATGAGCACAGATAAAGTTCCTTAAGCCAAATATGGAATAGACAAGAGCTACTCCTTGCTCAACGAAATGGACTCAACACCGCATATTAAACGCCTAAGAATGTACCTGACTAGTAAGTATCTTAAAACCTATGGATTGCTATGTCTCCGAAAGAGAATCAAGCATGTGTACAGGCGCATAAACGCAGCAGTGATAGGATTGGGGAGGTTCGGTGAGCAAATGAAGACCCTTTGAAGTCATATTGCATGGTACCCATTCCACGGGTTTCAACTACCCAGGTTTTAGGTATTCTTCCTTCAGCTAAAACATGCATGTGGAACCCAAGTATGATCAACCATGTGAACGGGAGACGTGTTCAAATATGTCTCAGTTTTCCTCCCCTGGTACTCGGATGCAACATTCCAGACGCTTTACTAACACTCTCCCCACTTGGAGAGTCAGTCCCTTTAACCTCCTGTTTGGCCCAGTTTGCAATTTCTGCGGAAGATGAACAGGAATAGCGAGAACCAATGAGAGGCTAGCTGGAGGTGTCTGGACGGGCAAATTTAACTCTCATTTCCCACCAGGAAGAGGAATTAACCAAAGGCTCAGCATGCCGGGCCGGAACCAGATTAGGGCCTGAAGCCATCCTGCGGTGTTGCGGCCAGGTCACAAGAAAGCGAGTTGAAGAAAGGAGCTCAGGGGCACTGTAATTCACAAACCTGCAGAGTTATAAATGACAGCTATCGTCCAAAAATAGACTGAAGTAAGGCTGCCAAGAGGACTTGAAAGCGGGGCAGAATTGCAGGAAACCGATTTCAGGAGGTACACTGGAATTGCATTGAAAGCATAGGAAAAGAGGCAGAACGTCCACAATGATGCACTTGGCCAAAAAGGGCGTATGCGTTTTTTCCTGAATATATTCAGGAAAAAACGCATACGCCCTTTTTGGCCAACCAAGCAAGCTTGCAAAGGAAATCTGCACTACAATGAAGTCTCACTTCCCCCCGGTCAAAAGGGCCATCTGAAAAAAGTGAAAAATCCAGAAAGGCCGGACAGGCCATGGAGAACTGGGAGCCTTGTTATGCTGATGGGCGGGATGTAAATTGCCAACAACCACTCGGGAGAAGTGTATGGTGTTTCCTGAAACATCTAAAAAACAAAGCAACAGAACCTAGGGCACTTCCACTTATGGTCCTATAGCTTAGGTAAATTAAAATGAAAAAGAAACAGCCACCCCAAAGTTTGGAACGGCTCTGTTTACAAGAACCTCGTTTACAGTACAAGTTCAACATCGCAGAAAGTGAAAAATGGATAAAGAAGTTGTGGTATTTACTTACAAAGCAATATCACTCAGCAATGAAATCTGTGTCATCAGGCCCTTAGCAGCACAATGAGTGGATTCAGGTATGATGATTCTAACTGAAATAAGTCACACAGAAAAAGAAACATCATAAGATATCAGTAATACACGGAATGTAAACTTGGCTACACAGGAACTGAATTACAGAACAGAACAGGGTCTCAAATTTAGAAAACCAACTTATGCTTGCTTAAGGGGAAAGGTGAGTTGGGGTGCTGCATAAAACCAGAGATTGAAATGAGCACAGATAAAGTTCCTTAAGCCAAATATGGAATAGACAAGAGCTACTCCTTGCTCAACGAAATGGACTCAACACCGCATATTAAACGCCTAAGAATGTACCTGACTAGTAAGTATCTTAAAACCTATGGATTGCTATGTCTCCGAAAGAGAATCAAGCATGTGTACAGGCGCATAAACGCAGCAGTGATAGGATTGGGGAGGTTCGGTGAGCAAATGAAGACCCTTTGAAGTCATATTGCATGGTACCCATTCCACGGGTTTCAACTACCCAGGTTTTAGGTATTCTTCCTTCAGCTAAAACATGCATGTGGAACCCAAGTATGATCAACCATGTGAACGGGAGACGTGTTCAAATATGTCTCAGTTTTCCTCCCCTGGTACTCGGGTGCAACATTCCAGACGCTTTAATAACACTCTCCCCACTTGGAGAGTCAGTCCCTTTAACCTCCTGTTTGGCCCAGTTTGCAATTTCTGCGGAAGATGAACAGGAATAGCGAGAACCAATGAGAGGCTAGCTGGAGGTGTCTGGACGGGCAAATTTAACTCTCATTTCCCACCAGGAAGAGGAATTAACCAAAGGCTCAGCATGCCGGGCCGGAACCAGATTAGGGCCTGAAGCCATCCTGCGGTGTTGCGGCCAGGTCACAAGAAAGCGAGTTGAAGAAAGGAGCTCAGGGGCACTGTAATTCACAAACCTGCAGAGTTATAAATGACAGCTATCGTCCAAAAATAGACTGAAGTAAGGCTGCCAAGAGGACTTGAAAGTGGGGCAGAATTGCAGGAAACCGATTTCAGGAGGTAGACTGGAATTGCATTGAATGCATAGGAAAAGAGGCAGAACGTCCACAATGATGCACTTGGCCAAAAAGGGCGTATGCGTTTTTTCCTGAATATATTCAGGAAAAAACGCATACGCCCTTTTTGGCCAACCAAGCAAGCTTGCAAAGGAAATCTGCACTACAATGAAGTCTCACTTCCCCCCGGTCAAAAGGGCCATCTGAAAAAAGTGTAAAATCCAGAAAGGCAGGACAGGCCATGGAGAACTGGGAGCCTTGTTATGCTGATGGGCGGGATGTAAATTACCAACAGACACTCAGGAGAAGTGTATGGTGTTTCCTGAAACATCTAAAAAACAAAGCAACAGAGCCTAGGGCAGTTCCACTTATGGTCCTATAGCTTAGGGAAATTAAAATCAAAAAGACACAGCCACCCCAAAGTTTGGGACGGCTCTGTTTACAAGAACCTCGTTTACAGTACAAGTTCAACATCGCAGAAAGTGAAAAATGGATAAAGAAGTTGTGGTATTTACTTACAAAGCAATATCACTCAGCAATGAAATCTATGTCATCAGGCCCTTAGCAGCACAATGAGTGGATTCAGGTATGATGATTCTAACTGAAATAAGTCACACAGAAAAAGAAACATCATAAGATATCAGTAATACACGGAATGTAAACTTGGCTACACAGGAACTGAATTACAGAACAGAACAGGGTCTCAAATTTAGAAAACCAACTTATGCTTGCTTAAGGGGAAAGGTGAGTTGGGGTGCTGCATAAAACCAGAGATTGAAATGAGCACAGATAAAGTTCCTTAAGCCAAATATGGAATAGACAAGAGCTACTCCTTGCTCAACGAAATGGACTAAACACCGCATATTAAACGCCTAAGAATGTACCTGACTAGTAAGTATCTTAAAACCTATGGATTGCTATGTCTCCGAAAGAGAATCAAGCATGTGTACAAGGGCATAAACGCAGCAGTGATAGGATTGGAGAGGTTCGTGAGCAAATGAAGACCCTTTGAGGTCATATTGCATGGTACCCATTACACGGGTCTTAACTCTCCAGGTTTAAGGTATTCTTCCTTTAGCTAAAACATGCATGTGGAACCCAAGTATGATCAACCATGTGAACGGGAGACGTGTTCAAATATGTCTCAGTTTTCCTCCCCTGGTACTCGGGTGCAACATTCCACACGCTTTACTAACACTCTCCCCACTTGGAGAGTCAGTCCCTTTAAACTCCTGTTTGCCCCAGTTTGCAATTTCTGTGGAAGATGAACAGGAATAGCGAGAACCAATGAGAGACTAGCTGGAGGTGTCTGGATGGGCAAATTTAACTCTCATTTCCCACCAGGAAGAGGAATTAACCAAAGGCTCAGTGTGCCATGCCAGAACCAGATTAGGGCCTGAAGATATCCTGCGGTGTTGCGGCCAGCTCACAAGAAAGCGAGTTGAAGAAAGGAGCTCAGGGGCACTGTAATTCACAAACCTGCAGAGTTATAAATGACAGCTATCGTCCAGAAATAGACTGAAGTAAGGCTGCCAAGAGGACTTGAAAGCGGGGCAGAATTGCAGGAAACCGATTTCAGGAGGTAGACTGGAATTGCATTGAAAGCATAGGAAAAGAGGCAGAACGTCCAGAATGATGCACTTGGCCAAAAAGGGCGTATGCGTTTTCTCCTGAATATATTCAGGATAAAACGCATACGCCCTTTTTGGCCAACCAAGCAAGCTTGCAAAGGAAATCTGCACTACAATGAAGTCTCACTTCCCCCCGGTCAAAAGGGCCATCTGAAAAAAGTGTAAAATCCAGAAAGGCAGGACAGGCCATGGAGAACTGGGAGCCTTGTTATGCTGATGGGCGGGATGTAAATTGCCAACAGACACTCTGGAGAAGTGTATGGTGTTTCCTGAAACATCTAAAAAACAAAGCAACAGAACCTAGGGCACTTCCACTTATTGTCCTATAGCTTAGGGAAATTAAAATCAAAAAGACACAGCCACCCCAAAGTTTGGGACGCCTCCGTTTACAAGAACCTCGTTTACCGTACAAGTTCAATATCACAGAAAGTGAAAAATGGATAAAGAACTTGTGGTACTTACGTACAATGCAGTATCACTCAGCAATGAAATCTATGTCATCAGGCCCGTAGCAGCATAATGAGTGGATTCAGGTACGATGATTCTAACTGAAATAAGTCACACAGAAAAAGAAACATCATAAGATATCACTAATACACGGAATGTAAACTTGGCTACACAGGAACTGAATTACAGAACAGAACAGGGTCTCAAATTTAGAAAACCAACTTATGCTTGCTTAAGGGGAAAGGTGAGTTGGGGTGCTGCATAAAACCAGAGATTGAAATGAGCACAGATAAAGTTCCTTAAGCCAAATATGGAATAGACAAGAGCTACTCCTTGCTCAACGAAATGGACTCAACACCGCATATTAAACGCCTAAGAATGTACCTGACTAGTAAGTATCTTAAAACCTATGGATTGCTATGTCTCCGAAAGAGAATCAAGCATGTGTACAGGGGCATAAACGCAGCAGTGATAGGATTGGAGATGTTCAGTGAGCAAATGAAGACCCTTTGAAGTCATATTGCAGGGTACCCATTCCACGGGTTTCAACTACCCAGGTTTAAGGTATTCTTCCTTCAGCTAAAACATGCATGTGGAACCTAGAGTATGATCAACCATGTGATCGGGAGACGTGTTCAAATATGTCTCAGTTTTCGTACCCTGGTACTCGGGTGCAATATTCCAGACGCTTTACTAACACTCTCCCGACTTGGAGAGTCAGTCCCTTTAACCTCCTGTTTGACTCAGTTTGCAATTTCTGCGGAAGATGAACAGGAATAGCGAGAACCAATGAGAGACTAGCTGGAGGTGTCTGGACGGGCAAATTTAACTCATTTCCCACCAGGAAGAGGAATTAACCAAAGGCTCAGGGTGCCGTGCCGGAACCAGATTAGGGCCTGAAGCCATCCTGCGGTGTTGCGGCCAGCTCACAAGAAAGCGAGTTGAAGAAAGGAGCTCAGGGGCACTGTAATTCACAAACCTGCAGAGTTATAAATGACAGCTATCGTCCAAAAATAGACTGAAGTAAGGCTGCCAAGAGCACTTGAAAGCAGGGCACAATTGCAGGAAACCGATTTCAGGAGGTAGACTGGAATTGCATTGAAAGCATAGGAAAAGAGGCCTAAGGTCCACAATGATGCACTTGGCCAAAAAGGGCGTATGCGTTTTTTCCTGAATATATTCAGGAAAAAACGCATACGCCCTTTTTGGCCAACCAAGCAAGCTTGCAAAGGAAATCTGCACTACAATGAAGTCTCACTTCCCCCCGGTCAAAAGGGCCATCTGAAAAAAGTGTAAAATGCAGAAAGGCAGGACAGGCCATGGAGAACTGGGAGCCTTGTTATGCTGAAGGGCGGGATGTAAATTGCCAACAACCACTCGGGAGAAGTGTATGGTGTTTCCTGAAACATCTAAAAAACAAAGCAACAGAGCCTAGGGCACTGCCACTTATGGTCCTATAGCTTAGGGAAATTAAAATCAAAAAGACACAGCCACCCCAAAGTTTGGGATGCCTCTGTTTACAAGAACCTCGTTTACAGTACAAGTTCAACATCGCAGAAAGTGAAAAATGGATAAAGAAGTTGTGGTATTTACTTACAAAGCAATATCACTCAGCAATGAAATCTATGTCATCAGGCCCTTAGCAGCACAATGAGTGGATTCAGGTATGATGATTCTAACTGAAATAAGTCACACAGAAAAAGAAACATCATAAGATATCAGTAATACACGGAATGGAAACTTGGCTACACAGGAACTGAATTACAGAATAGAACAGGGTCTCAAACTTAGAAAACGAACTTATGCTTGCTTAAGGGGAAAGGTGAGTTGGGGTGCTGCATAAAACCAGAGATTGAAATGAGCACAGATAAAGTTCCTTAAGCCAAATATGGAATAGACAAGAGCTACTCCTTGCTCAACGAAATGGACTCAACACCGCATATTAAACGCCTAAGAATGTACCTGACTAGTAAGTATCTTAAAACCTATGGATTGCTATGTCTCCGAAAGAGAATCAAGCATGTGTACAGGGGCATAAACGCAGCAGTGATAGGATTGGAGAGGTTCGGTGAGCAAATGAAGACCCTTTGAAGTCATATTGCATTGTACCCATTACACGGGTCTTAACTCTCCAGGTTTAAGGTATTCTTCCTTCAGCTAAAACATGCATGTGTGCTGGGGACCAGCCCCAGCTGAACAGGATTCACCCAAAGGAGAAGACGGAGTCGGCGTGGACAGAACTCAGTACACCTCAGAGGATGCAAGGATCTGACAAATTTATTTTCAAGATTCCATAAGCTTTTATACTATAAAATGATCTCATTTTCAAATTTAACATTTTCATTTCCACGCCGAAAACTCCCCCACATAGGCCACAAAACAAAGGTGATTTACATCAGCAGATTGATCAAAACAGGTTAGGTAATTTTCCCATCGCCCAGAGTCTCTTTCTTCTCCTGTGGTTAGTCACATGTTGGTCACATCTACGTCAGGAACACAGTCTGCGGTTTCATCGTCTTCCTTAGAAAATTAGATGTTCTTGTACCTATATGTTCTTATTCAATCAGCCAACTATTCAAAGCACAAACTCAAGCACATTATTCTTTTAACAATTGTAAATATTTATAGACTATTTTCTTCTACCTTTATAATCAAAACAAGGCACTAAATTATACAAAAAACAATTCTATTTATAAAAAGCTACCAAGTAGCCTACTCTATCTAATTTGTTATGTACCCACTGTAGCATAAAACCTTCCCACCACCATACCCAAAAATTTCCTAACCTACAATAGTAATCAAAACAATCAAAACAATACACATTATTTTTTATACTTCTAAAAAACTATGGGAGCGGACATTGTACCGTAAACTCATTGATTAAACCCACTGTTGCATAAAACCTTGCCACCATACCCAGGTAATTCCCAGCATGTTTATAACTCCACTGGGAGGCCATAACTCTTGCAATTTTTCTTTTAAAGTACAAAGCTGCTGCAGAAATGTTCCCACCATTATATTTCCCCAACAAATATAATCATTAAAGGAGCCAAAGTAGCTATAATCCTTCTCTTGATTTTTACCCTAAATTGGGGTCTTTCCTAAACCCCTGCATTAAAACTATACATTTTTCCCAACACCAAAAGCAATCCTATAAAAATCACCTTAGGCAAAGGCAGGGGAAGACAAGGGGAGCCACACAGAGGAAAGCTTTGCTTCCACACAGAGAAAAGCTGTGGTTCACGGAGGAAATGGGAAACAGAGCCCTGCTGCGGTGGAAGAGCAGTTGCCATTGGCCAGGTCTCTGGTCTGCTACCTGGGTTCTCATCTGAGCTGGGCGTGGGAAGCGAAGCAGCCATGGGGACAAGAGACCTCTCTCAAAGGGGGTGAGGGTTCAGGCTCCTGCAAAGTTGGGGGGTGAGGGTCTATGCCCCACCTCTGTTGGCCCCCAAGTTCTCTCCTGATGGCCCCTCTGCGACTGTGCCTGTCTTAGGTTGTTCCTTCCCTGAGGAATCTTACCCGTCTCTGGCTAACCAGCCATCCTCCGGGGCCAAGCAGGGAGATGTGAGGTGTGCGAGTGAGCGAGGTGCAGCGCCCCCAGAGAAGGTCAGTTTTCTGTCACCTTGGTAGCCTATGCCCCCGTGGCCTCCACGCCCAGCACCTGCCCTGGGATTCCCTCACCAACTGGCGGGGCCCCGGCTCTGATCACATGTCTTGGGGAACCCAGGTTTCTCCTCCAGAGAGGGCCCAGCTTACAGCACTGGGCAAGAGAGGCCAATTGCACGGCACCAGCCACCAGGAGGCCTTAACCTCAGTGTGGGCAGAAAAGCCCAGGCATCAGCCCTGGGCTAGGAGATTGTGAGAAGAGAGCGCCTCTTGGCAAAAGGGCAAGAGGGGCCATTGCAGGACAGAGAAAGGAAGAACTTTCATCAGCAGGGAGTCCCAGGGAGGAAGGGCTTTCTCTGCCCAGGGATACCAGGCTCTTGGCTCAAAGCAACTCCATGTGTGGGGCATGATTTGGAAAAAAGCTTTGTTTTTCCATATTTATGTCTGACAGCACCAGCTTTGCAGAGGAGAGCTTTGCTTCTCCATATTTATACCCGATAGCATCAACTTTGCTTGATACTATGGGTCTCGTCTGTGCTGTGACTCAAAGGCACTTCCTATATGGCTCCCAACACATGTGGAACCTAGAGTATGATCAACCATGTGATCGGGAGACATGTTCAAATATGTCTCAGTTTTCGTACCCTGGTACTCGGGTGCAATATTCCAGACGCTTTACTAACACTCTCCCCACTTGGAGAGTCAGCGCCTTTAACCTCCTGTTTGGCACAGTTTGCAATTTCTGCGGAAGATGAACAGGAATAGCGAGAACCAATGAGAGACTAGCTGGAGGTGTCTGGACGGGCAAATTTAACTCTCATTTCCCACCAGGAAGAGGAATTAACCAAAGGCTCAGGGTGCCGTGCCGGAACCAGATTAGGGCCTGAAGCCATCCTGCGGTGTTGCGGCCAGCTCAATAGAAAGCGAGTTGAAGAAAGGAGCTCAGGGGCACTGTAATTCACAAACCTGCAGAGTTATAAATGACAGCTATCGTCCAAAAATAGACTGAAGTAAGGCTGCCAAGAGGACTTGAAAGCAGGGCAGAATTGCAGGACACCGATTTCAGGAGGTAGACTGGAATTGCATTGAAAGCATAGGAAAAGAGGCAGAACGTCCACAATGATGCACTTGGCCAAAAAGGGCGTATGCGTTTTTTCCTGAATATATTCAGGAAAAAACGCATACGCCCTTTTTGGCCAACCAAGCAAGCTTGCAAAGGAAATCTGCACTACAATGAAGTCTCACTTCCCCCCGGTCAAAAGGGCCATCTGAAAAAAGTGTAAAATCCAGAAAGGCAGGATAGGCCATGGAGAACTGGGAGCCTTGTTATGCTGATGGGCGGGATGTAAATTGCCAACAGACACTTAGGAGAAGTGTATGGTGTTTCCTGAAACATCTAAAAAACAAAGCAACAGAGCCTAGGGCACTTCCACTTATGGTCCTATAGCTTAGGGAAATTAAAATCAAAAAGACACAGCCACCCCAAAGTTTGGGACGCCTCTGTATACAAGAACCTCGTTTACCGTACAAGTTCAATATCACAGAAAGAGAAAAATGGATAAAGAAGTTGTGGTACTCATGTACAAAGCAATATCACTCAGCAATGAAATCTATGTCACCAGGCCCGTAGCAGCATAATGAGTGGATTCGGGTATGGTGATTCTAACTGAAATAAGTCTAACAGAAAAAGAAACATCAAAAAATATCACTAATACATGGAATTTAAACTTGGCTACAGAGGAACTGAATTACAAAACAGAACAGGGTCTCAAATTTAGAAAACCAACTTATGCTTGCTTAAGTGGAAAGGTGAGTTGGGGTGCTGCATAAAACCAGAGACTGAAATGAGCACAGATAAAGTTCCTTAAGCCAAATATGGAATAGACAAGAGCTACTCCTTGCTCAACGAAATGGACTCCACACCCCATATTAAACGCCTAACAATATACCTGACTAGTAAGTATCTTAAAACCTATGGATTGCTATGTCACCAAAAGAGGATCAAGCGTGTGTACAAGGGTCATAAACGCAGCAGTGATAGGATTGGAGAGATTCGGTGAGCAAATGAAGACCCTTTGAAGTCATATTGCATGGTACCCATTCCACGGGTCTCAACTCTCCAGGTTTAAGGTATTCTTCCTTCAGCTAAAACATGCATGTGGAACCCAGAGTATGATCAACCATGTGATGGGGAGACATGTTCAAATATGTCTCAGTTTTCATCCCCTGGTACTTCGGTGCAACATTCCAGACGCTTTACTAACACTCTCCCCACTTGGAGAGTCAGTGCCTTTAACCTCCTGTTTGGCCCAGTTTGCAATTTCTGCTGAAGATGTACAGGAATAGGGAGAACCAATGAGAGACAAGCGCGAGGTGTGTGGATTGTCAAATTTAACTCTAATTTCCCACCAGGATGAGGAATTAACCAAAGGCTCAGCGTGCCGTGCCGGAACCAGATTAGGGCCTGAAGCCATCCTGCGGTGTTGCGGCCAGGTCACAAGAAAGCGAGTTGAAGAAAGGAGCTCAGGGGCACTGTAATTCACAAACCTGCAGAGTTATAAATGACAGCTATCGTCCAAAAATAGACTGAAGTAAGGCTGCCAAGAGGACTTGAAAGCGGGGCAGAATTGCAGGAAACCGATTTCAGGAGGTAGACTGGAATTGCATTGAAAGCATAGGAAAAGAGGCAGAACGTCCACAATGATGCACTTGGCCAAAAAGGGCGTATGCGTTTTTTCCTGAATATATTCAGGAAAAAACGCATACGCCCTTTTTGGCCAACCAAGCAAGCTTGCAAAGGAAATCTGCACTACAATGAAGTCTCACTTCCCCCCGGTCAAAAGGGCCATCTGAAAAAAGTGTAAAATCCAGAAAGGCAGGACAGGCCATGGAGAACTGGGAGCCTTGTTATGCTGATGGGCGGGATGTAAATTGCCAACAGACACTCGGGAGAAGTGTATGGTGTTTCCTGAAACATCTAAAAAACAAAGCAACAGAGCCTAGGGCACTGCCACTTATGGTCCTATAGCTTAGGGAAATTAAAATCAAAAAGACACAGCCACCCCAAAGTTTGGGACGCCTCTGTTTACAAGAACCTCGTTTACCGTACAAGTTCAATATCACAGAAAGTGAAAAATGGATAAAGAACTTGTGGTACTTACGTACAATGCAATATCACTCAGCAATGAAATCTATGTCATCAGGCCCGTAGCAGCATAATGAGTGGATTCAGGTACGATGATTCTACCTGAAATAAGTCACACAGAAAAAGAAACATCAAAAGATATCACTAATACACGGAATGTAAACTTGGCTACACAGGAACTGAATTCCAAAACAGAACAGGGTCTCAAATTTAGAAAACCAACTTCTGCTTGCTTAAGGGGAAAGGTGAGTTGGGGTGCTGCATAAAACCAGAGATTGAAATGAGCACAGATAAAGTTCCTTAAGCCAAATATGGAATAGACAAGAGCTACTCCTTGCTCAACGAAATGGACTCAACACCCCATATTAAATGCCTAAGAATGTACCTGACAAGTAAGTATCTTAAAACCTAGGGATTGCTATGTCTCCGAAAGAGAATCAAGCGTGTGTACTGGGGCATAAATGCAGCAGTGATAGGATTGGAGAGGTTCGGTGAGCAAATGAAGACCCTTTGAAGTCATATTGCATGGTACCCATTACACGGGTCTCAACTCTCCAGGTTTAAGGTATTCTTCCTTCAGCTAAAACATGCATGTGGAACCCAGAGTATGATCAACCGTGTGATCGGGAGACGTGTTCAAATATGTCTCAGTTTTCATACCCTGGTACTCGGGTGCAACATTCCAGACGCTTTACTAACACTCTCCCGACTTGGACAGTCAGTGCCTTTAACCTCCTGTTTGGCCCAGTTTGCAATTTCTGCGGAAGATGTACAGGAATAGGGAGAACCAATGAGAGACTAGCTGGAGGTGTCTGGACGGGCAAATTTAACTCTCATTTCTCACTAGGAAGAGGAATTAACCAAAGGCTCAGCGTGCCGTGGCGGAAACAGATTAGGGCCTGAAGTCATCCTGCAGTGTTGCGGCCAGCTCACAAGAAAGTGAGTTGAAGAAAGGAGCTCAGGGGCTCTGTAATTCACAAACCTGCAGAGTTATAAATGACAGCTATCGTCCAAAAATATACTGAAGTAAGGCTGCCAAGAGGACTTGAAAGCGGGGCAGAATTGCAGGATACCGATTTCAGGAGGTAGACTGGAATTGCATTGAAAGCGTAGGAAAAGAGGCAGAACGTCCACAATGATGCACTTTGCCAAAAGGGCATATGCGTTTTTTCCTGAATATATTCAGGAAAAAACGCATACGTCCTTTTTGGCCAACCAAGCAAGCTTGCAAAGGAAATCTGCACTACAATGAAGTCTCACTTCCCCCCGGTCAAAAGGGCCATCAGAATAAAGTGTAAAATCCAGAAAGGCAGGACAGGCCATGGAGAACTGGGAGCCTTGTTATGCTGATGGGCGGGATGTAAATTGCCAACAGACACTCGGGAGAAGTGTATGGTGTTTCCTGAAACATCTAAAAAACAAAGCAACAGAGCCTAGGGCACTTCCACTTATGGTCCTATAGCTTAGGGAAATTAATATCAAAAAGACACAGCAACCCCAAAATTTGGGACGGCTCTTTTTACAGGAATCTCTTCTACGGCACAAGTTAAATATCCCAGAGAGCAAATAATGGATAAAGAAGTTGCGGTACTTCTGTACAACAGAATACCACTCAGCAATGAAATCTATGTCACCAGGCCCGTACCAGCATAATGAGTGGATTGAGGCACGATGATTCTAAGTGAAATAAGTCACACAGAAAAAGAAACATCATAAGGTATCACTAATACACGGAATGTGAACTTGGCTACACATGAACTGAATTACAAAACAGAACAGGGTCTCAAGTTTAGAAAACCAACTTATGCCTGCTTAAGGGGGAAGGTGAGTTGGGGTGCTGCATAAAAGCAGAGTTTGAAATTAGCACAGATACCATTCCATAAGCCAAATATGTAATAGACAAGAGCTACCCCTTGCTCAACGAAATGGATTCAACAATGAGGTATCACCTCACACCTGGTAGAATAGGCATCATTGAAAATCTACAAACAAAAAATGCTGGAAAGGGTCTGGAGAAAAGGAACCCTCTTCCACTATTGTTGGGAATATAAATTGATACAGTCATTATGGAGAACAATATGGAATTTCTTAAGAAACTAACAATAGAATTACCATATGATACAGCAATCCCAGTACTGGACATATACCCAGACAAAACCATAAATCAAAAAGAGTCATTCACCGCAATGTTCATTGCATCACTATTTACAATATCGAGGTAATGGAAGCAACCTAAATGCCCACAGACAGACGAATGCATAAAGCTGTGGTACATATATAAAATGGAATATTACTAAGCCATGAAAAGGAATGAAATTGGGTCATTTGTAGAGACGTCGATGGATCTAGAGACTGTCATACAGAGTGAAGTAAGTCAGAAAGAGAAAAACAAATCTTGTATATTCATGCATATATGTGGAACCTAGAAAAACTGTACAGATTAACCATTTTGCAAGGCATAAATAGAGCAACAGATGTAGACAACAAACGTATGGACAACAAGGGGGGAAAGCTGTTGGGGGGGTGGTGGTGGGAGGAGTTGAGAGACTGGGATTGGCATGTATACATTTATATGTATAAAATAGATAACCAATAAGAACCTGCTGTATAAAAATATAAAATAAAATTCAAAATTAAAAAGAAATAAAATTTAAAAAATAAAACAGAAAAAACAATTATTCCCTGCACATACATGTATTTATATGAATAAATTATTTCCATGCTTATATCTGTAAATACAAAAAAGAGGAATAAAATCTACCTTGAACCAAAAACGAAAAAGAGAAAAAAACACAGAACCCACCAGTTACACAGAGGAAAACCGTATCAGGGCACTTGCTCCAGTTGTAAACAATTCTGAAGTTGGTCAGTGGTGGGGAATCGTCTCCCATTCAGCCAGCAGCCCCCACGCAACAAGCGTCCTCATTGCAAAGCTGGGGCACCGTGCCGAGGCATCTGTGAGTAAACGTGAGCTGAGCCCCAGGCCAGTTGCTGCTGAACTATTCCCACCCGTCCCAGGTAAAACACCTGAATATATACAAGGACTTGAAAGCCTAGAGGAAGGGCCATAGAGCCACACGAGTGACAGCATGCCGGCCGACTTGGTGCCTGCAGGCCAGCCAGGATGGTCCTGGCCCTGGGTGCTCTTCTGGAAGATTTCCATTTCCCTGCCTGAGATATCCGTCCTGTCCCTGCCCCCACTGCTTTTTTCCTTCCTCACCTCTGCCCAGGGAGAAATTCCAGCAGCAGGTATGGGTGACACATCCTCTTCTTTAGCAGGTGGCAGCCTGGCAACTGCTGCAGAAAGTCCAGCAGAGCCCCACTCACACTGGGCCACCCACAAAGCCGTGGCCTCTCACTCCCTCCCACCAGCCCAGCCCCGAGACTGCTGACAGGGCAGAGAAAATGGCGTCAGGCACGGCTGCAGGGGCTCTTGCTGCCTGGAGTGGTATTTATATTGATCTCAACCCAGGCACACCTGGGGAGGGCTGGCCGGCACGGTAAGGCTGCCCAGGTCAGCCAATCATCACCCCTCAGGGGCTCACAGTTGCAGAAAATGGAACTTGCTGAACCGGCCAGGTCCAAGGAACAGGTGTGGGCTCCTGAGAGTCAGGATAGACAAGGGGCTGCAGCTTTGGCTTGTTTTCTAATCATTTTATCTGGCCCATGAGTGGGAGACAACTTCAAGAAAACCCTCTCCTAATGAGAGGAACCCAGGAGTCAGGCAGAGGAGGGGTGGGTGGTGGTTGGAGACAGAGGCCTGGTGCCCCGGGTGCAGTGGAAGTCTCTGGAAGACCAGGTGGAGGGAGGCCTCACGGAGTGATGCCCAGGGTCACAGACCTGTCGCAGCTGCTGTTTGTTAGTTCAAGTCCTGCTCTGAGGTGCTCTGTGTCAGCTCTGAGCGACAGGTGAGCTGGGGGTGCTCTGCAATGAGGGCTATGTGCACGGTTCCTGTGTGCCCAGCCCTGCCACGGTACCTGCAAGGGTAGCTCTGTATCCTGGGAGGGGCCTGACCACGAGAGCCCCGTGGGCTGGGGTGGGGGTGGGGTACCTGCCCAGGTGAGCTCCATATTCTGGGATTGGTCTGACCACGAGAGCCCCATGGGCTGCTGGGGACCTGGTAAAGGATGTCAGGACAGTCAGTGAAGCCACCGAGGATATACCTCCAGTTGCTCCTAATTCCTACACCCTGCTGGTCATTCTACCAACCACCAGGACATGGTATTCTGTATTAGTCTTCAATGATGCCTTCTTTTGTATTCCATTAGTCCCAGAGTCACAAGAAATTTTGGCTTGTGAGTGGCAGGACTCAACATACAACTAAAACAATACTTCCGGGCCGTCTGGCCCCAAGGGTGCAAAAATTCCCACACCATCTTTGGGGAAAGCTTAGCTAAAGACCTAAAAGTTCTACCTCTGGAAAAGGAAACCCTCCTTCAATATGCAGACGACATTCTGATCACCAGCCCTACTAAGGAGGCCTCTGAACTACCAAGCCAATAAAGGATAGAAGTTGTCCAAGAAAAAGCTCAAATATCACAGACTGCGGTGACCTGCCTGGGCTTCATTCTCACAGAAGGTCAGAGAAGCCCATCCCAGGAAAGGGAAGAAACCATTTTCAGCCTTACCCCTTTCTAAAACTAGAAGACAGCTTAGGGGTTCCTGGGGAGGCCAGGGTTTGCTGCTTCTGGATCCCTAACTACAGTCTACTAGCTGGGCCTCTATATGAAACACTGAAAGGAAAAGATGATGATCCTTTTGAATAGAATCCAGAAGTGGCCTTTCAAGAATGGAAAGAGCAGTCAATTCAGACCCTTGCCCTGGAACTCCCTAATTTAGCTAAACCCTTTGATCTTTACAATCCCGGTGAAAGGTGAATCGCCATTGGAGAATTAGTGCAAAAACTGGGACCACTTGAAATGGAACAATGCAAGAATGCCATCCAGGTAGGATAAACTACGGTCACTAAGGGGCTTGGCCCACTGCCACATCTGGCCAAGATACTGGCGGTATCTAAAAACCTGGAAATCAGCAGCCCAAAAGGCCACCTCCCTCCTAAGGGAAAAGGACCCCACGTGGTGATCCTAACCACCAACCATGCCCTGAAGTTGCAGGGTTCGCTCCGTGGGCACACCGACCTCGAGTGAGGAGGCCCTCCAACTCCAACATCCAGAGAGATAACCGGGGGCAACAGGGCACCATGACGACTCGTGTGAACATCACTTGACCTGGAGTTTCTCTCATAAAACAACAAGAGTGTGTCCCAAAAGAGTAGACTACTGCTTGCAGGACTTACTGCACCCAGAGGGGAGCTAATAATCTTGGCGGGGGAACAGTATACCACACTGTCACCATAGAAAAGCCTACAGACACCGTGATGATGGTGGCCAATAAGACCGGCTGGACTCCTGTTTACTTCAAAAGGCTGTTGACTCAGTAGCCATCATGGTCCTTGGTCACCACTGACCCTGGACTGTCTGGGAGTTGAGCGGGCAGGGCTCTGACACCTGGTGCTGTTTGTACGTTAATTCAGGGGCCTAACTGAAGAAAGCGCAGACTACTGGTCAGAGCATCTAGGCTGGCAGAGACGGTCAGCCTAAGGTGGCCGAACAAATGTGGGGCGGGGTGAAACCGGCCCCCACAGCGTCTCTGCACATCTCTTTCCTGGACCCTTAAAGGTCATTAGAATCTATAACACTTCCAATGCTGGTGCTCAGGTGGACGAGCAGGGAGGCAGGGGTCCTGGGGACAATCAACGTCACCGGGAGGCTGCTGGGGAGAAGCTCTGACCCTCGCCCCAGGGTATGAGGGCTCCCAACTCAGCACTCAGCAGTTACAGAAGAAGGGTCTGCACCCTCAGCACTCCAAGAATGAGGAACGGGACAAAAGGCAGAGGAGGGGTTTGTCCCCAGCAAAGCCCATTAAAAATCCCTGGGAGATAAAAATAGAATCTGGGCAATAAAGTCAAGTCTAACCTTTTTTATCCTTTGTGCTTTGTCTAATTTCACGTGCTCCTAGGGTCCCGCATGCAGAGGTTCCACACCCGGCACTTCAGACCAGATTTCCTAGTGCAGAATGGCTGGGTCGACACCTCAGCTCCTGGGGCCCAGTGCAGACTCCACGATATAGAGCCTGAGCTACAGCCAACCCGGCCCTCGAGAGCTCCGCCGCCTCCCTCCCTCCCACTGACTCTGACAGGATCTCTACACAGCAGCCCAGCCCACAGCCCACGGGGTAGTGCATGCTCTCACCTCTCCATTCTCTGATCAAAATATAAAGTTTCCTTTGCTTGTGAACCAAACTCAGTCTCGATCTGTTGGCCCCAATGACACTGGGCAGGGGGACACTTGTTGGGGTCCACTCTGGAGGATCAGTAACAGAAATTGAGACTATTGTAACCTCAATGAACAGATGTGTGAGCCAAACTGTAGTTAACATAGAACAGTGTATAAGGCTCGGGTAAAATAAGATGTTTTTAACACTTCCATTTGATATTTCCATCACTTTTTATAAGCAAGTTCAGTGAAAAGGTTTGTCTTATTTGTCAGGTCAATATTAGAGAAACGAAGTGATTTCTTTCCAAGGATGTACAGCTAATAATCTTGGTTAAACCTTCAATCTTGTTTTAAATGCTTTTCCATTGAAAATGATACCTCTCTTTCAGCTCCCCCATTTCTGAGAAGTATAAAATCTTATAATTTATTATTACCAAAGGGGAAAGGTGGGAGGAGGGATAAATTAACAGTTTGGAATGAACACATACACACTGCTATGTATAAAATAGATCATCAACAAGGAACTACTGTATAGCACAGGGAACTACACTCAACATTTTGCAATAACCTATAAGGGGAAATAATCTGAAAAAGAATAGATATTTTTATTGACATCATCTATCAATGACAGTTAAAGTGTAGCCTAAGGGAAGCTGGTGGTGAGTGCTTCTGACCCTGAAGACTTCAATCATCTAAAGTTTGGACTCTGCCTACTTCCCAAGGCCCTTAATGAACATATGTGTAGCCGTAGCTTAAAAACTTCCCCAGTTTGGGTTTCGGGGAGACACTGATTTTGAAAAAGCCCTGGTGTTCTCCTTACATGAATGGGACTCTTCCTACTGCTAAAACATGTCTGTCACACCCAGAGGATGGTATACCATCTGATCGGGAAGAGTTTGGAAAAGGCATCTCATCTCCTCATCTCCTGGTGCTCGGGTTCACCCCTCCAGCGTCTTTACTAACAGTCTCCCCACTTGGAGATGTCAGCACTGTCAACATCCTGTTGCGTACAGTTTGGAATTTGTCCAGAGGATGAAGCGGAAGGATGAGGAACAATGAGAGACAAGTCCTAGGTGTTCAGACAGGCACATGTCACTCTAATTTCCAATCAGGAAGACGAATTGACCAAAGGCTAGGGTTGCCCATGGAAACAGTATAGGGCTTGAGGAAATCCCGCTGCTTTGTGGCCAGTTCCCATAAACACGAGTTGAACAATGGAACTCAGGGGCAGTAAAATTCACAAAACTGCAGAGTTGAAAATATCCATCACTGAAAAATGTCTTGAGGAAAGTCAGAGAAAAGGACTTGTAAGCAAGGGAGAATGGCAGGAAAGGGATTTGAGGAGGTAGAAAGGACTCGCCATTAAGCACAAGAAAAGGAGCTGAACATTGCCAACATTGCAGTTGGCCAAAAAGGGTGTATGCGTTCTTTTCTGTATATATTCAAGAAAAGGGCATACACTTTTTTAGCCAACCAAACAGGTGGGCACTGGAAGTCAATACTACAAAAGATATCACTTCGCATCAGTCAGAAGAGCCATCCTCATAAAGCGTAAACAACAGAAATGCAGGACAGGGCAACGAGAAGAGGGAGCCCTGTGAGACTTATAGTGGAAATGTATATTGCCAACGGCCATTCTGGAGAAGTGTATTGTGTTTACTAAAGCATCTAAAAAATGAGCTACAGAGCATAGGGCACTTGCACTCATGGGCGTATATCTTGGGAAAAACAAAAATCGAGAGGACACAGGCACCCCAATGTTTACCCCCTCTCTGTTTAAAAGATCCTCGACTAGGATATAACTTAAATGTCTCTGGAGGGAAAAAATGGATAGAGATGTGGTACTTAGGTAGAGTGGAATATTATTCAGCCTGGAAATCAATGAAATATGGCCAGTTGTAACAACTCCGGAGGAGTTACGTATGATCATTCTAAGTGACAGAATTCAAAAAGAAAAAGACACATATCATAAGATATCACTTAAAGGTGGAATCCAAAATGGCTACACATGAAATAAATTACAAAACAAAAACATAGTCAAATATGTAGAAAACACGCATAAGGCTGCTAAACGGGAAAGGTGGGGAGGGGTGAGGCATCATCCAGGAGGTTGAAATTAGCAAAGATACCATTCCAAATACCAAACTGATAATCAACAAGGCCTACACGGTAGCTAAAAGAACTGCACTCAGCACACTCAAGTCAGCGGAAAAGAATATATACGACTGGTAAGAATCTGAAAAAGAATTTATTGATGTCTCTCTGTACGTGAATCAAGTGGATGTACAGCAGCAAGAAACAGAGCTTTGAAAATCAGCTGTAACCAATATAGTAATAAATTGAAAAAAATAAACGACAGAGAGACAGAGAAAACCTCTTACAACTTTTCCTCAGGGACGGTGATGCAACATGGATTGAACACATCTAGACCCACAGCAGGATGAGACATAAGGCTGGAAACTGTTTGCGCTAAGAGAAATGTGAGGTTGGGTGAGGAAATACACACCCTTTAAAGTAATACTACCTGGTACCCATTCAATGGGTCCCAAATCTGCAGGTTCAAGGGATCTTCCTACAGCTAAAACATGCATGGAAAACCCAGAGGACTGTACACCATGTGATCGGGAGATGTGTCTAAAATGCACCTCATTTATCCTCTCCTGGTGCTCCTGTTCACCATTCCAGCCACGCTACTTAGAATCTCCCCACTTGGAGAATCAGCACATTTAAACTTCTGTTTCACACATTTTGCAAATTGTGAGGAGGATGAACGGGAAGAGGGGGAACCAATGAGAGAAGAGTTGTAGGGGTTTGGACGGGCACATATCACTCTAATTTCCCATTAAGAGTAAGAATTAAAGGAAGGCTCAGCCTGCCTCGCCGGAGCCAAAATAGGGCCTGAAGCAATCCTGCGGGTTTGAGGCCAGCTCACAAAAGAGCAACTTAAACAATGGAGCTCAGGGTCACTGCAATTCACAAACCTGCAGAGTTATAAATGAAAACTAACGTCCAAAAATATGTTGAGGTAAGGCAAAGAAGAGGATCTGAATGCAAGACAGAATTGCAAGAAACAGATTTCAAGAGATAGATTGGACTCGTCTTTAACGCACATGAAAAGCGGCAGAATTTCGACAATGATGCAGTTGGCCCAAAAGGGCGTATGCGTTTTTTCCTGATTATATCCAGGAAAAAACGCATACGCACTTTATGGGCAACGAAGCAAGCAAGCAATGCAAATGTGCACAACAAAGAAGTCTCACTTCCCACCGGTCAAAAGGGCCATCCTAAAAAATTGTAAAAACCAGAAATGCAGGACAGGCCATGGAGAACAGGGAGCCTTTATACGCTGATGGGCAGTGTGTGAACTGCCGAGAGCCACTCTGGAGAAGTGTATGGTGGTTCCTAAATCATCTAAAAAACAGAGCTACAGAGCATAGGACACTTCCAATCATGGGAGTATATCTAGGGAAGTCTAAAAATCAACAAGACACAAGCACACCACAGTTTAGGGCTACTCTGTTTACAAGAACCTCAACTTCAGTACACCTTAAATATCCCAGGAAAGAGAACAATGGATAAAGAAGATGTGGTACTTATGTACAATGGAATATCTCTTCACCATGAAATCAATGTAATAAGGCTAGTAGAAGGATAAAGAGTGGATTTAGGTCCGATAATACTACTTGAAATAAGTCAAACAGAAAAAGAAACATATCATAAGATATCACTTATAGAGGGAGGGTAAATATGGCTGCACAAGAAATGAATTACAGAACAGAACAGTGTCTCACATTTAGAAAACACACTTATGTCAGCTTAAGGGGAAAGGAGAGGTGGGGTGATGCATAAAACCAGAGTTTGAAATTAGCACAGATACCGTTCAATAAACCAAATAGGTATTAGACAAGATCTACACCTTGCTCAATGAACAGGCCTCAACACACCCTATACACCGCAGAGAAATATATCTGAGGAATAAGAATCTTAAAACCCATGTATTGATATATCTCCATAAGGGAATCAAGTGTGTGCAGAGCGGCACAAACACAGCAGTGAAAAGGAGCTAAACCCCATTATAGAAATAAATTTTAAAAACAAAACGCTGAAACAATGAAAGAGAGAAAAATTCTTACAAAATTCGCTCAGGGGCTGTGATGCAACCTGGATTGACCACATATAAACCCACAGCTGGATAAGACATAAGGCTGGACACTTGGGGCTGACAGGATTGGTGAGCTTTGGTGAGCAACTGCCGAAAGTTTAATGCAATACTTCATGCTACTCAGTCCAAGGGTCCCAACACTCCAGGTTGAAGGGAATCTTCCTACAGCTAAACCATGCTTGGGAAACCCAGCGACTGGTATACCATATGATCGGGAAAGGTTTCTAAAACGCACCTCATTTTTCCTCTCCTGGGGCTCCGGATCGACATTCCAGCCGCTTTACTAACAACATCCCCACATGGAGTCAATGCCTTTAAGTTCTGGTATCGCACAGTCTGCAGTTAGTGCAGAGGATGAATGGGAATGGGGGAACCAGTGAGAAACTAGCTGTAGCGGTTTCAATGGGCACATGTCACTCTAATATCACATCAGTAAGAAGAATTAACCAAAGGCACAGCAAGGTGCCCCAGAAGAAAAATAGGGCTTCAAGGAATCCTGTGGTTATGGGGCAAGACCACAAAAATAAGAGCTAAAAAATGGAGCTAAGGGCCACTGCAATTCAAAAACCTGCAGAGTTATAAAGGCCAACTATTTTTAAAAAATATATTGAGGTAAGGCTATGAAGAGGCATTGAAAGCAAGGCAGAATTGCAGGAAACCGATTTCAGGAGGTAGACTGGAATTGCATTGAAAGCATATGAAGAGAGTCAGAAACTCGACAATGATGCACTTGGCCAAAAAAGGCGTATGCGTTTTTTCCTGAATATATTCAGGAAAAAACGCATACGCACTTTTTGGCCAACCAAGCAAGTTTGCAAAGGAAATCTGCACTACAATGAAGTCTCACTTCCACCCGGTCAAAAGGGCCATCTGAAAAAAGTGTAAAATCCATAACGGCACGACAGGCCATGGAGAACTGGGAACCTTCTTATGCTGATGGGCGGGATGTAAATTGCCAACAGCCACTCTGGAGAAGTGTATGGTGTTTCCTGAAACATCTAAAAAACAAAGCAACAGAGCCTAGGGCACTTCCACTTATGGTCCTATAGCTTAGGGAAATTAAAATCAAAAAGACACAGCCACCCCAAAGTTTGGGACGGCTCTGTTTACAAGAACCTCGTTTACGGTACAAGTTCAATATCGCAGAAAGTGAAAAATGGATAAAGAACTTGTGGTACTTACGTACAATGCAATATCACTCAGCAATGAAATCTATGTCATCAGGCCCGTAGCAGCATAATGAGTAAATTCAGGTATGATGATTCGAACTGAAATAAGTCACACAGAAAAGAAACATCATAAGGTATCACTAATACACAGAATGTGAACTTGGCTACACATGAACTGAATTACAAAACAGAACAGTGTCTCAAGTTTAGAAAACCAACTTACGCTTGCTTAAGGGGGAAGGTGAGTTGGGGTGCTGCATAAAACCAGAGATTGAAATGAGCACAGATAAAGTTCCTTAAGCCAAATATGGAATAGACAAGAGCTACTCCTTGCTCAACGAAATGGACTCAACACCCCATATTAAACGCCTAAGAATGTACCTGACTAGTAAGTATCTTAAAACCTATGGATTGCTATGTCTCCGAAAGAGAATCAAGCGTGTGTACAGGGGCATAAACGCAGCAGTGATAGGATTGGAGAGGTTCGGTGAGCAAATGAAGACCCTTTGAAGTCATATTGCATGGTATCCATTCCACGGGTCTCAACTCTCCAGGTTTAAGGTATTCTTCCTTCAGCTAAAACATGCATGTGGAACCCAGAGTATGATCAACCGTGTGAACGGGAGACGTGTTCAAATATGTCTCAGTTTTCCTCCCCTGGTACTCGGGTGCAACATTCCAGACCCTTTACTAACACTCTCCCAACTTGGAGAGTCAGTGCCTTTAACCTCCTGTTTGGCCCAGTTTGCAATTTCTGCGGAAGATGAACAGGAATAGGGAGAACCAATGAGAGACTAGCTGGAGGTGTCTGGACGGGCAAATTTAACTCTCATTTCCCACCAGGAAGAGGAAATAACCAAAGGCTCAGCGTGCCGTGCCGGAACCAGATTAGGGCCTGAAGCCATCCTGCGGTGTTGCGGCCAGCTCAAAAGAAAGCGAGTTGAAGAAATGAGCTCAGGGTCTCTGTAATTCACAAACCTGCAGAGTTATAAATGACAGCTATCGTCCAAAAATAGACTGAAGTAAGGCTGCCAAGAGGACTTGAAAGCGGGGCAGAATTGCAGGATACCGATTTCAGGAGGTAGACTGGAATTGCATTGAAAGCGTAGGAAAAGAGGCAGAACGTCCACAATGATGCACTTTGCCAAAAGGGCATATGCGTTTTTTCCTGAATATATTCAGGAAAAAACGCATACGCCCTTTTTGGCCAACCAAGCAAGCTTGCAAAGGAAATCTGCACTACAATGAAGTCTCACTTCCCCCCGGTCAAAAGGGCCATCAGAATAAAGTGTAAAATCCAGAAAGGCAGGACAGGCCATGGAGAACTGGGAGCCTTGTTATGCTGATGGGCGGGATGTAAATTGCCAACAGACACTTGGGAGAAGTGTATGGTGTTTCCTTAAACATCTAAAAAACAAAGCAACAGAGCCTAGGGCACTTCCACTTATGGTCCTATAGCTTAGGGAAATTAATATCAAAAAGACACAGCAACCCCAAAATTTGGGACGGCTCTTTTTACAGGAATCTGTTCTCCGGCACAAGTTAAATATCCCAGAGAGCAAATAATGGATAAAGAAGTTGCGGTACTTCTGTACAACAGAATACCACTCAGCAATGAAATCTATGTCACCAGGCCCGTACCAGCATAATGAGTGGATTGAGGCACGATGATTCTAAGTGAAATAAGTCACACAGAAAAAGAAACATCATAAGGTATCACTAATACACGGAATGTGAACTTGGCTACACATGAACTGAATTACAAAACAGAACAGGGTCTCAAGTTTAGAAAACCAACTTATGCCTGCTTAAGGGGGAAGGTGAGTTGGGGTGCTGCATAAAAGCAGAGTTTGAAATTAGCACAGATACCGTTCCATAAGCCAAATATGTAATAGACAAGAGCTACCCCTTGCTCAACGAAATGGATTCAACAATGAGGTATCACCTCACACCTGGTAGAATAGGCATCATTGAAAATCTACAAACAAAAAATGCTGGAAAGGGTGTGGAGAAAAGGAACCCTCTTCCACTATTGTTGGGAATATAAATTGATACAGTCATTATGGAGAACAATATGGAATTTCTTAAGAAACTAACAATAGAATTACCATATGATACAGCAATCCCAGTACTGGACATATACCCAGACAAAACCATAAATCAAAAAGAGTCATTCACCGCAATGTTCATTGCATCACTATTTACAATATCGAGGTAATGGAAGCAACCTAAATGCCCACAGACAGACGAATGCATAAAGCTGTGGTACATATATAAAATGGAATATTACTAAGCCATGAAAAGGAATGAAATTGGGTCATTTGTAGAGACGTCGATGGATCTAGAGACTGTCATACAGAGTGAAGTAAGTCAGAAGGAGAAAAACAAATCTTGTATATTCATGCATATATGTGGAACCTAGAAAAACTGTACAGATTAACCATTTTGCAAGGCATAAATAGAGCAACAGATGTAGACAACAAACGTATGGACAACAAGGGGGGAAAGCTGTTGGGGGGGTGGTGGTGGGAGGAGTTGAGAGACTGGGATTGGCATGTATACATTTATATGTATAAAATAGATAACCAATAAGAACCTGCTGTATAAAAATATAAAATAAAATTCAAAATTAAAAAGAAGTAAAATTTAAAAAATAAAACAGAAAAAACAATTATTCCCTGCACATACATGTATTTATATGAATAAATTATTTCCATGCTTATATCTGTAAATACAAAAAAGAGGAATAAAATCTACCTTGAACCAAAAACGAAAAAGAGAAAAAAAACACAGAACCCACCAGTTCCACAGAGGAAAACCGTATCAGGGCACTTGCTCCAGTTGTAAACAATTCTGAAGTTGGTCAGTGGTGGGGAATCATCTCCCATTCAGCCAGCAGCCCCCACGCAACAAGCGTCCTCATTGCAAAGCTGGGGCACCGTGCCGAGGCATCTGTGAGTAAACGTGAGCTGAGCCCCAGGCCAGTTGCTGCTGAACTATTCCCACCCGTCCCAGGTAAAACACCTGAATATATACAAGGACTTGAAAGCCTAGAGGAAGGGCCATAGAGCCACACGAGTGACAGCATGCCGGCCGACTTGGTGCCTGCAGGCCAGCCAGGATGGTCCTGGCCCTGGGTGCTCTTCTGGAAGATTTCCATTTCCCTGCCTGAGATACCCGTCCTGTCCCTGCCCCCACTGCTTTTTTCCTTCCTCACCTCTGCCCAGGGAGAAATTCCAGCAGCAGGTATGGGTGACACATCCTCTTCTTTAGCAGGTGGCAGCCTGGCAACTGCTGCAGAAAGTCCAGCAGAGCCCCACTCACACTGGGCCACCCACAAAGCCGTGGCCTCTCACTCCCTCCCACCAGCCCAGCCCCGAGACTGCTGACAGGGCAGAGAAAATGGCGTCAGGCACGGCTGCAGGGGCTCTTGCTGCCTGGAGTGGTATTTATATTGATCTCAACCCAGGCACACCTGGGGAGGGCTGGCCGGCACGGTAAGGCTGCCCAGGTCAGCCAATCATCACCCCTCAGGGGCTCACAGTTGCAGAAAATGGAACTTGCTGAACCGGCCAGGTCCAAGGAACAGGTGTGGGCTCCTGAGAGTCAGGATAGACAAGGGGCTGCAGCTTTGGCTTGTTTTCTAATCATTTTATCTGGCCCATGAGTGGGAGACAACTTCAAGAAAACCCTCTCCTAATGAGAGGAACCCAGGAGTCAGGCAGAGGAGGGGTGGGTGGTGGTTGGAGACAGAGGCCTGGTGCCCCGGGTGCAGTGGAAGTCTCTGGAAGACCAGGTGGAGGGAGGCCTCACGGAGTGATGCCCAGGGTCACAGACCTGTCGCAGCTGCTGTTTGTTAGTTCAAGTCCTGCTCTGAGGTGCTCTGTGTCAGCTCTGAGCGACAGGTGAGCTGGGGGTGCTCTGCAATGAGGGCTATGTGCACGGTTCCTGTGTGCCCAGCCCTGCCACGGTACCTGCAAGGGTAGCTCTGTATCCTGGGAGGGGCCTGACCACGAGAGCCCCGTGGGCTGGGGTGGGGGTGGGGTACCTGCCCAGGTGAGCTCCATATTCTGGGATTGGTCTGACCACGAGAGCCCCATGGGCTGCTGGGGACCTGGTAAAGGATGTCAGGACAGTCAGTGAAGCCACCGAGGATATACCTCCAGTTGCTCCTAATTCCTACACCCTGCTGGTCATTCTACCAACCACCAGGACATGGTATTCTGTATTAGTCTTCAATGATGCCTTCTTTTGTATTCCATTAGTCCCAGAGTCACAAGAAATTTTGGCTTGTGAGTGGCAGGACTCAACATACAACTAAAACAATACTTCCGGGCCGTCTGGCCCCAAGGGTGCAAAAATTCCCACACCATCTTTGGGGAAAGCTTAGCTAAAGACCTAAAAGTTCTACCTCTGGAAAAGGAAACCCTCCTTCAATATGCAGACGACATTCTGATCACCAGCCCTACTAAGGAGGCCTCTGAACTACCAAGCCAATAAAGGATAGAAGTTGTCCAAGAAAAAGCTCAAATATCACAGACTGCGGTGACCTGCCTGGGCTTCATTCTCACAGAAGGTCAGAGAAGCCCATCCCAGGAAAGGGAAGAAACCATTTTCAGCCTTACCCCTTTCTAAAACTAGAAGACAGCTTAGGGGTTCCTGGGGAGGCCAGGGTTTGCTGCTTCTGGATCCCTAACTACAGTCTACTAGCTGGGCCTCTATATGAAACACTGAAAGGAAAAGATGATGATCCTTTTGAATAGAATCCAGAAGTGGCCTTTCAAGAATGGAAAGAGCAGTCAATTCAGACCCTTGCCCTGGAACTCCCTAATTTAGCTAAACCCTTTGATCTTTACAATCCCGGTGAAAGGTGAATCGCCATTGGAGAATTAGTGCAAAAACTGGGACCACTTGAAATGGAACAATGCAAGAATGCCATCCAGGTAGGATAAACTACGGTCACTAAGGGGCTTGGCCCACTGCCACATCTGGCCAAGATACTGGCGGTATCTAAAAACCTGGAAATCAGCAGCCCAAAAGGCCACCTCCCTCCTAAGGGAAAAGGACCCCACGTGGTGATCCTAACCACCAACCATGCCCTGAAGTTGCAGGGTTCGCTCCGTGGGCACACCGACCTCGAGTGAGGAGGCCCTCCAACTCCAACATCCAGAGAGATAACCGGGGGCAACAGGGCACCATGACGACTCGTGTGAACATCACTTGACCTGGAGTTTCTCTCATAAAACAACAAGAGTGTGTCCCAAAAGAGTAGACTACTGCTTGCAGGACTTACTGCACCCAGAGGGGAGCTAATAATCTTGGCGGGGGAACAGTATACCACACTGTCACCATAGAAAAGCCTACAGACACCGTGATGATGGTGGCCAATAAGACCGGCTGGACTCCTGTTTACTTCAAAAGGCTGTTGACTCAGTAGCCATCATGGTCCTTGGTCACCACTGACCCTGGACTGTCTGGGAGTTGAGCGGGCAGGGCTCTGACACCTGGTGCTGTTTGTACGTTAATTCAGGGGCCTAATTGAAGAAAGCGCAGACTACTGGTCAGAGCATCTAGGCTGGCAGAGACGGTCAGCCTAAGGTGGCCAAACAAATGTGGGGCGGGGTGAAACCGGCCCCCACAGCGTCTCTGCACATCTCTTTCCTGGACCCTTAAAGGTCATTAGAATCTATAACACTTCCAATGCTGGTGCTCAGGTGGACGAGCAGGGAGGCAGGGGTCCTGGGGACAATCAACGTCACCGGGAGGCTGCTGGGGAGAAGCTCTGACCCTCGCCCCAGGGTATGAGGGCTCCCAACTCAGCACTCAGCAGTTACAGAAGAAGGGTCTGCACCCTCAGCACTCCAAGAATGAGGAACGGGACAAAAGGCAGAGGAGGGGTTTGTCCCCAGCAAAGCCCATTAAAAATCCCTGGGAGATAAAAATAGAATCTGGGCAATAAAGTCAAGTCTAACCTTTTTTATCCTTTGTGCTTTGTCTAATTTCACGTGCTCCTAGGGTCCCGCATGCAGAGGTTCCACACCCGGCACTTCAGACCAGATTTCCTAGTGCAGAATGGCTGGGTCGACACCTCAGCTCCTGGGGCCCAGTGCAGACTCCACGATATAGAGCCTGAGCTACAGCCAACCCGGCCCTCGAGAGCTCCGCCGCCTCCCTCCCTCCCACTGACTCTGACAGGATCTCTACACAGCAGCCCAGCCCACAGCCCACGGGGTAGTGCATGCTCTCACCTCTCCATTCTCTGATCAAAATATAAAGTTTCCTTTGCTTGTGAACCAAACTCAGTCTCGATCTGTTGGCCCCAATGACACTGGGCAGGGGGACACTTGTTGGGGTCCACTCTGGAGGATCAGTAACAGAAATTGAGACTATTGTAACCTCAATGAACAGATGTGTGAGCCAAACTGTAGTTAACATAGAACAGTGTATAAGGCTCGGGTAAAATAAGATGTTTTTAACACTTCCATTTGATATTTCCATCACTTTTTATAAGCAAGTTCAGTGAAAAGGTTTGTCTTATTTGTCAGGTCAATATTAGAGAAACGAAGTGATTTCTTTCCAAGGATGTACAGCTAATAATCTTGGTTAAACCTTCAATCTTGTTTTAAATGCTTTTCCATTGAAAATGATACCTCTCTTTCAGCTCCCCCATTTCTGAGAAGTATAAAATCTTATAATTTATTATTACCAAAGGGGAAAGGTGGGAGGAGGGATAAATTAACAGTTTGGAATGAACACATACACACTGCTATGTATAAAATAGATCATCAACAAGGAACTACTGTATAGCACAGGGAACTACACTCAACATTTTGCAATAACCTATAAGGGGAAATAATCTGAAAAAGAATAGATATTTTTATTGACATCATCTATCAATGACAGTTAAAGTGTAGCCTAAGGGAAGCTGGTGGTGAGTGCTTCTGACCCTGAAGACTTCAATCATCTAAAGTTTGGACTCTGCCTACTTCCCAAGGCCCTTAATGAACATATGTGTAGCCGTAGCTTAAAAACTTCCCCAGTTTGGGTTTCGGGGAGACACTGATTTTGAAAAAGCCCTGGTGTTCTCCTTACATGAATGGGACTCTTCCTACTGCTAAAACATGTCTGTCACACCCAGAGGATGGTATACCATCTGATCGGGAAGAGTTTGGAAAAGGCATCTCATCTCCTCATCTCCTGGTGCTCGGGTTCACCCCTCCAGCGTCTTTACTAACAGTCTCCCCACTTGGAGATGTCAGCACTGTCAACATCCTGTTGCGTACAGTTTGGAATTTGTCCAGAGGATGAAGCGGAAGGATGAGGAACAATGAGAGACAAGTCCTAGGTGTTCAGACAGGCACATGTCACTCTAATTTCCAATCAGGAAGACGAATTGACCAAAGGCTAGGGTTGCCCATGGAAACAGTATAGGGCTTGAGGAAATCCCGCTGCTTTGTGGCCAGTTCCCATAAACACGAGTTGAACAATGGAACTCAGGGGCAGTAAAATTCACAAAACTGCAGAGTTGAAAATATCCATCACTGAAAAATGTCTTGAGGAAAGTCAGAGAAAAGGACTTGTAAGCAAGGGAGAATGGCAGGAAAGGGATTTGAGGAGGTAGAAAGGACTCGCCATTAAGCACAAGAAAAGGAGCTGAACATTGCCAACATTGCAGTTGGCCAAAAAGGGTGTATGCGTTCTTTTCTGTATATATTCAAGAAAAGGGCATACACTTTTTTAGCCAACCAAACAGGTGGGCACTGGAAGTCAATACTACAAAAGATATCACTTCGCATCAGTCAGAAGAGCCATCCTCATAAAGCATAAACAACAGAAACGCAGGACAGGGCAACGAGAAGAGGGAGCCCTGTGAGACTTATAGTGGAAATGTATATTGCCAACGGCCATTCTGGAGAAGTGTATTGTGTTTACTAAAGCATCTAAAAAATGAGCTACAGAGCATAGGGCACTTGCACTCATGGGCGTATATCTTGGGAAAAACAAAAATCGAGAGGACACAGGCACCCCAATGTTTACCCCCTCTCTGTTTAAAAGATCCTCGACTAGGATATAACTTAAATGTCTCTGGAGGGAAAAAATGGATAGAGATGTGGTACTTAGGTAGAGTGGAATATTATTCAGCCTGGAAATCAATGAAATATGGCCAGTTGTAACAACTCCGGAGGAGTTACGTATGATCATTCTAAGTGACAGAATTCAAAAAGAAAAAGACACATATCATAAGATATCACTTAAAGGTGGAATCCAAAATGGCTACACATGAAATAAATTACAAAACAAAAACATAGTCAAATATGTAGAAAACACGCATAAGGCTGCTAAACGGGAAAGGTGGGGAGGGGTGAGGCATCATCCAGGAGGTTGAAATTAGCAAAGATACCATTCCAAATACCAAACTGATAATCAACAAGGCCTACACGGTAGCTAAAAGAACTGCACTCAGCACACTCAAGTCACCGGAAAAGAATATATACGACTGGTAAGAATCTGAAAAAGAATTTATTGATGTCTCTCTGTACGTGAATCAAGTGGATGTACAGCAGCAAGAAACAGAGCTTTGAAAATCAGCTGTAACCAATATAGTAATAAATTGAAAAAAATAAACGACAGAGAGACAGAGAAAACCTCTTACAACTTTTCCTCAGGGATGGTGATGCAACATTGATTGAACACATCTAGACCCACAGCAGGATGAGACATAAGGCTGGAAACTGTTTGCGCTAAGAGAAATGTGAGGTTGGGTGAGGAAATGCACACCCTTTAAAGTAATACTACCTGGTACCCATTCAATGGGTCCCAAATCTGCAGGTTCAAGGGATCTTCCTACAGCTAAAACATGCATGGAAAACCCAGAGGACTGTACACCATGTGATCGGGAGATGTGTCTAAAATGCACCTCATTTATCCTCTCCTGGTGCTCCTGTTCACCATTCCAGCCACGCTACTTAGAATCTCCCCACTTGGAGAATCAGCACATTTAAACTTCTGTTTCACACATTTTGCAAATTGTGAGGAGGATGAACGGGAAGAGGGGGAACCAATGAGAGAAGAGTTGTAGGGGTTTGGACGGGCACATATCACTCTAATTTCCCATTAAGAATAAGAATTAAAGAAAGGCTCAGCCTGCCTCGCCGGAGCCAAAATAGGGCCTGAAGCAATCCTGCGGGTTTGAGGCCAGCTCACAAAAGAGCAACTTAAACAATGGAGCTCAGGGTCACTGCAATTCACAAACCTGCAGAGTTATAAATGAAAACTAACGTCCAAAAATATGTTGAGGTAAGGCAAAGAAGAGGATCTGAATGCAAGACAGAATTGCAAGAAACAGATTTCAAGAGATAGATTGGACTCGTCTTTAACGCACATGAAAAGCGGCAGAATTTCGACAATGATGCAGTTGGCCCAAAAGGGCGTATGCGTTTTTTCCTGATTATATCCAGGAAAAAACGCATACGCACTTTATGGGCAACGAAGCAAGCAAGCAATGCAAATGTGCACAACAAAGAAGTCTCACTTCCCACCGGTCAAAAGGGCCATCCTAAAAAATTGTAAAAACCAGAAATGCAGGACAGGCCATGGAGAACAGGGAGCCTTTATACGCTGATGGGCAGTGTGTGAACTGCCGAGAGCCACTCTGGAGAAGTGTATGGTGGTTCCTAAATCATCTAAAAAACAGAGCTACAGAGCATAGGACACTTCCAATCATGGGAGTATATCTAGGGAAGTCTAAAAATCAACAAGACACAAGCACACCACAGTTTAGGGCTACTCTGTTTACAAGAACCTCAACTTCAGTACACCTTAAATATCCCAGGAAAGAGAACAATGGATAAAGAAGATGTGGTACTTATGTACAATGGAATATCTCTTCACCATGAAATCAATGTAATAAGGCTAGTAGAAGGATAAAGAGTGGATTTAGGTCCGATAATACTACTTGAAATAAGTCAAACAGAAAAAGAAACATATCATAAGATATCACTTATAGAGGGAGGGTAAATATGGCTGCACAAGAAATGAATTACAGAACAGAACAGTGTCTCACATTTAGAAAACACACTTATGTCAGCTTAAGGGGAAAGGAGAGGTGGGGTGATGCATAAAACCAGAGTTTGAAATTAGCACAGATACCGTTCAATAAACCAAATAGGTATTAGACAAGATCTACACCTTGCTCAATGAACAGGCCTCAACACACCCTATACACCGCAGAGAAATATATCTGAGGAATAAGAATCTTAAAACCCATGTATTGATATATCTCCATAAGGGAATCAAGTGTGTGCAGAGCGGCACAAACACAGCAGTGAAAAGGAGCTAAACCCCATTATAGAAATAAATTTTAAAAACAAAACGCTGAAACAATGAAAGAGAGAAAAATTCTTACAAAATTCGCTCAGGGGCTGTGATGCAACCTGGATTGACCACATATAAACCCACAGCTGGATAAGACATAAGGCTGGACACTTGGGGCTGACAGGATTGGTGAGCTTTGGTGAGCAACTGCCGAAAGTTTAATGCAATACTTCATGCTACTCAGTCCAAGGGTCCCAACACTCCAGGTTGAAGGGAATCTTCCTACAGCTAAACCATGCTTGGGAAACCCAGCGACTGGTATACCATATGATCGGGAAAGGTTTCTAAAACGCACCTCATTTTTCCTCTCCTGGGGCTCCGGATCGACATTCCAGCCGCTTTACTAACAACATCCCCACATGGAGTCAATGCCTTTAAGTTCTGGTATCGCACAGTCTGCAGTTAGTGCAGAGGATGAATGGGAATAGGGGGAACCAGTGAGAAACTAGCTGTAGCGGTTTCAATGGGCACATGTCACTCTAATATCACATCAGTAAGAAGAATTAACCAAAGGCACAGCAAGGTGCCCCAGAAGAAAAATAGGGCTTCAAGGAATCCTGTGGTTATGGGGCAAGACCACAAAAATAAGAGCTAAAAAATGGAGCTAAGGGCCACTGCAATTCAAAAACCTGCAGAGTTATAAAGGCCAACTATTTTTAAAAAATATATTGAGGTAAGGCTATGAAGAGGCATTGAAAGCAAGGCAGAATTGCAGGAAACAGATTTCAGGAGGTAGACAGGAATTGCATTGAAAGCATATGAAGAGAGTCAGAAACTCGACAATGATGCACTTGGCCAAAAAGGGCGTATGCGTTTTTTCCTGAATATATTCAGGAAAAAACGCATACGCACTTTTTGGCCAACCAAGCAAGCTTGCAAAGGAAATCTGCACTACAATGAAGTCTCACTTCCACCCGGTCAAAAGGGCCATCTGAAAAAAGTGTAAAATCCAGAAAGGCACAACAGGCCATGGAGAACTGGGAGCCTTCTTATGCTGATGGGCGGGATGTAAATTGCCAACAGCCACTCTGGAGAAGTGTATGGTGTTTCCTGAAACATCTAAAAAACAAAGCAACAGAGCCTAGGGCACTTCCACTTATGGTCCTATAGCTTAGGGAAATTAAAATCAAAAAGACACAGCCACCCCAAAGTTTGGGACGGCTCTGTTTACAAGAACCTCGTTTACGGTACAAGTTCAATATCACAGAAAGTGAAAAATGGATAAAGAACTTGTGGTACTTACGTACAATGCAATATCACTCAGCAATGAAATCTATGTCATCAGGCCCGTAGCAGCATAATGAGTGGATTCAGGTATGATGATTCGAACTGAAATAAGTCACACAGAAAAGAAACATCATAAGGTATCACTAATACACAGAATGTGAACTTGGCTACACATGAACTGAATTACAAAACAGAACAGTGTCTCAAGTTTAGAAAACCAACTTACGCTTGCTTAAGGGGGAAGGTGAGTTGGGGTGCTGCATAAAACCAGAGATTGAAATGAGCACAGATAAAGTTCCTTAAGCCAAATATGGAATAGACAAGAGCTACTCCTTGCTCAACGAAATGGACTCAACACCCCATATTAAACGCCTAAGAATGTACCTGACTAGTAAGTATCTTAAAACCTATGGATTGCTATGTCTCCGAAAGAGAATCAAGCGTGTGTACAGGGGCATAACCGCAGCAGTGATAGGATTGGAGAGGTTCGGTGAGCAAATGAAGACCCTTTGAAGTCATATTGCATGGTACCCATTCCACGGGTCTCAACTCTCCAGGTTTAAGGTATTCTTCCTTCAGCTAAAACATGCATGTGGAACCCAGAGTATGATCAACCGTGTGAACGGGAGACGTGTTCAAATATGTCTCAGTTTTCCTCCCCTGGTACTCGGGTGCAACATTCCAGACCCTTTACTAACACTCTCCCAACTTGGAGAGTCAGCGCCTTTAACCTCCTGTTTGGCCCAGTTTGCAATTTCTGCGGAAGATGAACAGGAATAGGGAGAACCAATGAGAGACTAGCTGGAGGTGTCTGGAAGGGCAAATTTAACTCTCATTTCCCACCAGGAAGAGGAAATAACCAAAGGCTCAGCGTGCCGTGCCGGAACCAGATTAGGGCCTGAAGCCATCCTGCGGTGTTGCGGCCAGCTCAAAAGAAAGCGAGTTGAAGAAATGAGCTCAGGGTCTCTGTAATTCACAAACCTGCAGAGTTATAAATGACAGCTATCGTCCAAAAATAGACTGAAGTAAGGCTGCCAAGAGGACTTGAAAGCGGGGCAGAATTGCAGGATACCGATTTCAGGAGGTAGACTGGAATTGCATTGAAAGCGTAGGAAAAGAGGCAGAACGTCCACAATGATGCACTTTGCCAAAAGGGCATATGCGTTTTTTCCTGAATATATTCAGGAAAAAACGCATACGCCCTTTTTGGCCAACCAAGCAAGCTTGCAAAGGAAATCTGCACTACAATGAAGTCTCACTTCCCCCCGGTCAAAAGGGCCATCAGAATAAAGTGTAAAATCCAGAAAGGCAGGACAGGCCATGGAGAACTGGGAGCCTTGTTATGCTGATGGGCGGGATGTAAATTGCCAACAGACACTTGGGAGAAGTGTATGGTGTTTCCTGAAACATCTAAAAAACAAAGCAACAGAGCCTAGGGCACTTCCACTTATGGTCCTATAGCTTAGGGAAATTAATATCAAAAAGACAGCAACCCCAAAATTTGGGACGGCTCTTTTTACAGGAATCTCTTCTCCGGCACAAGTTAAATATCCCAGAGAGCAAATAATGGATAAAGAAGTTGCGGTACTTCTGTACAACAGAATACCACTCAGCAATGAAATCTATGTCACCAGGCCCGTACCAGCATAATGAGTGGATTGAGGCACGATGATTCTAAGTGAAATAAGTCACACAGAAAAAGAAACATCATAAGGTATCACTAATACACGGAATGTGAACTTGGCTACACATGAACTGAATTACAAAACAGAACAGGGTCTCAAGTTTAGAAAACCAACTTATGCCTGCTTAAGGGGGAAGGTGAGTTGGGGTGCTGCATAAAAGCAGAGTTTGAAATTAGCACAGATACCGTTCCATAAGCCAAATATGTTATAGACAAGAGCTACCCCTTGCTCAACGAAATGGATTCAACAATGAGGTATCACCTCACACCTGGTAGAATAGGCATCATTGAAAATCTACAAACAAAAAATGCTGGAAAGGGTGTGGAGAAAAGGAACCCTCTTCCACTATTGTTGGGAATATAAATTGATACAGTCATTATGGAGAACAATATGGAATTTCTTAAGAAACTAACAATAGAATTACCATATGATACAGCAATCCCAGTACTGGACATATACCCAGACAAAACCATAAATCAAAAAGAGTCATTCACCGCAATGTTCATTGCATCACTATTTACAATATCGAGGTAATGGAAGCAACCTAAATGCCCACAGACAGACGAATGCATAAAGCTGTGGTACATATATAAAATGGAATATTACTCAGCCATGAAAAGGAATGAAATTGGGTCATTTGTAGAGACGTCGATGGATCTAGAGACTGTCATACAGAGTGAAGTAAGTCAGAAAGAGAAAAACAAATCTTGTATATTCATGCATATATGTGGAACCTAGAAAAACTGTACAGATTAACCATTTTGCAAGGCATAAATAGAGCAACAGATGTAGACAACAAACGTATGGACAACAAGGGGGGAAAGCTGTTGGGGTGGTGGTGGTGGGAGGAGTTGAGAGACTGGGATTGGCATGTATACATTTATATGTATAAAATAGGTAACCAATAAGAACCTGCTGTATAAAAATATAAAATAAAATTCAAAATTAAAAAGAAATAAAATTTAAAAAATAAAACAGAAAAAACAATTATTCCCTGCACATACATGTATTTATATGAATAAATTATTTCCATGCTTATATCTGTAAATACAAAAAAGAGGAATAAAATCTACCTTGAACCAAAAACGAAAAAGAGAAAAAAAACACAGAACCCACCAGTTACACAGAGGAAAACCGTATCAGGGCACTTGCTCCAGTTGTAAACAATTCTGAAGTTGGTCAGTGGTGGGGAATCGTCTCCCATTCAGCCAGCAGCCCCCACGCAACAAGCGTCCTCATTGCAAAGCTGGGGCACCGTGCCGAGGCATCTGTGAGTAAACGTGAGCTGAGCCCCAGGCCAGTTGCTGCTGAACTATTCCCACCCGTCCCAGGTAAAACACCTGAATATATACAAGGACTTGAAAGCCTAGAGGAAGGGCCATAGAGCCACACGAGTGACAGCATGCCGGCCGACTTGGTGCCTGCAGGCCAGCCAGGATGGTCCTGGCCCTGGGTGCTCTTCTGGAAGATTTCCATTTCCCTGCCTGAGATACCCGTCCTGTCCCTGCCCCCACTGCTTTTTTCCTTCCTCACCTCTGCCCAGGGAGAAATTCCAGCAGCAGGTATGGGTGACACATCCTCTTCTTTAGCAGGTGGCAGCCTGGCAACTGCTGCAGGAAGTCCAGCAGAGCCCCACTCACACTGGGCCACCCACAAAGCCGTGGCCTCTCACTCCCTCCCACCAGCCCAGCCCCGAGACTGCTGACAGGGCAGAGAAAATGGCGTCAGGCACGGCTGCAGGGGCTCTTGCTGCCTGGAGTGGTATTTATATTGATCTCAACCCAGGCACACCTGGGGAGGGCTGGCCGGCACGGTAAGGCTGCCCAGGTCAGCCAATCATCACCCCTCAGGGGCTCACAGTTGCAGAAAATGGAACTTGCTGAACCGGCCAGGTCCAAGGAACAGGTGTGGGCTCCTGAGAGTCAGGATAGACAAGGGGCTGCAGCTTTGGCTTGTTTTCTAATCATTTTATCTGGCCCATGAGTGGGAGACAACTTCAAGAAAACCCTCTCCTAATGAGAGGAACCCAGGAGTCAGGGAGAGGAGGGGTGGGTGGTGGTTGGAGACAGAGGCCTGGTGCCCCGGGTGCAGTGGAAGTCTCTGGAAGACCAGGTGGAGGGAGGCCTCACGGAGTGATGCCCAGGGTCACAGACTTGTCGCAGCTGCTGTTTGTTAGTTCAAGTCCTGCTCTGAGGTGCTCTGTGTCAGCTCTGAGCGACAGGTGAGCTGGGGGTGCTCTGCAATGAGGGCTATGTGCACGGTTCCTGTGTGCCCAGCCCTGCCACGGTACCTGCAAGGGTAGCTCTGTATCCTGGGAGGGGCCTGACCACGAGAGCCCCGTGGGCTGGGGTGGGGGTGGGGTACCTGCCCAGGTGAGCTCCATATTCTGGGATTGGTCTGACCACGAGAGCCCCATGGGCTGCTGGGGACCTGGTAAAGGATGTCAGGACAGTCAGTGAAGCCACCGAGGATATACCTCCAGTTGCTCCTAATTCCTACACCCTGCTGGTCATTCTACCAACCACCAGGACATGGTATTCTGTATTAGTCTTCAATGATGCCTTCTTTTGTATTCCATTAGTCCCAGAGTCACAAGAAATTTTGGCTTGTGAGTGGCAGGACTCTACATACAACTAAAACAATACTTCCGGGCCGTCTGGCCCCAAGGGTGCAAAAATTCCCACACCATCTTTGGGGAAAGCTTAGCTAAAGACCTAAAAGTTCTACCTCTGGAAAAGGAAACCCTCCTTCAATATGCAGACGACATTCTGATCACCAGCCCTACTAAGGAGGCCTCTGAACTACCAAGCCAATAAAGGATAGAAGTTGTCCAAGAAAAAGCTCAAATATCACAGACTGCGGTGACCTGCCTGGGCTTCATTCTCACAGAAGGTCAGAGAAGCCCATCCCAGGAAAGGGAAGAAACCATTTTCAGCCTTACCCCTTTCTAAAACTAGAAGACAGCTTAGGGGTTCCTGGGGAGGCCAGGGTTTGCTGCTTCTGGATCCCTAACTACAGTCTACTAGCTGGGCCTCTATATGAAACACTGAAAGGAAAAGATGATGATCCTTTTGAATAGAATCCAGAAGTGGCCTTTCAAGAATGGAAAGAGCAGTCAATTCAGACCCTTGCCCTGGAACTCCCTAATTTAGCTAAACCCTTTGATCTTTACAATCCCGGTGAAAGGTGAATCGCCATTGGAGAATTAGTGCAAAAACTGGGACCACTTGAAATGGAACAATGCAAGAATGCCATCCAGGTAGGATAAACTACGGTCACTAAGGGGCTTGGCCCACTGCCACATCTGGCCAAGATACTGGCGGTATCTAAAAACCTGGAAATCAGCAGCCCAAAAGGCCACCTCCCTCCTAAGGGAAAAGGACCCCACGTGGTGATCCTAACCACCAACCATGCCCTGAAGTTGCAGGGTTCGCTCCGTGGGCACACCGACCTCGAGTGAGGAGGCCCTCCAACTCCAACATCCAGAGAGATAACCGGGGGCAACAGGGCACCATGACGACTCGTGTGAACATCACTTGACCTGGAGTTTCTCTCATAAAACAACAAGAGTGTGTCCCAAAAGAGTAGACTACTGCTTGCAGGACTTACTGCACCCAGAGGGGAGCTAATAATCTTGGCGGGGGAACAGTATACCACACTGTCACCATAGAAAAGCCTACAGACACCGTGATGATGGTGGCCAATAAGACCGGCTGGACTCCTGTTTACTTCAAAAGGCTGTTGACTCAGTAGCCATCATGGTCCTTGGTCACCACTGACCCTGGACTGTCTGGGAGTTGAGCGGGCAGGGCTCTGACACCTGGTGCTGTTTGTACGTTAATTCAGGGGCCTAATTGAAGAAAGCACAGACTACTGGTCAGAGCATCTAGGCTGGCAGAGACGGTCAGCCTAAGGTGGCCGAACAAATGTGGGGCGGGGTGAAACCGGCCCCCACAGCGTCTCTGCACATCTCTTTCCTGGACCCTTAAAGGTCATTAGAATCTATAACACTTCCAATGCTGGTGCTCAGGTGGACGAGCAGGGAGGCAGGGGTCCTGGGGACAATCAACGTCACCGGGAGGCTGCTGGGGAGAAGCTCTGACCCTCGCCCCAGGGTATGAGGGCTCCCAACTCAGCACTCAGCAGTTACAGAAGAAGGGTCTGCACCCTCAGCACTCCAAGAATGAGGAACGGGACAAAAGGCAGAGGAGGGGTTTGTCCCCAGCAAAGCCCATTAAAAATCCCTGGGAGATAAAAATAGAATCTGGGCAATAAAGTCAAGTCTAACCTTTTTTATCCTTTGTGCTTTGTCTAATTTCACGTGCTCCTAGGGTCCCGCATGCAGAGGTTCCACACCCGGCACTTCAGACCAGATTTCCTAGTGCAGAATGGCTGGGTCGACACCTCAGCTCCTGGGGCCCAGTGCAGACTCCACGATATAGAGCCTGAGCTACAGCCAACCCGGCCCTCGAGAGCTCCGCCGCCTCCCTCCCTCCCACTGACTCTCACAGGATCTCTACACAGCAGCCCAGCCCACAGCCCACGGGGTAGTGCATGCTCTCACCTCTCCATTCTCTGATCAAAATATAAAGTTTCCTTTGCTTGTGAACCAAACTCAGTCTCGATCTGTTGGCCCCAATGACACTGGGCAGGGGGACACTTGTTGGGGTCCACTCTGGAGGATCAGTAACAGAAATTGAGATTATTGTAACCTCAATGAACAGATGTGTGAGCCAAACTGTAGTTAACATAGAACAGTGTATAAGGCTCGGGTAAAATAAGATGTTTTTAACACTTCCATTTGATATTTCCATCACTTTTTATAAGCAAGTTCAGTGAAAAGGTTTGTCTTATTTGTCAGGTCAATATTAGAGAAACGAAGTGATTTCTTTCCAAGGATGTACAGCTAATAATCTTGGTTAAACCTTCAATCTTGTTTTAAATGCTTTTCCATTGAAAATGATACCTCTCTTTCAGCTCCCCCATTTCTGAGAAGTATAAAATCTTATAATTTATTATTACCAAAGGGGAAAGGTGGGAGGAGGGATAAATTAACAGTTTGGAATGAACACATACACACTGCTATGTATAAAATAGATCATCAACAAGGAACTACTGTATAGCACAGGGAACTACACTCAACATTTTGCAATAACCTATAAGGGGAAATAATCTGAAAAAGAATAGATATTTTTATTGACATCATCTATCAATGACAGTTAAAGTGTAGCCTAAGGGAAGCTGGTGGTGAGTGCTTCTGACCCTGAAGACTTCAATCATCTAAAGTTTGGACTCTGCCTACTTCCCAAGGCCCTTAATGAACATATGTGTAGCTGTAGCTTAAAAAATTCCCCAGTTTGGGTTTCGGGGAGACACTGATTTTGAAAAAGCCCTGGTGTTCTCCTTACATGAATGGGACTCTTCCTACTGCTAAAACATGTCTGTCACACCCAGAGGATGGTATACCGTCTGATCGGGAAGAGTTTGGAAAAGGCATCTCATCTCCTCATCTCCTGGTGCTCGGGTTCACCCCTCCAGCGTCTTTACTAACAGTCTCCCCACTTGGAGATGTCAGCACTGTCAACATCCTGTTGCGTACAGTTTGGAATTTGTCCAGAGGATGAAGTGGAAGGATGAGGAACAATGAGAGACAAGTCCTAGGTGTTCAGACAGGCACATGTCACTCTAATTTCCAATCAGGAAGACGAATTGACCAAAGGCTAGGGTTGCCCATGGAAACAGTATAGGGCTTGAGGAAATCCCGCTGCTTTGTGGCCAGTTCCCATAAACACGAGTTGAACAATGGAACTCAGGGGCAGTAAAATTCACAAAACTGCAGAGTTGAAAATATCCATCACTGAAAAATGTCTTGAGGAAAGTCAGAGAAAAGGACTTGTAAGCAAGGGAGAATGGCAGGAAAGGGATTTGAGGAGGTAGAAAGGACTCGCCATTAAGCACAAGAAAAGGAGCTGAACATTGCCAACATTGCAGTTGGCCAAAAAGGGTGTATGCGTTCTTTTCTGTATATATTCAAGAAAAGGGCATACACTTTTTTAGCCAACCAAACAGGTGGGCACTGGAAGTCAATACTACAAAAGATATCACTTCGCATCAGTCAGAAGAGCCATCCTCATAAAGCATAAACAACAGAAACGCAGGACAGGGCAACGAGAAGAGGGAGCCCTGTGAGACTTATAGTGGAAATGTATATTGCCAACGGCCATTCTGGAGAAGTGTATTGTGTTTACTAAAGCATCTAAAAAATGAGCTACAGAGCATAGGGCACTTGCACTCATGGGCGTATATCTTGGGAAAAACAAAAATCGAGAGGACACAGGCACCCCAATGTTTACCCCCTCTCTGTTTAAAAGATCCTCGACTAGGATATAACTTAAATGTCTCTGGAGGGAAAAAATGGATAGAGATGTGGTACTTAGGTAGAGTGGAATATTATTCAGCCTGGAAATCAATGAAATATGGCCAGTTGTAACAACTCCGGAGGAGTTACGTATGATCATTCTAAGTGACAGAATTCAAAAAGAAAAAGACACATATCATAAGATATCACTTAAAGGTGGAATCCAAAATGGCTACACATGAAATAAATTACAAAACAAAAACATAGTCAAATATGTAGAAAACACGCATAAGGCTGCTAAACGGGAAAGGTGGGGAGGGGTGAGGCATCATCCAGGAGGTTGAAATTAGCAAAGATACCATTCCAAATACCAAACTGATAATCAACAAGGCCTACACGGTAGCTAAAAGAACTGCACTCAGCACACTCAAGTCACCGGAAAAGAATATATACGACTGGTAAGAATCTGAAAAAGAATTTATTGATGTCTCTCTGTACGTGAATCAAGTGGATGTACAGCAGCAAGAAACAGAGCTTTGAAAATCAGCTGTAACCAATATAGTAATAAATTGAAAAAAATAAACGACAGAGAGACAGAGAAAACCTCTTACAACTTTTCCTCAGGGATGGTGATGCAACATGGATTGAACACATCTAGACCCACAGCAGGATGAGACATAAGGCTGGAAACTGTTTGCGCTAAGAGAAATGTGAGGTTGGGTGAGGAAATGCACACCCTTTAAAGTAATACTACCTGGTACCCATTCAATGGGTCCCAAATCTGCAGGTTCAAGGGATCTTCCTACAGCTAAAACATGCATGGAAAACCCAGAGGACTGTACACCATGTGATCGGGAGATGTGTCTAAAATGCACCTCATTTATCCTCTCCTGGTGCTCCTGTTCACCATTCCAGCCACGCTACTTAGAATCTCCCCACTTGGAGAATCAGCACATTTAAACTTCTGTTTCACACATTTTGCAAATTGTGAGGAGGATGAACGGGAAGAGGGGGAACCAATGAGAGAAGAGTTGTAGGGGTTTGGACGGGCACATATCACTCTAATTTCCCATTAAGAGTAAGAATTAAAGGAAGGCTCAGCCTGCCTCGCCGGAGCCAAAATAGGGCCTGAAGCAATCCTGCGGGTTTGAGGCCAGCTCACAAAAGAGCAACTTAAACAATGGAGCTCAGGGTCACTGCAATTCACAAACCTGCAGAGTTATAAATGAAAACTAACGTCCAAAAATATGTTGAGGTAAGGCAAAGAAGAGGATCTGAATGCAAGACAGAATTGCAAGAAACAGATTTCAAGAGATAGATTGGACTCGTCTTTAACGCACATGAAAAGCGGCAGAATTTCGACAATGATGCAGTTGGCCCAAAAGGGCGTATGCGTTTTTTCCTGATTATATCCAGGAAAAAACGCATACGCACTTTATGGGCAACGAAGCAAGCAAGCAATGCAAATGTGCACAACAAAGAAGTCTCACTTCCCACCGGTCAAAAGGGCCATCCTAAAAAATTGTAAAAACCAGAAATGCAGGACAGGCCATGGAGAACAGGGAGCCTTTATACGCTGATGGGCAGTGTGTGAACTGCCGAGAGCCACTCTGGAGAAGTGTATGGTGGTTCCTAAATCATCTAAAAAACAGAGCTACAGAGCATAGGACACTTCCAATCATGGGAGTATATCTAGGGAAGTCTAAAAATCAACAAGACACAAGCACACCACAGTTTAGGGCTACTCTGTTTACAAGAACCTCAACTTCAGTACACCTTAAATATCCCAGGAAAGAGAACAATGGATAAAGAAGATGTGGTACTTATGTACAATGGAATATCTCTTCACCATGAAATCAATGTAATAAGGCTAGTAGAAGGATAAAGAGTGGATTTAGGTCCGATAATACTACTTGAAATAAGTCAAACAGAAAAAGAAACATATCATAAGATATCACTTATAGAGGGAGGGTAAATATGGCTGCACAAGAAATGAATTACAGAACAGAACAGTGTCTCACATTTAGAAAACACACTTATGTCAGCTTAAGGGGAAAGGAGAGGTGGGGTGATGCATAAAACCAGAGTTTGAAATTAGCACAGATACCGTTCAATAAACCAAATAGGTATTAGACAAGATCTACACCTTGCTCAATGAACAGGCCTCAACACACCCTATACACCGCAGAGAAATATATCTGAGGAATAAGAATCTTAAAACCCATGTATTGATATATCTCCATAAGGGAATCAAGTGTGTGCAGAGCGGCACAAACACAGCAGTGAAAAGGAGCTAAACCCCATTATAGAAATAAATTTTAAAAACAAAACGCTGAAACAATGAAAGAGAGAAAAATTCTTACAAAATTCGCTCAGGGGCTGTGATGCAACCTGGATTGACCACATATAAACCCACAGCTGGATAAGACATAAGGCTGGACACTTGGGGCTGACAGGATTGGTGAGCTTTGGTGAGCAACTGCCGAAAGTTTAATGCAATACTTCATGCTACTCAGTCCAAGGGTCCCAACACTCCAGGTTGAAGGGAATCTTCCTACAGCTAAACCATGCTTGGGAAACCCAGCGACTGGTATACCATATGATCGGGAAAGGTTTCTAAAACGCACCTCATTTTTCCTCTCCTGGGGCTCCGGATCGACATTCCAGCCGCTTTACTAACAACATCCCCACATGGAGTCAATGCCTTTAAGTTCTGGTATCGCACAGTCTGCAGTTAGTGCAGAGGATGAATGGGAATAGGGGGAACCAGTGAGAAACTAGCTGTAGCGGTTTCAATGGGCACATGTCACTCTAATATCACATCAGTAAGAAGAATTAACCAAAGGCACAGCAAGGTGCCCCAGAAGAAAAATAGGGCTTCAAGGAATCCTGTGGTTATGGGGCAAGACCACAAAAATAAGAGCTAAAAAATGGAGCTAAGGGCCACTGCAATTCAAAAACCTGCAGAGTTATAAAGGCCAACTATTTTTAAAAAATATATTGAGGTAAGGCTATGAAGAGGCATTGAAAGCAAGGCAGAATTGCAGGAAACCGATTTCAGGAGGTAGACTGGAATTGCATTGAAAGCATATGAAGAGAGTCAGAAACTCGACAATGATGCACTTGGCCAAAAAGGGCGTATGCGTTTTTTCCTGAATATATTCAGGAAAAAACGCATACGCACTTTTTGGCCAACCAAGCAAGCTTGCAAAGGAAATCTGCACTACAATGAAGTCTCACTTCCACCCGGTCAAAAGGGCCATCTGAAAAAAGTGTAAAATCCAGAAAGGCACAACAGGCCATGGAGAACTGGGAGCCTTCTTATGCTGATGGGCGGGATGTAAATTGCCAACAGCCACTCTGGAGAAGTGTATGGTGTTTCCTGAAACATCTAAAAAACAAAGCAACAGAGCCTAGGGCACTTCCACTTATGGTCCTATAGCTTAGGGAAATTAAAATCAAAAAGACACAGCCACCCCAAAGTTTGGGACGGCTCTGTTTACAAGAACCTCGTTTACGGTACAAGTTCAATATCACAGAAAGTGAAAAATGGATAAAGAACTTGTGGTACTTACGTACAATGCAATATCACTCAGCAATGAAATCTATGTCATCAGGCCCGTAGCAGCATAATGAGTGGATTCAGGTATGATGATTCGAACTGAAATAAGTCACACAGAAAAGAAACATCATAAGGTATCACTAATACACAGAATGTGAACTTGGCTACACATGAACTGAATTACAAAACAGAACAGTGTCTCAAGTTTAGAAAACCAACTTACGCTTGCTTAAGGGGGAAGGTGAGTTGGGGTGCTGCATAAAACCAGAGATTGAAATGAGCACAGATAAAGTTCCTTAAGCCAAATATGGAATAGACAAGAGCTACTCCTTGCTCAACGAAATGGACTCAACACCCCATATTAAACGCCTAAGAATGTACCTGACTAGTAAGTATCTTAAAACCTATGGATTGCTATGTCTCCGAAAGAGAATCAAGCGTGTGTACAGGGGCATAACCGCAGCAGTGATAGGATTGGAGAGGTTCGGTGAGCAAATGAAGACCCTTTGAAGTCATATTGCATGGTACCCATTCCACGGGTCTCAACTCTCCAGGTTTAAGGTATTCTTCCTTCAGCTAAAACATGCATGTGGAACCCAGAGTATGATCAACCGTGTGAACGGGAGACGTGTTCAAATATGTCTCAGTTTTCCTCCCCTGGTACTCGGGTGCAACATTCCAGACCCTTTACTAACACTCTCCCAACTTGGAGAGTCAGCGCCTTTAACCTCCTGTTTGGCCCAGTTTGCAATTTCTGCGGAAGATGAACAGGAATAGGGAGAACCAATGAGAGACTAGCTGGAGGTGTCTGGACGGGCAAATTTAACTCTCATTTCCCACCAGGAAGAGGAAATAACCAAAGGCTCAGCGTGCCGTGCCGGAACCAGATTAGGGCCTGAAGCCATCCTGCGGTGTTGCGGCCAGCTCAAAAGAAAGCGAGTTGAAGAAATGAGCTCAGGGTCTCTGTAATTCACAAACCTGCAGAGTTATAAATGACAGCTATCGTCCAAAAATAGACTGAAGTAAGGCTGCCAAGAGGACTTGAAAGCGGGGCAGAATTGCAGGATACCGATTTCAGGAGGTAGACTGGAATTGCATTGAAAGCGTAGGAAAAGAGGCAGAACGTCCACAATGATGCACTTTGCCAAAAGGGCATATGCGTTTTTTCCTGAATATATTCAGGAAAAAACGCATACGCCCTTTTTGGCCAACCAAGCAAGCTTGCAAAGGAAATCTGCACTACAATGAAGTCTCACTTCCCCCCGGTCAAAAGGGCCATCAGAATAAAGTGTAAAATCCAGAAAGGCAGGACAGGCCATGGAGAACTGGGAGCCTTGTTATGCTGATGGGCGGGATGTAAATTGCCAACAGACACTTGGGAGAAGTGTATGGTGTTTCCTGAAACATCTAAAAAACAAAGCAACAGAGCCTAGGGCACTTCCACTTATGGTCCTATAGCTTAGGGAAATTAATATCAAAAAGACAGCAACCCCAAAATTTGGGACGGCTCTTTTTACAGGAATCTCTTCTCCGGCACAAGTTAAATATCCCAGAGAGCAAATAATGGATAAAGAAGTTGCGGTACTTCTGTACAACAGAATACCACTCAGCAATGAAATCTATGTCACCAGGCCCGTACCAGCATAATGAGTGGATTGAGGCACGATGATTCTAAGTGAAATAAGTCACACAGAAAAAGAAACATCATAAGGTATCACTAATACACGGAATGTGAACTTGGCTACACATGAACTGAATTACAAAACAGAACAGGGTCTCAAGTTTAGAAAACCAACTTATGCCTGCTTAAGGGGGAAGGTGAGTTGGGGTGCTGCATAAAAGCAGAGTTTGAAATTAGCACAGATACCGTTCCATAAGCCAAATATGTAATAGACAAGAGCTACCCCTTGCTCAACGAAATGGATTCAACAATGAGGTATCACCTCACACCTGGTAGAATAGGCATCATTGAAAATCTACAAACAAAAAATGCTGGAAAGGGTGTGGAGAAAAGGAACCCTCTTCCACTATTGTTGGGAATATAAATTGATACAGTCATTATGGAGAACAATATGGAATTTCTTAAGAAACTAACAATAGAATTACCATATGATACAGCAATCCCAGTACTGGACATATACCCAGACAAAACCATAAATCAAAAAGAGTCATTCACCGCAATGTTCATTGCATCACTATTTACAATATCGAGGTAATGGAAGCAACCTAAATGCCCACAGACAGACGAATGCATAAAGCTGTGGTACATATATAAAATGGAATATTACTCAGCCATGAAAAGGAATGAAATTGGGTCATTTGTAGAGACGTCGATGGATCTAGAGACTGTCATACAGAGTGAAGTAAGTCAGAAAGAGAAAAACAAATCTTGTATATTCATGCATATATGTGGAACCTAGAAAAACTGTACAGATTAACCATTTTGCAAGGCATAAATAGAGCAACAGATGTAGACAACAAACGTATGGACAACAAGGGGGGAAAGCTGTTGGGGTGGTGGTGGTGGGAGGAGTTGAGAGACTGGGATTGGCATGTATACATTTATATGTATAAAATAGGTAACCAATAAGAACCTGCTGTATAAAAATATAAAATAAAATTCAAAATTAAAAAGAAATAAAATTTAAAAAATAAAACAGAAAAAACAATTATTCCCTGCACATACATGTATTTATATGAATAAATTATTTCCATGCTTATATCTGTAAATACAAAAAAGAGGAATAAAATCTACCTTGAACCAAAAACGAAAAAGAGAAAAAAAACACAGAACCCACCAGTTACACAGAGGAAAACCGTATCAGGGCACTTGCTCCAGTTGTAAACAATTCTGAAGTTGGTCAGTGGTGGGGAATCGTCTCCCATTCAGCCAGCAGCCCCCACGCAACAAGCGTCCTCATTGCAAAGCTGGGGCACCGTGCCGAGGCATCTGTGAGTAAACGTGAGCTGAGCCCCAGGCCAGTTGCTGCTGAACTATTCCCACCCGTCCCAGGTAAAACACCTGAATATATACAAGGACTTGAAAGCCTAGAGGAAGGGCCATAGAGCCACACGAGTGACAGCATGCCGGCCGACTTGGTGCCTGCAGGCCAGCCAGGATGGTCCTGGCCCTGGGTGCTCTTCTGGAAGATTTCCATTTCCCTGCCTGAGATACCCGTCCTGTCCCTGCCCCCACTGCTTTTTTCCTTCCTCACCTCTGCCCAGGGAGAAATTCCAGCAGCAGGTATGGGTGACACATCCTCTTCTTTAGCAGGTGGCAGCCTGGCAACTGCTGCAGAAAGTCCAGCAGAGCCCCACTCACACTGGGCCACCCACAAAGCCGTGGCCTCTCACTCCCTCCCACCAGCCCAGCCCCGAGACTGCTGACAGGGCAGAGAAAATGGCGTCAGGCACGGCTGCAGGGGCTCTTGCTGCCTGGAGTGGTATTTATATTGATCTCAACCCAGGCACACCTGGGGAGGGCTGGCCGGCACGGTAAGGCTGCCCAGGTCAGCCAATCATCACCCCTCAGGGGCTCACAGTTGCAGAAAATGGAACTTGCTGAACCGGCCAGGTCCAAGGAACAGGTGTGGGCTCCTGAGAGTCAGGATAGACAAGGGGCTGCAGCTTTGGCTTGTTTTCTAATCATTTTATCTGGCCCATGAGTGGGAGACAACTTCAAGAAAACCCTCTCCTAATGAGAGGAACCCAGGAGTCAGGGAGAGGAGGGGTGGGTGGTGGTTGGAGACAGAGGCCTGGTGCCCCGGGTGCAGTGGAAGTCTCTGGAAGACCAGGTGGAGGGAGGCCTCACGGAGTGATGCCCAGGGTCACAGACTTGTCGCAGCTGCTGTTTGTTAGTTCAAGTCCTGCTCTGAGGTGCTCTGTGTCAGCTCTGAGCGACAGGTGAGCTGGGGGTGCTCTGCAATGAGGGCTATGTGCACGGTTCCTGTGTGCCCAGCCCTGCCACGGTACCTGCAAGGGTAGCTCTGTATCCTGGGAGGGGCCTGACCACGAGAGCCCCGTGGGCTGGGGTGGGGGTGGGGTACCTGCCCAGGTGAGCTCCATATTCTGGGATTGGTCTGACCACGAGAGCCCCATGGGCTGCTGGGGACCTGGTAAAGGATGTCAGGACAGTCAGTGAAGCCACCGAGGATATACCTCCAGTTGCTCCTAATTCCTACACCCTGCTGGTCATTCTACCAACCACCAGGACATGGTATTCTGTATTAGTCTTCAATGATGCCTTCTTTTGTATTCCATTAGTCCCAGAGTCACAAGAAATTTTGGCTTGTGAGTGGCAGGACTCTACATACAACTAAAACAATACTTCCGGGCCGTCTGGCCCCAAGGGTGCAAAAATTCCCACACCATCTTTGGGGAAAGCTTAGCTAAAGACCTAAAAGTTCTACCTCTGGAAAAGGAAACCCTCCTTCAATATGCAGACGACATTCTGATCACCAGCCCTACTAAGGAGGCCTCTGAACTACCAAGCCAATAAAGGATAGAAGTTGTCCAAGAAAAAGCTCAAATATCACAGACTGCGGTGACCTGCCTGGGCTTCATTCTCACAGAAGGTCAGAGAAGCCCATCCCAGGAAAGGGAAGAAACCATTTTCAGCCTTACCCCTTTCTAAAACTAGAAGACAGCTTAGGGGTTCCTGGGGAGGCCAGGGTTTGCTGCTTCTGGATCCCTAACTACAGTCTACTAGCTGGGCCTCTATATGAAACACTGAAAGGAAAAGATGATGATCCTTTTGAATAGAATCCAGAAGTGGCCTTTCAAGAATGGAAAGAGCAGTCAATTCAGACCCTTGCCCTGGAACTCCCTAATTTAGCTAAACCCTTTGATCTTTACAATCCCGGTGAAAGGTGAATCGCCATTGGAGAATTAGTGCAAAAACTGGGACCACTTGAAATGGAACAATGCAAGAATGCCATCCAGGTAGGATAAACTACGGTCACTAAGGGGCTTGGCCCACTGCCACATCTGGCCAAGATACTGGCGGTATCTAAAAACCTGGAAATCAGCAGCCCAAAAGGCCACCTCCCTCCTAAGGGAAAAGGACCCCACGTGGTGATCCTAACCACCAACCATGCCCTGAAGTTGCAGGGTTCGCTCCGTGGGCACACCGACCTCGAGTGAGGAGGCCCTCCAACTCCAACATCCAGAGAGATAACCGGGGGCAACAGGGCACCATGACGACTCGTGTGAACATCACTTGACCTGGAGTTTCTCTCATAAAACAACAAGAGTGTGTCCCAAAAGAGTAGACTACTGCTTGCAGGACTTACTGCACCCAGAGGGGAGCTAATAATCTTGGCGGGGGAACAGTATACCACACTGTCACCATAGAAAAGCCTACAGACACCGTGATGATGGTGGCCAATAAGACCGGCTGGACTCCTGTTTACTTCAAAAGGCTGTTGACTCAGTAGCCATCATGGTCCTTGGTCACCACTGACCCTGGACTGTCTGGGAGTTGAGCGGGCAGGGCTCTGACACCTGGTGCTGTTTGTACGTTAATTCAGGGGCCTAATTGAAGAAAGCGCAGACTACTGGTCAGAGCATCTAGGCTGGCAGAGACGGTCAGCCTAAGGTGGCCGAACAAATGTGGGGCGGGGTGAAACCGGCCCCCACAGCGTCTCTGCACATCTCTTTCCTGGACCCTTAAAGGTCATTAGAATCTATAACACTTCCAATGCTGGTGCTCAGGTGGACGAGCAGGGAGGCAGGGGTCCTGGGGACAATCAACGTCACCGGGAGGCTGCTGGGGAGAAGCTCTGACCCTCGCCCCAGGGTATGAGGGCTCCCAACTCAGCACTCAGCAGTTACAGAAGAAGGGTCTGCACCCTCAGCACTCCAAGAATGAGGAACGGGACAAAAGGCAGAGGAGGGGTTTGTCCCCAGCAAAGCCCATTAAAAATCCCTGGGAGATAAAAATAGAATCTGGGCAATAAAGTCAAGTCTAACCTTTTTTATCCTTTGTGCTTTGTCTAATTTCACGTGCTCCTAGGGTCCCGCATGCAGAGGTTCCACACCCGGCACTTCAGACCAGATTTCCTAGTGCAGAATGGCTGGGTCGACACCTCAGCTCCTGGGGCCCAGTGCAGACTCCACGATATAGAGCCTGAGCTACAGCCAACCCGGCCCTCGAGAGCTCCGCCGCCTCCCTCCCTCCCACTGACTCTCACAGGATCTCTACACAGCAGCCCAGCCCACAGCCCACGGGGTAGTGCATGCTCTCACCTCTCCATTCTCTGATCAAAATATAAAGTTTCCTTTGCTTGTGAACCAAACTCAGTCTCGATCTGTTGGCCCCAATGACACTGGGCAGGGGGACACTTGTTGGGGTCCACTCTGGAGGATCAGTAACAGAAATTGAGATTATTGTAACCTCAATGAACAGATGTGTGAGCCAAACTGTAGTTAACATAGAACAGTGTATAAGGCTCGGGTAAAATAAGATGTTTTTAACACTTCCATTTGATATTTCCATCACTTTTTATAAGCAAGTTCAGTGAAAAGGTTTGTCTTATTTGTCAGGTCAATATTAGAGAAACGAAGTGATTTCTTTCCAAGGATGTACAGCTAATAATCTTGGTTAAACCTTCAATCTTGTTTTAAATGCTTTTCCATTGAAAATGATACCTCTCTTTCAGCTCCCCCATTTCTGAGAAGTATAAAATCTTATAATTTATTATTACCAAAGGGGAAAGGTGGGAGGAGGGATAAATTAACAGTTTGGAATGAACACATACACACTGCTATGTATAAAATAGATCATCAACAAGGAACTACTGTATAGCACAGGGAACTACACTCAACATTTTGCAATAACCTATAAGGGGAAATAATCTGAAAAAGAATAGATATTTTTATTGACATCATCTATCAATGACAGTTAAAGTGTAGCCTAAGGGAAGCTGGTGGTGAGTGCTTCTGACCCTGAAGACTTCAATCATCTAAAGTTTGGACTCTGCCTACTTCCCAAGGCCCTTAATGAACATATGTGTAGCTGTAGCTTAAAAAATTCCCCAGTTTGGGTTTCGGGGAGACACTGATTTTGAAAAAGCCCTGGTGTTCTCCTTACATGAATGGGACTCTTCCTACTGCTAAAACATGTCTGTCACACCCAGAGGATGGTATACCGTCTGATCGGGAAGAGTTTGGAAAAGGCATCTCATCTCCTCATCTCCTGGTGCTCGGGTTCACCCCTCCAGCGTCTTTACTAACAGTCTCCCCACTTGGAGATGTCAGCACTGTCAACATCCTGTTGCGTACAGTTTGGAATTTGTCCAGAGGATGAAGTGGAAGGATGAGGAACAATGAGAGACAAGTCCTAGGTGTTCAGACAGGCACATGTCACTCTAATTTCCAATCAGGAAGACGAATTGACCAAAGGCTAGGGTTGCCCATGGAAACAGTATAGGGCTTGAGGAAATCCCGCTGCTTTGTGGCCAGTTCCCATAAACACGAGTTGAACAATGGAACTCAGGGGCAGTAAAATTCACAAAACTGCAGAGTTGAAAATATCCATCACTGAAAAATGTCTTGAGGAAAGTCAGAGAAAAGGACTTGTAAGCAAGGGAGAATGGCAGGAAAGGGATTTGAGGAGGTAGAAAGGACTCGCCATTAAGCACAAGAAAAGGAGCTGAACATTGCCAACATTGCAGTTGGCCAAAAAGGGTGTATGCGTTCTTTTCTGTATATATTCAAGAAAAGGGCATACACTTTTTTAGCCAACCAAACAGGTGGGCACTGGAAGTCAATACTACAAAAGATATCACTTAGCATCAGTCAGAAGAGCCATCCTCATAAAGCATAAACAACAGAAACGCAGGACAGGGCAACGAGAAGAGGGAGCCCTGTGAGACTTATAGTGGAAATGTATATTGCCAACGGCCATTCTGGAGAAGTGTATTGTGTTTACTAAAGCATCTAAAAAATGAGCTACAGAGCATAGGGCACTTGCACTCATGGGCGTATATCTTGGGAAAAACAAAAATCGAGAGGACACAGGCACCCCAATGTTTACCCCCTCTCTGTTTAAAAGATCCTCGACTAGGATATAACTTAAATGTCTCTGGAGGGAAAAAATGGATAGAGATGTGGTACTTAGGTAGAGTGAAATATTATTCAGCCTGGAAATCAATGAAATATGGCCAGTTGTAACAACTCCGGAGGAGTTACGTATGATCATTCTAAGTGACAGAATTCAAAAAGAAAAAGACACATATCATAAGATATCACTTAAAGGTGGAATCCAAAATGGCTACACATGAAATAAATTACAAAACAAAAACATAGTCAAATATGTAGAAAACACGCATAAGGCTGCTAAACGGGAAAGGTGGGGAGGGGTGAGGCATCATCCAGGAGGTTGAAATTAGCAAAGATACCATTCCAAATACCAAACTGATAATCAACAAGGCCTACACGGTAGCTAAAAGAACTGCACTCAGCACACTCAAGTCACCGGAAAAGAATATATACGACTGGTAAGAATCTGAAAAAGAATTTATTGATGTCTCTCTGTACGTGAATCAAGTGGATGTACAGCAGCAAGAAACAGAGCTTTGAAAATCAGCTGTAACCAATATAGTAATAAATTGAAAAAAATAAACGACAGAGAGACAGAGAAAACCTCTTACAACTTTTCCTCAGGGATGGTGATGCAACATGGATTGAACACATCTAGACCCACAGCAGGATGAGACATAAGGCTGGAAACTGTTTGCGCTAAGAGAAATGTGAGGTTGGGTGAGGAAATGCACACCCTTTAAAGTAATACTACCTGGTACCCATTCAATGGGTCCCAAATCTGCAGGTTCAAGGGATCTTCCTACAGCTAAAACATGCATGGAAAACCCAGAGGACTGTACACCATGTGATCGGGAGATGTGTCTAAAATGCACCTCATTTATCCTCTCCTGGTGCTCCTGTTCACCATTCCAGCCACGCTACTTAGAATCTCCCCACTTGGAGAATCAGCACATTTAAACTTCTGTTTCACACATTTTGCAAATTGTGAGGAGGATGAACGGGAAGAGGGGGAACCAATGAGAGAAGAGTTGTAGGGGTTTGGACGGGCACATATCACTCTAATTTCCCATTAAGAGTAAGAATTAAAGGAAGGCTCAGCCTGCCTCGCCGGAGCCAAAATAGGGCCTGAAGCAATCCTGCGGGTTTGAGGCCAGCTCACAAAAGAGCAACTTAAACAATGGAGCTCAGGGTCACTGCAATTCACAAACCTGCAGAGTTATAAATGAAAACTAACGTCCAAAAATATGTTGAGGTAAGGCAAAGAAGAGGATCTGAATGCAAGACAGAATTGCAAGAAACAGATTTCAAGAGATAGATTGGACTCGTCTTTAACGCACATGAAAAGCGGCAGAATTTCGACAATGATGCAGTTGGCCCAAAAGGGCGTATGCGTTTTTTCCTGATTATATCCAGGAAAAAACGCATACGCACTTTATGGGCAACGAAGCAAGCAAGCAATGCAAATGTGCACAACAAAGAAGTCTCACTTCCCACCGGTCAAAAGGGCCATCCTAAAAAATTGTAAAAACCAGAAATGCAGGACAGGCCATGGAGAACAGGGAGCCTTTATACGCTGATGGGCAGTGTGTGAACTGCCGAGAGCCACTCTGGAGAAGTGTATGGTGGTTCCTAAATCATCTAAAAAACAGAGCTACAGAGCATAGGACACTTCCAATCATGGGAGTATATCTAGGGAAGTCTAAAAATCAACAAGACACAAGCACACCACAGTTTAGGGCTACTCTGTTTACAAGAACCTCAACTTCAGTACACCTTAAATATCCCAGGAAAGAGAACAATGGATAAAGAAGATGTGGTACTTATGTACAATGGAATATCTCTTCACCATGAAATCAATGTAATAAGGCTAGTAGAAGGATAAAGAGTGGATTTAGGTCCGATAATACTACTTGAAATAAGTCAAACAGAAAAAGAAACATATCATAAGATATCACTTATAGAGGGAGGGTAAATATGGCTGCACAAGAAATGAATTACAGAACAGAACAGTGTCTCACATTTAGAAAACACACTTATGTCAGCTTAAGGGGAAAGGAGAGGTGGGGTGATGCATAAAACCAGAGTTTGAAATTAGCACAGATACCGTTCAATAAACCAAATAGGTATTAGACAAGATCTACACCTTGCTCAATGAACAGGCCTCAACACACCCTATACACCGCAGAGAAATATATCTGAGGAATAAGAATCTTAAAACCCATGTATTGATATATCTCCATAAGGGAATCAAGTGTGTGCAGAGCGGCACAAACACAGCAGTGAAAAGGAGCTAAACCCCATTATAGAAATAAATTTTAAAAACAAAACGCTGAAACAATGAAAGAGAGAAAAATTCTTACAAAATTCGCTCAGGGGCTGTGATGCAACCTGGATTGACCACATATAAACCCACAGCTGGATAAGACATAAGGCTGGACACTTGGGGCTGACAGGATTGGTGAGCTTTGGTGAGCAACTGCCGAAAGTTTAATGCAATACTTCATGCTACTCAGTCCAAGGGTCCCAACACTCCAGGTTGAAGGGAATCTTCCTACAGCTAAACCATGCTTGGGAAACCCAGCGACTGGTATACCATATGATCGGGAAAGGTTTCTAAAACGCACCTCATTTTTCCTCTCCTGGGGCTCCGGATCGACATTCCAGCCGCTTTACTAACAACATCCCCACATGGAGTCAATGCCTTTAAGTTCTGGTATCGCACAGTCTGCAGTTAGTGCAGAGGATGAATGGGAATAGGGGGAACCAGTGAGAAACTAGCTGTAGCGGTTTCAATGGGCACATGTCACTCTAATATCACATCAGTAAGAAGAATTAACCAAAGGCACAGCAGGTGCCCCAGAAGAAAAATAGGGCTTCAAGGAATCCTGTGGTTATGGGGCAAGACCACAAAAATAAGAGCTAAAAAATGGAGCTAAGGGCCACTGCAATTCAAAAACCTGCAGAGTTATAAAGGCCAACTATTTTTAAAAAATATATTGAGGTAAGGCTATGAAGAGGCATTGAAAGCAAGGCAGAATTGCAGGAAACTGATTTCAGGAGGTAGACTGGAATTGCATTGAAAGCATATGAAGAGAGTCAGAAACTCGACAATGATGCACTTGGCCAAAAAGGGCGTATGCGTTTTTTCCTGAATATATTCAGGAAAAAACGCATACGCACTTTTTGGCCAACCAAGCAAGCTTGCAAAGGAAATCTGCACTACAATGAAGTCTCACTTCCACCCGGTCAAAAGGGCCATCTGAAAAAAGTGTAAAATCCAGAAAGGCACAACAGGCCATGGAGAACTGGGAGCCTTCTTATGCTGATGGGCGGGATGTAAATTGCCAACAGCCACTCTGGAGAAGTGTATGGTGTTTCCTGAAACATCTAAAAAACAAAGCAACAGAGCCTAGGGCACTTCCACTTATGGTCCTATAGCTTAGGGAAATTAAAATCAAAAAGACACAGCCACCCCAAAGTTTGGGACGGCTCTGTTTACAAGAACCTCGTTTACGGTACAAGTTGAATATCACAGAAAGTGAAAAATGGATAAAGAACTTGTGGTACTTACGTACAATGCAATATCACTCAGCAATGAAATCTATGTCATCAGGCCCGTAGCAGCATAATGAGTGGATTCAGGTATGATGATTCGAACTGAAATAAGTCACACAGAAAAGAAACATCATAAGGTATCACTAATACACAGAATGTGAACTTGGCTACACATGAACTGAATTACAAAACAGAACAGTGTCTCAAGTTTAGAAAACCAACTTACGCTTGCTTAAGGGGGAAGGTGAGTTGGGGTGCTGCATAAAACCAGAGATTGAAATGAGCACAGATAAAGTTCCTTAAGCCAAATATGGAATAGACAAGAGCTACTCCTTGCTCAACGAAATGGACTCAACACCCCATATTAAACGCCTAAGAATGTACCTGACTAGTAAGTATCTTAAAACCTATGGATTGCTATGTCTCCGAAAGAGAATCAAGCGTGTGTACAGGGGCATAACCGCAGCAGTGATAGGATTGGAGAGGTTCGGTGAGCAAATGAAGACCCTTTGAAGTCATATTGCATGGTACCCATTCCACGGGTCTCAACTCTCCAGGTTTAAGGTATTCTTCCTTCAGCTAAAACATGCATGTGGAACCCAGAGTATGATCAACCGTGTGAACGGGAGACGTGTTCAAATATGTCTCAGTTTTCCTCCCCTGGTACTCGGGTGCAACATTCCAGACCCTTTACTAACACTCTCCCAACTTGGAGAGTCAGCGCCTTTAACCTCCTGTTTGGCCCAGTTTGCAATTTCTGCGGAAGATGAACAGGAATAGGGAGAACCAATGAGAGACTAGCTGGAGGTGTCTGGAAGGGCAAATTTAACTCTCATTTCCCACCAGGAAGAGGAAATAACCAAAGGCTCAGCATGCCGTGCCGGAACCAGATTAGGGCCTGAAGCCATCCTGCGGTGTTGCGGCCAGCTCAAAAGAAATCGAGTTGAAGAAATGAGCTCAGGGTCTCTGTAATTCACAAACCTGCAGAGTTATAAATGACAGCTATCGTCCAAAAATAGACTGAAGTAAGGCTGCCAAGAGGACTTGAAAGCGGGGCAGAATTGCAGGATACCGATTTCAGGAGGTAGACTGGAATTGCATTGAAAGCGTAGGAAAAGAGGCAGAACGTCCACAATGATGCACTTGGCCAAAAGGGCATATGCGTTTTTTCCTGAATATATTCAGGAAAAAACGCATACGCCCTTTTTGGCCAACCAAGCAAGCTTGCAAAGGAAATCTGCACTACAATGAAGTCTCACTTCCCCCCGGTCAAAAGGGCCATCAGAATAAAGTGTAAAATCCAGAAAGGCAGGACAGGCCATGGAGAACTGGGAGCCTTGTTATGCTGATGGGCGGGATGTAAATTGCCAACAGACACTTGGGAGAAGTGTATGGTGTTTCCTGAAACATCTAAAAAACAAAGCAACAGAGCCTAGGGCACTTCCACTTATGGTCCTATAGCTTAGGGAAATTAATATCAAAAAGACAGCAACCCCAAAATTTGGGACGGCTCTTTTTACAGGAATCTGTTCTCCGGCACAAGTTAAATATCCCAGAGAGCAAATAATGGATAAAGAAGTTGCGGTACTTCTGTACAACAGAATACCACTCAGCAATGAAATCTATGTCACCAGGCCCGTACCAGCATAATGAGTGGATTGAGGCACGATGATTCTAAGTGAAATAAGTCACACAGAAAAAGAAACATCATAAGGTATCACTAATACACGGAATGTGAACTTGGCTACACATGAACTGAATTACAAAACAGAACAGGGTCTCAAGTTTAGAAAACCAACTTATGCCTGCTTAAGGGGGAAGGTGAGTTGGGGTGCTGCATAAAAGCAGAGTTTGAAATTAGCACAGATACCGTTCCATAAGCCAAATATGTAATAGACAAGAGCTACCCCTTGCTCAACGAAATGGATTCAACAATGAGGTATCACCTCACACCTGGTAGAATAGGCATCATTGAAAATCTACAAACAAAAAATGCTGGAAAGGGTGTGGAGAAAAGGAACCCTCTTCCACTATTGTTGGGAATATAAATTGATACAGTCATTATGGAGAACAATATGGAATTTCTTAAGAAACTAACAATAGAATTACCATATGATACAGCAATCCCAGTACTGGACATATACCCAGACAAAACCATAAATCAAAAAGAGTCATTCACCGCAATGTTCATTGCATCACTATTTACAATATCGAGGTAATGGAAGCAACCTAAATGCCCACAGACAGACGAATGCATAAAGCTGTGGTACATATATAAAATGGAATATTACTCAGCCATGAAAAGGAATGAAATTGGGTCATTTGTAGAGACGTCGATGGATCTAGAGACTGTCATACAGAGTGAAGTAAGTCAGAAAGAGAAAAACAAATCTTGTATATTCATGCATATATGTGGAACCTAGAAAAACTGTACAGATTAACCATTTTGCAAGGCATAAATAGAGCAACAGATGTAGACAACAAACGTATGGACAACAAGGGGGGAAAGCTGTTGGGGTGGTGGTGGTGGGAGGAGTTGAGAGACTGGGATTGGCATGTATACATTTATATGTATAAAATAGGTAACCAATAAGAACCTGCTGTATAAAAATATAAAATAAAATTCAAAATTAAAAAGAAATAAAATTTAAAAAATAAAACAGAAAAAACAATTATTCCCTGCACATACATGTATTTATATGAATAAATTATTTCCATGCTTATATCTGTAAATACAAAAAAGAGGAATAAAATCTACCTTGAACCAAAAACGAAAAAGAGAAAAAAAACACAGAACCCACCAGTTACACAGAGGAAAACCGTATCAGGGCACTTGCTCCAGTTGTAAACAATTCTGAAGTTGGTCAGTGGTGGGGAATCGTCTCCCATTCAGCCAGCAGCCCCCACGCAACAAGCGTCCTCATTGCAAAGCTGGGGCACCGTGCCGAGGCATCTGTGAGTAAACGTGAGCTGAGCCCCAGGCCAGTTGCTGCTGAACTATTCCCACCCGTCCCAGGTAAAACACCTGAATATATACAAGGACTTGAAAGCCTAGAGGAAGGGCCATAGAGCCACACGAGTGACAGCATGCCGGCCGACTTGGTGCCTGCAGGCCAGCCAGGATGGTCCTGGCCCTGGGTGCTCTTCTGGAAGATTTCCATTTCCCTGCCTGAGATACCCGTCCTGTCCCTGCCCCCACTGCTTTTTTCCTTCCTCACCTCTGCCCAGGGAGAAATTCCAGCAGCAGGTATGGGTGACACATCCTCTTCTTTAGCAGGTGGCAGCCTGGCAACTGCTGCAGAAAGTCCAGCAGAGCCCCACTCACACTGGGCCACCCACAAAGCCGTGGCCTCTCACTCCCTCCCACCAGCCCAGCCCCGAGACTGCTGACAGGGCAGAGAAAATGGCGTCAGGCACGGCTGCAGGGGCTCTTGCTGCCTGGAGTGGTATTTATATTGATCTCAACCCAGGCACACCTGGGGAGGGCTGGCCGGCACGGTAAGGCTGCCCAGGTCAGCCAATCATCACCCCTCAGGGGCTCACAGTTGCAGAAAATGGAACTTGCTGAACCGGCCAGGTCCAAGGAACAGGTGTGGGCTCCTGAGAGTCAGGATAGACAAGGGGCTGCAGCTTTGGCTTGTTTTCTAATCATTTTATCTGGCCCATGAGTGGGAGACAACTTCAAGAAAACCCTCTCCTAATGAGAGGAACCCAGGAGTCAGGGAGAGGAGGGGTGGGTGGTGGTTGGAGACAGAGGCCTGGTGCCCCGGGTGCAGTGGAAGTCTCTGGAAGACCAGGTGGAGGGAGGCCTCACGGAGTGATGCCCAGGGTCACAGACTTGTCGCAGCTGCTGTTTGTTAGTTCAAGTCCTGCTCTGAGGTGCTCTGTGTCAGCTCTGAGCGACAGGTGAGCTGGGGGTGCTCTGCAATGAGGGCTATGTGCACGGTTCCTGTGTGCCCAGCCCTGCCACGGTACCTGCAAGGGTAGCTCTGTATCCTGGGAGGGGCCTGACCACGAGAGCCCCGTGGGCTGGGGTGGGGGTGGGGTACCTGCCCAGGTGAGCTCCATATTCTGGGATTGGTCTGACCACGAGAGCCCCATGGGCTGCTGGGGACCTGGTAAAGGATGTCAGGACAGTCAGTGAAGCCACCGAGGATATACCTCCAGTTGCTCCTAATTCCTACACCCTGCTGGTCATTCTACCAACCACCAGGACATGGTATTCTGTATTAGTCTTCAATGATGCCTTCTTTTGTATTCCATTAGTCCCAGAGTCACAAGAAATTTTGGCTTGTGAGTGGCAGGACTCTACATACAACTAAAACAATACTTCCGGGCCGTCTGGCCCCAAGGGTGCAAAAATTCCCACACCATCTTTGGGGAAAGCTTAGCTAAAGACCTAAAAGTTCTACCTCTGGAAAAGGAAACCCTCCTTCAATATGCAGACGACATTCTGATCACCAGCCCTACTAAGGAGGCCTCTGAACTACCAAGCCAATAAAGGATAGAAGTTGTCCAAGAAAAAGCTCAAATATCACAGACTGCGGTGACCTGCCTGGGCTTCATTCTCACAGAAGGTCAGAGAAGCCCATCCCAGGAAAGGGAAGAAACCATTTTCAGCCTTACCCCTTTCTAAAACTAGAAGACAGCTTAGGGGTTCCTGGGGAGGCCAGGGTTTGCTGCTTCTGGATCCCTAACTACAGTCTACTAGCTGGGCCTCTATATGAAACACTGAAAGGAAAAGATGATGATCCTTTTGAATAGAATCCAGAAGTGGCCTTTCAAGAATGGAAAGAGCAGTCAATTCAGACCCTTGCCCTGGAACTCCCTAATTTAGCTAAACCCTTTGATCTTTACAATCCCGGTGAAAGGTGAATCGCCATTGGAGAATTAGTGCAAAAACTGGGACCACTTGAAATGGAACAATGCAAGAATGCCATCCAGGTAGGATAAACTACGGTCACTAAGGGGCTTGGCCCACTGCCACATCTGGCCAAGATACTGGCGGTATCTAAAAACCTGGAAATCAGCAGCCCAAAAGGCCACCTCCCTCCTAAGGGAAAAGGACCCCACGTGGTGATCCTAACCACCAACCATGCCCTGAAGTTGCAGGGTTCGCTCCGTGGGCACACCGACCTCGAGTGAGGAGGCCCTCCAACTCCAACATCCAGAGAGATAACCGGGGGCAACAGGGCACCATGACGACTCGTGTGAACATCACTTGACCTGGAGTTTCTCTCATAAAACAACAAGAGTGTGTCCCAAAAGAGTAGACTACTGCTTGCAGGACTTACTGCACCCAGAGGGGAGCTAATAATCTTGGCGGGGGAACAGTATACCACACTGTCACCATAGAAAAGCCTACAGACACCGTGATGATGGTGGCCAATAAGACCGGCTGGACTCCTGTTTACTTCAAAAGGCTGTTGACTCAGTAGCCATCATGGTCCTTGGTCACCACTGACCCTGGACTGTCTGGGAGTTGAGCGGGCAGGGCTCTGACACCTGGTGCTGTTTGTACGTTAATTCAGGGGCCTAATTGAAGAAAGCGCAGACTACTGGTCAGAGCATCTAGGCTGGCAGAGACGGTCAGCCTAAGGTGGCCGAACAAATGTGGGGCGGGGTGAAACCGGCCCCCACAGCGTCTCTGCACATCTCTTTCCTGGACCCTTAAAGGTCATTAGAATCTATAACACTTCCAATGCTGGTGCTCAGGTGGACGAGCAGGGAGGCAGGGGTCCTGGGGACAATCAACGTCACCGGGAGGCTGCTGGGGAGAAGCTCTGACCCTCGCCCCAGGGTATGAGGGCTCCCAACTCAGCACTCAGCAGTTACAGAAGAAGGGTCTGCACCCTCAGCACTCCAAGAATGAGGAACGGGACAAAAGGCAGAGGAGGGGTTTGTCCCCAGCAAAGCCCATTAAAAATCCCTGGGAGATAAAAATAGAATCTGGGCAATAAAGTCAAGTCTAACCTTTTTTATCCTTTGTGCTTTGTCTAATTTCACGTGCTCCTAGGGTCCCGCATGCAGAGGTTCCACACCCGGCACTTCAGACCAGATTTCCTAGTGCAGAATGGCTGGGTCGACACCTCAGCTCCTGGGGCCCAGTGCAGACTCCACGATATAGAGCCTGAGCTACAGCCAACCCGGCCCTCGAGAGCTCCGCCGCCTCCCTCCCTCCCACTGACTCTCACAGGATCTCTACACAGCAGCCCAGCCCACAGCCCACGGGGTAGTGCATGCTCTCACCTCTCCATTCTCTGATCAAAATATAAAGTTTCCTTTGCTTGTGAACCAAACTCAGTCTCGATCTGTTGGCCCCAATGACACTGGGCAGGGGGACACTTGTTGGGGTCCACTCTGGAGGATCAGTAACAGAAATTGAGATTATTGTAACCTCAATGAACAGATGTGTGAGCCAAACTGTAGTTAACATAGAACAGTGTATAAGGCTCGGGTAAAATAAGATGTTTTTAACACTTCCATTTGATATTTCCATCACTTTTTATAAGCAAGTTCAGTGAAAAGGTTTGTCTTATTTGTCAGGTCAATATTAGAGAAACGAAGTGATTTCTTTCCAAGGATGTACAGCTAATAATCTTGGTTAAACCTTCAATCTTGTTTTAAATGCTTTTCCATTGAAAATGATACCTCTCTTTCAGCTCCCCCATTTCTGAGAAGTATAAAATCTTATAATTTATTATTACCAAAGGGGAAAGGTGGGAGGAGGGATAAATTAACAGTTTGGAATGAACACATACACACTGCTATGTATAAAATAGATCATCAACAAGGAACTACTGTATAGCACAGGGAACTACACTCAACATTTTGCAATAACCTATAAGGGGAAATAATCTGAAAAAGAATAGATATTTTTATTGACATCATCTATCAATGACAGTTAAAGTGTAGCCTAAGGGAAGCTGGTGGTGAGTGCTTCTGACCCTGAAGACTTCAATCATCTAAAGTTTGGACTCTGCCTACTTCCCAAGGCCCTTAATGAACATATGTGTAGCTGTAGCTTAAAAAATTCCCCAGTTTGGGTTTCGGGGAGACACTGATTTTGAAAAAGCCCTGGTGTTCTCCTTACATGAATGGGACTCTTCCTACTGCTAAAACATGTCTGTCACACCCAGAGGATGGTATACCGTCTGATCGGGAAGAGTTTGGAAAAGGCATCTCATCTCCTCATCTCCTGGTGCTCGGGTTCACCCCTCCAGCGTCTTTACTAACAGTCTCCCCACTTGGAGATGTCAGCACTGTCAACATCCTGTTGCGTACAGTTTGGAATTTGTCCAGAGGATGAAGTGGAAGGATGAGGAACAATGAGAGACAAGTCCTAGGTGTTCAGACAGGCACATGTCACTCTAATTTCCAATCAGGAAGACGAATTGACCAAAGGCTAGGGTTGCCCATGGAAACAGTATAGGGCTTGAGGAAATCCCGCTGCTTTGTGGCCAGTTCCCATAAACACGAGTTGAACAATGGAACTCAGGGGCAGTAAAATTCACAAAACTGCAGAGTTGAAAATATCCATCACTGAAAAATGTCTTGAGGAAAGTCAGAGAAAAGGACTTGTAAGCAAGGGAGAATGGCAGGAAAGGGATTTGAGGAGGTAGAAAGGACTCGCCATTAAGCACAAGAAAAGGAGCTGAACATTGCCAACATTGCAGTTGGCCAAAAAGGGTGTATGCGTTCTTTTCTGTATATATTCAAGAAAAGGGCATACACTTTTTTAGCCAACCAAACAGGTGGGCACTGGAAGTCAATACTACAAAAGATATCACTTCGCATCAGTCAGAAGAGCCATCCTCATAAAGCATAAACAACAGAAACGCAGGACAGGGCAACGAGAAGAGGGAGCCCTGTGAGACTTATAGTGGAAATGTATATTGCCAACGGCCATTCTGGAGAAGTGTATTGTGTTTACTAAAGCATCTAAAAAATGAGCTACAGAGCATAGGGCACTTGCACTCATGGGCGTATATCTTGGGAAAAACAAAAATCGAGAGGACACAGGCACCCCAATGTTTACCCCCTCTCTGTTTAAAAGATCCTCGACTAGGATATAACTTAAATGTCTCTGGAGGGAAAAAATGGATAGAGATGTGGTACTTAGGTAGAGTGGAATATTATTCAGCCTGGAAATCAATGAAATATGGCCAGTTGTAACAACTCCGGAGGAGTTACGTATGATCATTCTAAGTGACAGAATTCAAAAAGAAAAAGACACATATCATAAGATATCACTTAAAGGTGGAATCCAAAATGGCTACACATGAAATAAATTACAAAACAAAAACATAGTCAAATATGTAGAAAACACGCATAAGGCTGCTAAACGGGAAAGGTGGGGAGGGGTGAGGCATCATCCAGGAGGTTGAAATTAGCAAAGATACCATTCCAAATACCAAACTGATAATCAACAAGGCCTACACGGTAGCTAAAAGAACTGCACTCAGCACACTCAAGTCACCGGAAAAGAATATATACGACTGGTAAGAATCTGAAAAAGAATTTATTGATGTCTCTCTGTACGTGAATCAAGTGGATGTACAGCAGCAAGAAACAGAGCTTTGAAAATCAGCTGTAACCAATATAGTAATAAATTGAAAAAAATAAACGACAGAGAGACAGAGAAAACCTCTTACAACTTTTCCTCAGGGATGGTGATGCAACATTGATTGAACACATCTAGACCCACAGCAGGATGAGACATAAGGCTGGAAACTGTTTGCGCTAAGAGAAATGTGAGGTTGGGTGAGGAAATGCACACCCTTTAAAGTAATACTACCTGGTACCCATTCAATGGGTCCCAAATCTGCAGGTTCAAGGGATCTTCCTACAGCTAAAACATGCATGGAAAACCCAGAGGACTGTACACCATGTGATCGGGAGATGTGTCTAAAATGCACCTCATTTATCCTCTCCTGGTGCTCCTGTTCACCATTCCAGCCACGCTACTTAGAATCTCCCCACTTGGAGAATCAGCACATTTAAACTTCTGTTTCACACATTTTGCAAATTGTGAGGAGGATGAACGGGAAGAGGGGGAACCAATGAGAGAAGAGTTGTAGGGGTTTGGACGGGCACATATCACTCTAATTTCCCATTAAGAGTAAGAATTAAAGGAAGGCTCAGCCTGCCTCGCCGGAGCCAAAATAGGGCCTGAAGCAATCCTGCGGGTTTGAGGCCAGCTCACAAAAGAGCAACTTAAACAATGGAGCTCAGGGTCACTGCAATTCACAAACCTGCAGAGTTATAAATGAAAACTAACGTCCAAAAATATGTTGAGGTAAGGCAAAGAAGAGGATCTGAATGCAAGACAGAATTGCAAGAAACAGATTTCAAGAGATAGATTGGACTCGTCTTTAACGCACATGAAAAGCGGCAGAATTTCGACAATGATGCAGTTGGCCCAAAAGGGCGTATGCGTTTTTTCCTGATTATATCCAGGAAAAAACGCATACGCACTTTATGGGCAACGAAGCAAGCAAGCAATGCAAATGTGCACAACAAAGAAGTCTCACTTCCCACCGGTCAAAAGGGCCATGCTAAAAAATTGTAAAAACCAGAAATGCAGGACAGGCCATGGAGAACAGGGAGCCTTTATACGCTGATGGGCAGTGTGTGAACTGCCGAGAGCCACTCTGGAGAAGTGTATGGTGGTTCCTAAATCATCTAAAAAACAGAGCTACAGAGCATAGGACACTTCCAATCATGGGAGTATATCTAGGGAAGTCTAAAAATCAACAAGACACAAGCACACCACAGTTTAGGGCTACTCTGTTTACAAGAACCTCAACTTCAGTACACCTTAAATATCCCAGGAAAGAGAACAATGGATAAAGAAGATGTGGTACTTATGTACAATGGAATATCTCTTCACCATGAAATCAATGTAATAAGGCTAGTAGAAGGATAAAGAGTGGATTTAGGTCCGATAATACTACTTGAAATAAGTCAAACAGAAAAAGAAACATATCATAAGATATCACTTATAGAGGGAGGGTAAATATGGCTGCACAAGAAATGAATTACAGAACAGAACAGTGTCTCACATTTAGAAAACACACTTATGTCAGCTTAAGGGGAAAGGAGAGGTGGGGTGATGCATAAAACCAGAGTTTGAAATTAGCACAGATACCGTTCAATAAACCAAATAGGTATTAGACAAGATCTACACCTTGCTCAATGAACAGGCCTCAACACACCCTATACACCGCAGAGAAATATATCTGAGGAATAAGAATCTTAAAACCCATGTATTGATATATCTCCATAAGGGAATCAAGTGTGTGCAGAGCGGCACAAACACAGCAGTGAAAAGGAGCTAAACCCCATTATAGAAATAAATTTTAAAAACAAAACGCTGAAACAATGAAAGAGAGAAAAATTCTTACAAAATTCGCTCAGGGGCTGTGATGCAACCTGGATTGACCACATATAAACCCACAGCTGGATAAGACATAAGGCTGGACACTTGGGGCTGACAGGATTGGTGAGCTTTGGTGAGCAACTGCCGAAAGTTTAATGCAATACTTCATGCTACTCAGTCCAAGGGTCCCAACACTCCAGGTTGAAGGGAATCTTCCTACAGCTAAACCATGCTTGGGAAACCCAGCGACTGGTATACCATATGATCGGGAAAGGTTTCTAAAACGCACCTCATTTTTCCTCTCCTGGGGCTCCGGATCGACATTCCAGCCGCTTTACTAACAACATCCCCACATGGAGTCAATGCCTTTAAGTTCTGGTATCGCACAGTCTGCAGTTAGTGCAGAGGATGAATGGGAATAGGGGGAACCAGTGAGAAACTAGCTGTAGCGGTTTCAATGGGCACATGTCACTCTAATATCACATCAGTAAGAAGAATTAACCAAAGGCACAGCAAGGTGCCCCAGAAGAAAAATAGGGCTTCAAGGAATCCTGTGGTTATGGGGCAAGACCACAAAAATAAGAGCTAAAAAATGGAGCTAAGGGCCACTGCAATTCAAAAACCTGCAGAGTTATAAAGGCCAACTATTTTTAAAAAATATATTGAGGTAAGGCTATGAAGAGGCATTGAAAGCAAGGCAGAATTGCAGGAAACAGATTTCAGGAGGTAGACAGGAATTGCATTGAAAGCATATGAAGAGAGTCAGAAACTCGACAATGATGCACTTGGCCAAAAAGGGCGTATGCGTTTTTTCCTGAATATATTCAGGAAAAAACGCATACGCACTTTTTGGCCAACCAAGCAAGCTTGCAAAGGAAATCTGCACTACAATGAAGTCTCACTTCCCCCCGGTCAAAAGGGCCATCTGAAAAAAGTGTAAAATCCATAAAGGCACGACAGGCCATGGAGAACTGGGAGCCTTCTTATGCTGATGGGCGGGATGTAAATTGCCAACAGCCACTCTGGAGAAGTGTATGGTGTTTCCTGAAACATCTAAAAAACAAAGCAACAGAGCCTAGGGCACTTCCACTTATGGTCCTATAGCTTAGGGAAATTAAAATCAAAAAGACACAGCCACCCCAAAGTTTGGGACGGCTCTGTTTACAAGAACCTCGTTTACGGTACAAGTTCAATATCGCAGAAAGTGAAAAATGGATAAAGAACTTGTGGTACTTACGTACAATGCAATATCACTCAGCAATGAAATCTATGTCATCAGGCCCGTAGCAGCATAATGAGTGGATTCAGGTATGATGATTCGAACTGAAATAAGTCACACAGAAAAGAAACATCATAAGGTATCATTAATACACAGAATGTCGACTTGGCTACACATGAACTGAATTACAAAACAGAACAGTGTCTCAAGTTTAGAAAACCAACTTATGCTTGCTTAAGGGGGAAGGTGAGTTGGGGTGCTGCATAAAACCAGAGATTGAAATGAGCACAGATAAAGTTCCTTAAGCCAAATATGGAATAGACAAGAGCTACTCCTTGCTCAACGAAATGGACTCAACACCCCATATTAAACGCCTAAGAATGTACCTGACTAGTAAGTATCTTAAAACCTATGGATTGCTATGTCTCCAAAAGAGAATCAAGCGTGTGTACAGGGGCATAAACGCAGCAGTGATAGGATTGGAGAGGTTCGGTGAGCAAATGAAGACCCTTTGAAGTCATATTGCATGGTACCCATTCCACGGGTCTCAACTCTCCAGGTTTAAGGTATTCTTCTTTCAGCTAAAACATGCATGTGGAACCCAGAGTATGATCAACCGTGTGAACGGGAGACGTTTTCAAATATGTCTCAGTTTTCCTCCCCTGGTACTCGGGTGCAACATTCCAGACGCTTTACTAACACTCCCGACTTGGAGAGTCAGTGCCTTTAACCTCCTGTTTGGCCCAGTTTGCAATTTCTGCGGAAGATGAACAGGAATAGCGAGAACCAATGGGAGGCTAGCTGGAGGTGTCTGAACGGGCAAATTTAACTCTCATTTCCCACCAGGAAGAGGAATTAACCAAAGGCTCAGCATGCCGGGCCGGAACCAGATTAGGGCCTGAAGCCATCCTGCGGTGTTGCGGCCACCTCACAAGAAAGCGAGTTGAAGAAAGGAGCTCAGGGGCACTTTAATTCACAAACCTGCAGAGTTATAAATGACAGCTATTGTCCAAAAATATACTGAAGTAAGGCTGCCAAGAGGACTTGAAAGCGGGGCAGAATTGCAGGAAACCGTTTTCAGGAGGTAGACTGGAATTGCATTGAAAGCATAGGAAAAGAGGCAGAACGTCCACAATGATGCACTTGGCCAAAAAGGGCGTATGCGTTTTTTCCTGAATATATTCAGGAAAAAACGCATACGCCCTTTTTGGCCAACCAAGCAAGCTTGCAAAGGAAATCTGCACTACAATGAAGTCTCACTTCCCCCCGGTCAAAAGGGCCATCTGAAAAAAGTGTAAAATCCAGAAAGGCAGGACAGGCCATGGAGAACTGGGAGCCTTGTTATGCTGATGGGCGGGATGTAAATTGCCAACAGACACTTGGGAGAAGTGTATGGTGTTTCCTGAAACATCTAAAAAACAAAGCAACAGAGCCTAGGGCACTTCCACTTATGGTCCTATAGCTTAGGGAAATTAAAATCAAAAAGACACAGCCACCCCAAAGTTTGGAACGGCTCTGTTTACAAGAACCTCGTTTACAGTACAAGTTCAACATCGCAGAAAGTGAAAAATGGATAAAGAAGTTGTGGTATTCACTTACAAAGCAATATCACTCAGCAATGAAATCTATGTCATCAGGTCCTTAGCAGCACAATGAGTGGATTCAGGTATGATGATTCTAACTGAAATAAGTCACACAGAAAAAGAAACATCATAAGATATCAGTAATACACGGAATTTAAACTTGGCTACACAGAAACTGAATTACAGAACAGAACAGGGTCTCAAATTTAGAAAACCAACTTATGCTTGCTTAAGGGGAAAGGTGAGTTGGGGTGCTGCATAAAACCAGAGATTGAAATGAGCACAGATAAAGTTCCTTAAGCCAAATATGGAATAGACAAGAGCTACTCCTTGCTCAACGAAATGGACTCAACACCTCATATTAAACGCCTAAGAATGTACCTGACTAGTAAGTATCTTAAAACCTATGGATTGCTATGTCTCCGAAAGAGAATCAAGCATGTGTACAGGGGCATAAACGCAGCAGTGATAGGATTGGAGAGGTTCGGTGAGCAAATGAAGACCCTTTGAAGTCATATTGCATGGTACCCATTCCACGGGTTTCAACTACCCAGGTTTAAGGTATTCTTCCTTCAGCTAAAACATGCATGTGGAACCTAGAGTATGATCAACCATGTGATCGGGAGAAGTGTTCAAATATGTCTCAGTTTTCGTACCCTGGTACTCGGGTGCAACATTCCAGACGCTTTACTAACACTCTCCCGTCTTGGAGAGTCAGTCCCTTTAACCTCCTGTTTGGCCCAGTTTGCAATTTGTGCGGAAGATGAACAGGAATAGCGAGAACCAATGAGAGACTAGCTGGAGGTGTCTGGACGGGCAAATTTAACTCTCATTTCCCACCAGGAAGAGGAAATAACCAAAGGCTCAGCATGCCGTGCCGGAATCAGATTAGGGCCTGAAGCCATCCTGCCTTGTTGCGGCCAGCTCACAAGAAAGCGAGTTGAAGAAAGGAGCTCAGGGGCACTGTAATTCACAAACCTGCAGAGTTATAAATGACAGCTATCGTCCAAAAATAGACTGAAGTAAGGCTGCCAAGAGGACTTGAAAGCGGGGCAGAATTGCAGGAAACCGATTTCAGGAGGTAGACTGGAATTGCATTGAAAGCATAGGAAAAGAGGCAGAACGTCCACAATGATGCACTTGGCCAAAAAGAGCGTATGCGTTTTTTCCTGAATATATTCAGGAAAAAACGCATACGCCCTTTTTGGCCAACCAAGCAAGCTTGCAAAGGAAATCTGCACGACAATGAAGTCTCACTTCCCCCCGGTCAAAAGGGCCATCTGAAAAAAGTGTAAAATCCAGAAAGGCAGGACAGGCCATGGAGAACTGGGAGCCTTGTTATGCTGATGGGCGGGATGTAAATTGCCAACAGACACTCGGGAGAAGTGTATGGTGTTTCCTGAAACATCTAAAAAACAAAGCAACAGAGCCTAGGGCACTTCCACTTATGGTCCTATAGCTTAGGGAAATTAAAATCAAAAAGACACAGCCACCCCAAAGTTTGGGACGCCTCTGTTTACAAGAACCTCGTTTACCGTACAAGTTCAATATCACAGAAAGTGAAAAATGGATAAAGAACTTGTGGTACTTACGTACAATGCAGTATCACTCAGCAATGCAATCTATGTCATCAGGCCCGTAGCAGCATAATGAGTGGATTCAGGTACGATGATTCTAACTGAAATAAGTCACACAGAAAAAGAAACATCATAAGATATCAGTAATACACGGAATGGAAACTTGGCTACACAGGAACTGAATTACAGAACAGAACAGGGTCTCAAATTTAGAAAATCAACTTATGCTTGCTTAAGGGGAAAGGTGAGTTGGGGTGCTGCATAAAACCAGAGATTGAAATGAGCACAGATAAAGTTCCTTAAGCCAAATATGGAATAGACAAGAGCTACTCCTTGCTCAACGAAATGGACTCAACACCGCATATTAAACGCCTAAGAATGTACCTGACTAGTAAGTATCTTAAAACCTATGGATTGCTATGTCTCCGAAAGAGAATCAAGCATGTGTACAGGGGCATAAACGCAGCAGTGATAGGATTGGAGAGGTTCGGTGAGCAAATGAAGACCCTTTGAAGTCATATTGCATGGTACCCATTCCACGGGTTTCAACTACCCAGGTTTTAGGTATTCTTCCTTCAGCTAAAACATGCATGTGGAACCCAGAGTATGATCAACCTTGTGATCGGGAGACGTGTTCAAATATGTCTCAGTTTTCCTCCCCTGGTACTCGGGTGCAACATTCCAGATGCTTTACTAACACTCTCCCCACTTGGAGAGTCAGCGCCTTTAACCTCCTGTTTGGCCCAGTTTGCAATTTCTGCGGAAGATGAACAGGAATAGCGAGAACCAATAAGAGACTAGCTGGAGGTGTCTGGACGGGCAAATTTAACTCTCATTTCCCACCAGGAAGAGGAAATAACCAAAGGCTCAGCGTGCCGTACCGGAACCAGATTAGGGCCTGAAGCCATCCTGCGGTGTTGCGGCCAGCTCAAAAAAAAGCGAGTTGAAGAAAGGAGCTCAGGGGCACTGTAATTCACAAACCTGCAGAGTTATAAATGACAGCTATCGTCCAAAAATAGACTGAAGTAAGGCTGCCAAGAGGACTTGAAAGCGGGGCAGAATTGCAGGAAACCGATTTCAGGAGGTAGACTGGAATTGCATTGAAAGCATAAGAAAAGAGGCAGAACATCCACAATGATGCACTTGGCCAAAAAGGGCGTATGCGTTTTTTCCTGAATATATTCAGGAAAAAACGCATACGCACTTTTTGGCCAACCAAGCAAGCTTGCAAAGGAAATCTGCACTACAATGAAGTCTCACTTCCCCCTGGTCAAAAGGGCCATCTGAAAAAAGGGTAAAATCCAGAAAGGCAGGACAGGCCATGGAGAACTGGGAGCCTTGTTATGCTGATGGGCGGGATGTAAATTGCCAACAACCACTCGGGAGAAGTGTATGGTGTTTCCTGAAACATCTAAAAAACAAAGCAACAGAGCCTAGGCACTTCCAATTATGGTCCTATAGCTTAGGGAATTTAAAATCAAAAAGACACAGCCACCCCAAATTTTGGAACGGCTCTGTTTACAAAAACCTCGTTTACAGTACAAGTTCAACATCGCAGAAACTGAAAAATGGATAAAAAAGTTGTGGTATTTACTTACAAAGCAATATCACTCAGCAATGAAATCTGTGTCATCAGGCCCTTAGCAGCACAATGAGTGGATTCAGGTATGATGATTCTAACTGAAATAAGTCACACAGAAAAAGAAACATCATAAGATATCAGTAATACACGGAATGTAAACTTGGCTACACAGGAACTGAATTACAGAACAGAACAGGGTCTCAAATTTAGAAAACCAACTTATGCTTGCTTAAGGGTAAAGGTGAGTTTGGGTGCTGCATAAAACCAGAGATTGAAATGAGCACAGATAAATTCCTTAAGCCAAATATGGAATAGACAAGAGTTACTCCTTGCTCAACGAAATGGACTCAACACCCCATATTAAACACCTAAGAATGTACCTGACTAGTAAGTATCTTAAAACCTATGGATTGCTATGTCTCCGAAAGAGAATCAAGCATGTGTACAGGGGCATAAACGCAGCAGTGATAGGATTGGAGAGGTTCGGTGAGCAAATGAAGACCCTTTGAAGTCATATTGCATGGTACCCATTCCACGGGTTTCAACTACCCAGGTTTAAGGTATTCTTCCTTCAGCTAAAACATGCATGTGGAACCTAGAGTATGATCAACCATGTGATCGGGAGACGTGTTCAAATATGTCTCAGTTTTCGTACCCTGGTACTCGGGTGCAACATTCCAGACGCTTTACTAACACTCTCCCGTCTTGGAGAGTCAGTCCCTTTAACCTCCTGTTTGGCCCAGTTTGCAATTTCTGCGAAAGATGAACAGGAATAGCGAGAACCAATGAGAGACTAGCTGGAGGTGTCTGGACGGGCAAATTTAACTCTCATTTCCCACCAGGAAGAGGAATTAACCAAAGGCTCAGCATGCCATGCCGGAATCAGATTAGGGCCTGAAGCCATCCTGCAGTGTTGCGGCCAGCTCACAAGAAAGCGAGTTGAAGAAAGGAGCTCAGGGGCACTGTAATTCACAAACCTGCAGAGTTATAAATAACAGCTATCGTCCAAAAATAGACTGAAGTAAGGCTGCCAAGAGGACTTGAAAGCGGGGCAGAATTGCAGGAAACCGATTTCAGGAGGTAGACTGGAATTGCATTGAAAGCATAGGAAAAGAGGCAGAACGTCCACAATGATGCACTTGGCCAAAAAGGGCGTATGCGTTTTTTCCTGAATATATTCAGGAAAAAATGCATACGCCCTTTTTGGAAAACCAAGCAAGCTTGCAAAGGAAATCTGCACTACAATGAAGTCTCACTTCCCCCCGGTCAAAAGGGCCATCTGAAAAAAGTGTAAAATCCAGAAAGGCAGGACAGGCCATGGAGAACTGGGAGCCTTGTTATGCTGATGGGCGGGATGTAAATTGCCAACAGACACTCGGGAGAAGTGTATGGTGTTTCCTGAAACATCTAAAAAACAAAGCAACAGAGCCTAGGGCACTTCCACTTATGGTCCTATAGCTTAGGGAAATTAAAATCAAAAAGACACAGCCACCCCAAAGTTTGGGACGCCTCTGTTTACAAGAACCTCGTTTACCGTACAAGTTCAATATCACAGAAAGTGAAAAATGGATAAAGAACTTGTGGTACTTACGTACAATGCAGTATAACTCAGCACTGAAATCTATGTCATCAGGCCCGTAGCAGCATAATGAGTGGATTCAGGTACGATGATTCTAACTGAAATAAGTCACACAGAAAAAGAAACATCATAAGATATCAGTAATACACGGAATGTAAACTTGGCTACACAGGAACTGAATTACAGAACAGAACAGGGTCTCAAATTTAGAAAACCAACTTCTGCTTGCTTAAGGGGAAAGGTGAGTTGGGGTGCTGCATAAAACCAGAGATTGAAATGAGCACAGATAAAGTTCCTTAAGCCAAATATGGAATAGACAAGAGCTACTCCTTGCTCAATGAAATGGACTCAACACCGCATATTAAACGCCTAAGAATGTACCTGACTAGTAAGTATCTTAAAACCTATAGATTGCTATGTCTCCGAAAGAGAATCAAGCATGTGTACAGGGGCATAAACGCAGCAGTGATAGGATTGGAGAGGTTAGGTGAGCAAATGAAGACCCTTTGAAGTCATATTGCATGGTACCCATTCCACGGGTTTCAACTACCCAGGTTTTAGGTATTCTTCCTTCAGCTAAAACATGCATGTGGAACCCAGATTATGATCAACCATGTGAACGGGAGACGTGTTCAAATATGTCTCAGTTTTCCTCCCCTGGTACTCGGGTGCAACATTCCAGACGCTTTACTAACACTCTCCCCACTTGGAGAGTCAGCGCCTTTAACCTCCTGTTTGGCCCAGTTTGCAATTTCTGTTGAAGATGAACAGGAATAGCGAGAACCAATGAGAGGCTAGCTGCAGGTGTCTGGACGGGCAAATTTAACTCTCATTTCCCACCAGGAAGAGGAAATAACCAAAGGCTCAGCGGGCCGTACCGGAACCAGATTAGGGCCTGAAGCCATCCTCCGGTGTTGCGGCCAGCTCAAAAGAAAGCGAGTTGAAGAAAGGAGCTCAGGGGCACTGTAATTCACAAACCTGCAGAGTTATAAATGACAGCTATCGTCCAAAAATAGAGTGAAGTAAGGCTGCCAAGAGGACTTGAAAGTGGGGCAGAATTGCAGGAAACCGATTTCAGGAGGTAGACTGGAATTGCATTGAAAGCATAGGAAAAGAGGCAGAACATCCACAATGATGCACTTGGCCAAAAAGTGCGTATGTGTTTTTTCCTGAATATATTCAGGAAAAAACGCATACGCCCTTTTTGGCCAACCAAGCAAGCTTGCAAAGGAAATCTGCACTACAATGAAGTCTCACTTCCCCCCGGTCAACAGGGCCATCTGAAAAAAGTGTAAAATCCAGAAAGGCAGGACAGGCCATGGAGAACTGGGAGCCTTGTTATGCTGATGGGCGGGATGTAAATTGCCAACAGACACTCGGGAGAAGTGTATGGTGTTTCCTGAAACATCTAAAAAACAAAGCAACAGAGCCTAGGGCACTGCCACTTATGGTCCTATAGCTTAGGGAAATTAAAATCAAAAAGACACAGCCACCCCAAAGTTTGGGACGCCTCTGTTTACAAGAACCTCGTTTACAGTACAAGTTCAACATCGCAGAAAGTGAAAAATGGATAAAGAAGTTGTGGTATTTACTTACAAAGCAATATCACTCAGCAATGAAATCTGTGTCATCAGGCCCTTAGAAGCACAATGAGTGGATTCAGGTATGATGATTCTAACTGAAATAAGTCACACAGAAAAAGAAACATCATAAGATATCAGTAATACACGGAATGTAAACTTGGCTACAAAGGAACTGAATTACAGAACAGAACAGGGTCTCAAATTTAGAAAACCAACTTATGCTTGCTTAAGGGTAAAGGTGAGTTGGGGTGCTGCATAAAACCAGAGATTGAAATGAGCACAGATAAAGTTCCTTAAGTCAAATATGGAATAGACAAGAGCTACTCCTTGCTCAACGAAATGGACTCAACACCGCATATTAAACGCCTAAGAATGTACCTGACTAGTAAGTATCTTAAAACCTATGGATTGCTATGTCTCCGAAAGAGAATCAAGCATGTGTACACGGGCATAAACGCAGCAGTGATAGGATTGGAGATGTTCGGTGAGCAAATGAAGACCCTTTGAAGTCATATTGCATGGTACCCATTCCACGGGTTTCAACTACCCAGGTTTAAGGTATTCTTCCTTCAGCTAAAACATGCATGTGGAACCTAGAGTATGATCAACCATGTGATCGGGAGAAGTGTTCAAATATGTCTCAGTTTTCGTACCCTGGTACTCGGGTGCAACATTCCAGACACTTTACTAACACTCTCCCGACTTGGAGAGTCAGTCCCTTTAACCTCCTGTTTGGCCCAGTTTGCAATTTCTGCGGAAGATGAACAGGAATAGCGAGAACCAATGAGAGACTAGCTGGAGGTGTCTGGACGGGCAAATTTAACTCTCATTTCCCACCAGGAAGAGGAAATAACCAAAGGCTCAGCGTGCCGTGCTGGAACCAGATTAGGGCCTGAAGCCATCCTGCGGTGTTGCGGCCAGGTCACAAGAAAGCGAGTTGAAGAAAGGAGCTCAGGGGCACTGTAATTCACAAACCTGCAGAGTTATAAATGACAGCTATCGTCCAAAAATAGACTGAAGTAAGGCTGCCAAGAGGACTTGAAAGCGGGGCAGAATTGCAGGAAACCGATTTCAGGAGGTAGACTGGAATTGCATTGAAAGCATAGGAAAAGAGGCAGAACGTCCACAATGATGCACTTGGCCAAAAAGGGCGTATGCGTTTTTTCCTGAATATATTCAGGAAAAAACGCATACGCCCTTTTTGGCCAACCAAGCAAGCTTGCAAAGGAAATCTGCACTACAATGAAGTCTCATTCCCCCCGGTCAAAAGGGCCATCTGAAAAAAGTGTAAAATCCAGAAAGGCAGGACAGGCCATGGAGAACTGGGAGCCTTGTTATGCTGATGGGCGGGATGTAAATTGCCAACAACCACTCGGGAGAAGTGTATGGTGTTTCCTGAAACATCTAAAAAACAAAGCAACAGAACCTAGGGCACTTCCACTTATGGTCCTATAGCTTAGGGAAATTAAAATCAAAAAGACACAGCCACCCCAAAGTTTGGGACGCCTCTGTTTACAAGAACCTCGTTTACCGTACAAGTTCAATATCACAGAAAGTGAAAAATGGGTAAAGAACTTGTGGTACTTACGTACAATGCAGTATCACTCAGCAATGCAATCTATGTCATCAGGCCCGTAGCAGCATAATGAGTGGATTCAGGTACGATGATTCTAACTGAAATAAGTCACACAGAAAAAGAAACATCATAAGATATCAGTAATACACGGAATGGAAACTTGGCTACACAGGAACTGAATTACAGAACAGAACAGGGTCTCAAATTTAGAAAACCAACTTATGCTTGCTTAAGGGGAAAGGTGAGTTGGGGTGCTGCATAAAACCAGAGATTGAAATGAGCACAGATAAAGTTCCTTAAGCCAAATATGGAATAGACAAGAGCTACTCCTTGCTCAACGAAATGGACTCAACACCGCATATTAAACGCCTAAGAATGTACCTGACTAGTAAGTATCTTAAAACCTATGGATTGCTATGTCTCCGAAAGAGAATCAAGCATGTGTACAGGGGCATAAACGCAGCAGTGATAGAATTGGAGAGGTTCGGTGAGCAAATGAAGACCCTTTGAAGTCATATTGCATGGTACCCATTCCACGGGTTTCAACTACCCAGGTTTTAGGTATTCTTCCTTCAGCTAAAACATGCATGTGGAACCCAGAGTATGATCAACCATGTGATCGGGAGACGTGTTCAAATATGTCTCAGTTTTCCTCCCCTGGTACTCGGGTGCAACATTCCAGATGCTTTACTAACACTCTCCCCACTTGGAGAGTCAGCGCCTTTAACCTCCTGTTTGGCCCAGTTTGCAATTTCTGCGGAAGATGAACAGGAATAGCGAGAACCAATGAGAGGCTAGCTGGAGGTGTCTGGACGGGCAAATTTAACTCTCATTTCCCACCAGGAAGAGGAAATAACCAAAGGCTCAGCGTGCCATACCGGAACCAGATTAGGGCCTGAAGCCATCATGCGGTGTTGCGGCCAGCTCAAAAGAAAGCGAGTTGAAGAAAGGAGCTCAGGGGCACTGTAATTCACAAACCTGCAGAGTTATAAATGACAGCTATCGTCCAAAAATAGACTGAAGTAAGGCTGCCAAGAGGACTTGAAAGCGGGGCAGAATTGCAGGAAACCGATTTCAGGAGGTAGACTGGAATTGCATTGAAAGCATAAGAAAAGAGGCAGAACATCCACAATGATGCACTTGGCCAAAAAGGGCGTATGCGTTTTTTCCTGAATATATTCAGGAAAAAACGCATACGCACTTTTTGGCCAACCAAGCAAGCTTGCAAAGGAAATCTGCACTACAATGAAGTCTCACTTCCCCCTGGTCAAAAGGGCCATCTGAAAAAAGTGTAAAATCCAGAAAGGCAGGACAGGCCATGGAGAACTGGGAGCCTTGTTATGCTGATGGGCGGGATGTAAATTGCCAACAACCACTCGGGAGAAGTGTATGGTGTTTCCTGAAACATCTAAAAAACAAAGCAACAGAGCTTAGGCACTTCCAATTATGGTCCTATAGCTTAGGGAATTTAAAATCAAAAAGACACAGCCACCCCAAATTTTGGAACGGCTCTGTTTACAAAAAGCTCGTTTACAGTACAAGTTCAACATCGCAGAAACTGAAAAATGGATAAAAAAGTTGTGGTATTTACTTACAAAGCAATATCACTCAGCAATGAAATCTGTGTCATCAGGCCCTTAGCAGCACAATGAGTGGATTCAGGTATGATGATTCTAACTGAAATAAGTCACACAGAAAAAGAAACATCATAAGATATCAGTAATACACGGAATGTAAACTTGGCTACACAGGAACTGAATTACAGAACAGAACAGGGTCTCAAATTTAGAAAACCAACTTATGCTTGCTTAAGGGTAAAGGTGAGTTTGGGTGCTGCATAAAACCAGAGATTGAAATGAGCACAGATAAAGTTCCTTAAGCCAAATATGGAATAGACAAGAGTTACTCCTTGCTCAACGAAATGGACTCAACACCCCATATTAAACACCTAAGAATGTACCTGACTAGTAAGTATCTTAAAACCTATGGATTGCTATGTCTCCGAAAGAGAATCAAGCATGTGTACAGGGGCATAAACGCAGCAGTGATAGGATTGGAGAGGTTCGGTGAGCAAATGAAGACCCTTTGAAGTCATATTGCATGGTACCCATTCCACGGGTTTCAACTACCCAGGTTTAAGGTATTCTTCCTTCAGCTAAAACATGCATGTGGAACCTAGAGTATGATCAACCATGTGATCGGGAGACGTGTTCAAATATGTCTCAGTTTTCGTACCCTGGTACTCGGGTGCAACATTCCAGACGCTTTACTAACACTCTCCCGTCTTGGAGAGTCAGTCCCTTTAACCTCATGTTTGGCCCAGTTTGCAATTTCTGCGGAAGATGAACAGGAATAGCGAGAACCAATGAGAGACTAGCTGGAGGTGTCTGGACGGGCAAATTTAACTCTCATTTCCCACCAGGAAGAGGAATTAACGAAAGGCTCAGCATGCCGTGCCGGAATCAGATTAGGGCCTGAAGCCATCCTGCCTTGTTGCGGCCAGCTCACAAGAAAGCGAGTTGAAGAAAGGAGCTCAGGGGCACTGTAATTCACAAACCTGCAGAGTTATAAATGACAGCTATCGTCCAAAAATAGACTGAAGTAAGGCTGCCAAGAGGACTTGAAAGCGGGGCAGAATTGCAGGAAACCGATTTCAGGAGGTAGACTGGAATTGCATTGAAAGCATAGGAAAAGAGGCAGAACGTCCACAATGATGCACTTGGCCAAAAAGAGCGTATGCGTTTTTTCCTGAATATATTCAGGAAAAAACGCATACGCCCTTTTTGGCCAACCAAGCAAGCTTGCAAAGGAAATCTGCACGACAATGAAGTCTCACTTCCCCCCGGTCAAAAGGGCCATCTGAAAAAAGTGTAAAATCCAGAAAGGCAGGACAGGCCATGGAGAACTGGGAGCCTTGTTATGCTGATGGGCGGGATGTAAATTGCCAACAGACACTCGGGAGAAGTGTATGGTGTTTCCTGAAACATCTAAAAAACAAAGCAACAGAGCCTAGGGCACTTCCACTTATGGTCCTATAGCTTAGGGAAATTAAAATCAAAAAGACACAGCCACCCCAAAGTTTGGGACGCCTCTGTTTACAAGAACCTCGTTTACCGTACAAGTTCAATATCACAGAAAGTGAAAAATGGATAAAGAACTTGTGGTACTTACGTACAATGCAGTATCACTCAGCAATGCAATCTATGTCATCAGGCCCGTAGCAGCATAATGAGTGGATTCAGGTACGATGATTCTAACTGAAATAAGTCACACAGAAAAAGAAACATCATAAGATATCAGTAATACACGGAATGGAAACTTGGCTACACAGGAACTGAATTACAGAACAGAACAGGGTCTCAAATTTAGAAAATCAACTTATGCTTGCTTAAGGGGAAAGGTGAGTTGGGGTGCTGCATAAAACCAGAGATTGAAATGAGCACAGATAAAGTTCCTTAAGCCAAATATGGAATAGACAAGAGCTACTCCTTGCTCAACGAAATGGACTCAACACCGCATATTAAACGCCTAAGAATGTACCTGACTAGTAAGTATCTTAAAACCTATGGATTGCTATGTCTCCGAAAGAGAATCAAGCATGTGTACAGGGGCATAAACGCAGCAGTGATAGGATTGGAGAGGTTCGGTGAGCAAACGAAGACCCTTTGAAGTCATATTGCATGGTACCCATTCCACGGGTTTCAACTACCCAGGTTTTAGGTATTCTTCCTTCAGCTAAAACATGCATGTGGAACCCAGAGTATGATCAACCTTGTGATCGGGAGACGTGTTCAAATATGTCTCAGTTTTCCTCCCCTGGTACTCGGGTGCAACATTCCAGATGCTTTACTAACACTCTCCCCACTTGGAGAGTCAGCGCCTTTAACCTCCTGTTTGGCCCAGTTTGCAATTTCTGCGGAAGATGAACAGGAATAGCGAGAACCAATAAGAGACTAGCTGGAGGTGTCTGGACGGGCAAATTTAACTCTCATTTCCCACCAGGAAGAGGAAATAACCAAAGGCTCAGCGTGCCGTACCGGAACCAGATTAGGGCCTGAAGCCATCCTGCGGTGTTGCGGCCAGCTCAAAAAAAAGCGAGTTGAAGAAAGGAGCTCAGGGGCACTGTAATTCACAAACCTGCAGAGTTATAAATGACAGCTATCGTCCAAAAATAGACTGAAGTAAGGCTGCCAAGAGGACTTGAAAGCGGGGCAGAATTGCAGGAAACCGATTTCAGGAGGTAGACTGGAATTGCATTGAAAGCATAAGAAAAGAGGCAGAACATCCACAATGATGCACTTGGCCAAAAAGGGCGTATGCGTTTTTTCCTGAATATATTCAGGAAAAAACGCATACGCACTTTTTGGCCAACCAAGCAAGCTTGCAAAGGAAATCTGCACTACAATGAAGTCTCACTTCCCCCTGGTCAAAAGGGCCATCTGAAAAAAGGATAAAATCCAGAAAGGCAGGACAGGCCATGGAGAACTGGGAGCCTTGTTATGCTGATGGGCGGGATGTAAATTGCCAACAACCACTCGGGAGAAGTGTATGGTGTTTCCTGAAACATCTAAAAAACAAAGCAACAGAGCCTAGGGCACTGCCACTTATGGTCCTATAGCTTAGGGAAATTAAAATCAAAAAGACACAGCCACCCCAAAGTTTGGGACGCCTCTGTTTACAAGAACCTCGTTTACAGTACAAGTTCAACATCGCAGAAAGTGAAAAATGGATAAAGAAGTTGTGGTATTTACTTACAAAGCAATATCACTCAGCAATGAAATCTGTGTCATCAGGCCCTTAGAAGCACAATGAGTGGATTCAGGTATGATGATTCTAACTGAAATAAGTCACACAGAAAAAGAAACATCATAAGATATCAGTAATACACGGAATGTAAACTTGGCTACAAAGGAACTGAATTACAGAACAGAACAGGGTCTCAAATTTAGAAAACCAACTTATGCTTGCTTAAGGGTAAAGGTGAGTTGGGGTGCTGCATAAAACCAGAGATTGAAATGAGCACAGATAAAGTTCCTTAAGTCAAATATGGAATAGACAAGAGCTACTCCTTGCTCAACGAAATGGACTCAACACCGCATATTAAACGCCTAAGAATGTACCTGACTAGTAAGTATCTTAAAACCTATGGATTGCTATGTCTCCGAAAGAGAATCAAGCATGTGTACACGGGCATAAACGCAGCAGTGATAGGATTGGAGATGTTCGGTGAGCAAATGAAGACCCTTTGAAGTCATATTGCATGGTACCCATTCCACGGGTTTCAACTACCCAGGTTTAAGGTATTCTTCCTTCAGCTAAAACATGCATGTGGAACCTAGAGTATGATCAACCATGTGATCGGGAGAAGTGTTCAAATATGTCTCAGTTTTCGTACCCTGGTACTCGGGTGCAACATTCCAGACACTTTACTAACACTCTCCCGACTTGGAGAGTCAGTCCCTTTAACCTCCTGTTTGGCCCAGTTTGCAATTTCTGCGGAAGATGAACAGGAATAGCGAGAACCAATGAGAGACTAGCTGGAGGTGTCTGGACGGGCAAATTTAACTCTCATTTCCCACCAGGAAGAGGAAATAACCAAAGGCTCAGCGTGCCGTGCTGGAACCAGATTAGGGCCTGAAGCCATCCTGCGGTGTTGCGGCCAGGTCACAAGAAAGCGAGTTGAAGAAAGGAGCTCAGGGGCACTGTAATTCACAAACCTGCAGAGTTATAAATGACAGCTATCGTCCAAAAATAGACTGAAGTAAGGCTGCCAAGAGGACTTGAAAGCGGGGCAGAATTGCAGGAAACCGATTTCAGGAGGTAGACTGGAATTGCATTGAAAGCATAGGAAAAGAGGCAGAACGTCCACAATGATGCACTTGGCCAAAAAGGGCGTATGCGTTTTTTCCTGAATATATTCAGGAAAAAACGCATACGCCCTTTTTGGCCAACCAAGCAAGCTTGCAAAGGAAATCTGCACTACAATGAAGTCTCATTCCCCCCGGTCAAAAGGGCCATCTGAAAAAAGTGTAAAATCCAGAAAGGCAGGACAGGCCATGGAGAACTGGGAGCCTTGTTATGCTGATGGGCGGGATGTAAATTGCCAACAACCACTCGGGAGAAGTGTATGGTGTTTCCTGAAACATCTAAAAAACAAAGCAACAGAACCTAGGGCACTTCCACTTATGGTCCTATAGCTTAGGGAAATTAAAATCAAAAAGACACAGCCACCCCAAAGTTTGGGACGCCTCTGTTTACAAGAACCTCGTTTACCGTACAAGTTCAATATCACAGAAAGTGAAAAATGGGTAAAGAACTTGTGGTACTTACGTACAATGCAGTATCACTCAGCAATGCAATCTATGTCATCAGGCCCGTAGCAGCATAATGAGTGGATTCAGGTACGATGATTCTAACTGAAATAAGTCACACAGAAAAAGAAACATCATAAGATATCAGTAATACACGGAATGGAAACTTGGCTACACAGGAACTGAATTACAGAACAGAACAGGGTCTCAAATTTAGAAAACCAACTTATGCTTGCTTAAGGGGAAAGGTGAGTTGGGGTGCTGCATAAAACCAGAGATTGAAATGAGCACAGATAAAGTTCCTTAAGCCAAATATGGAATAGACAAGAGCTACTCCTTGCTCAACGAAATGGACTCAACACCGCATATTAAACGCCTAAGAATGTACCTGACTAGTAAGTATCTTAAAACCTATGGATTGCTATGTCTCCGAAAGAGAATCAAGCATGTGTACAGGGGCATAAACGCAGCAGTGATAGAATTGGAGAGGTTCGGTGAGCAAATGAAGACCCTTTGAAGTCATATTGCATGGTACCCATTCCACGGGTTTCAACTACCCAGGTTTTAGGTATTCTTCCTTCAGCTAAAACATGCATGTGGAACCCAGAGTATGATCAACCATGTGATCGGGAGACGTGTTCAAATATGTCTCAGTTTTCCTCCCCTGGTACTCGGGTGCAACATTCCAGATGCTTTACTAACACTCTCCCCACTTGGAGAGTCAGCGCCTTTAACCTCCTGTTTGGCCCAGTTTGCAATTTCTGCGGAAGATGAACAGGAATAGCGAGAACCAATGAGAGGCTAGCTGGAGGTGTCTGGACGGGCAAATTTAACTCTCATTTCCCACCAGGAAGAGGAAATAACCAAAGGCTCAGCGTGCCATACCGGAACCAGATTAGGGCCTGAAGCCATCATGCGGTGTTGCGGCCAGCTCAAAAGAAAGCGAGTTGAAGAAAGGAGCTCAGGGGCACTGTAATTCACAAACCTGCAGAGTTATAAATGACAGCTATCGTCCAAAAATAGACTGAAGTAAGGCTGCCAAGAGGACTTGAAAGCGGGGCAGAATTGCAGGAAACCGATTTCAGGAGGTAGACTGGAATTGCATTGAAAGCATAAGAAAAGAGGCAGAACATCCACAATGATGCACTTGGCCAAAAAGGGCGTATGCGTTTTTTCCTGAATATATTCAGGAAAAAACGCATACGCACTTTTTGGCCAACCAAGCAAGCTTGCAAAGGAAATCTGCACTACAATGAAGTCTCACTTCCCCCTGGTCAAAAGGGCCATCTGAAAAAAGTGTAAAATCCAGAAAGGCAGGACAGGCCATGGAGAACTGGGAGCCTTGTTATGCTGATGGGCGGGATGTAAATTGCCAACAACCACTCGGGAGAAGTGTATGGTGTTTCCTGAAACATCTAAAAAACAAAGCAACAGAGCCTAGGCACTTCCAATTATGGTCCTATAGCTTAGGGAATTTAAAATCAAAAAGACACAGCCACCCCAAATTTTGGAACGGCTCTGTTTACAAAAAGCTCGTTTACAGTACAAGTTCAACATCGCAGAAACTGAAAAATGGATAAAAAAGTTGTGGTATTTACTTACAAAGCAATATCACTCAGCAATGAAATCTGTGTCATCAGGCCCTTAGCAGCACAATGAGTGGATTCAGGTATGATGATTCTAACTGAAATAAGTCACACAGAAAAAGAAACATCATAAGATATCAGTAATACACGGAATGTAAACTTGGCTACACAGGAACTGAATTACAGAACAGAACAGGGTCTCAAATTTAGAAAACCAACTTATGCTTGCTTAAGGGTAAAGGTGAGTTTGGGTGCTGCATAAAACCAGAGATTGAAATGAGCACAGATAAAGTTCCTTAAGCCAAATATGGAATAGACAAGAGTTACTCCTTGCTCAACGAAATGGACTCAACACCCCATATTAAACACCTAAGAATGTACCTGACTAGTAAGTATCTTAAAACCTATGGATTGCTATGTCTCCGAAAGAGAATCAAGCATGTGTACAGGGGCATAAACGCAGCAGTGATAGGATTGGAGAGGTTCGGTGAGCAAATGAAGACCCTTTGAAGTCATATTGCATG